>NW_024063152.1:600000-935000 GCF_006381635.1 Hibiscus syriacus | reverse complement strand
GTTGCACCTGGTTAGTATTATATCAAGGCATAACTATTGTCTTACCGATGTGAGTTATCGGTAACCTTGAGTTGTCAGCTGTCACCACCACACGACCTCCATTGTACTCAGACAGGTTTTGCAACTTCTGTTTGTCACCCGTCATATGATTTGAGCAGCCAGAATCTACGATCCAATCATTCTTGTAGTCAATCCGTTCTGGTGTTGTTACCGTGAGAGCTAATTCTTCTTCCTCTGTAGCAAATAACGCTTCAGCATCCCAACCATCTTCACTATTCTCCTTCGAACAAGAAGTAGCAGTATTACTTTCAACAAGCTTTTTCTTGGTCCAACAGTCTTTTGCCATGTGGCCCATCCTCCCACAATTGTAACACTTGCCATCGAACTTTCTATTATTACCGCGATTCTTGGAAGCTCCCCCTGAATGAGGGCCTCCCTTTCCTTGGTAATTTTTCACCTTGTCACCATCCTTTTTAGATCCATTGCTAGTATACCGCTGAAAAGTATCTCTGCTTTTGCTGGTGTAGAGCGCTTCCTCTTCACCCTTCAGCGAGACTCCTCCCATTTGCTTGGTCATGGCTTCTTGACCTGCAAGCAAATTTTCGAGCTCAACAAGCGATGGTTGTGTCGGCCATCCCTGTACAACGGCAACAAACCCTCGATATTCGGGTCTCAAACCATGGACAATTATTCTTTTTATCATGGCTTCCCCAATAGCAGCTGTCGGATCTAATTCTGAAATTTCGCGACATATCAACTTCACCTTGTAAAAGTATTGGGCAACCGCCATGTCGCGTTATGCCATTGATAGAAGTTCATTCTCGAGAAGTTGCAATTTTGTATCGTTCCTCTTCGAAAAGAGTGTAACAAAAGTGTCCCATGCTTCCTTTGGTGTTTTAGCATCCCGGATGTGCTCCAACATTTATTCTTCAATTGTGGTCTTTAAAGCAAACATTGCTTTGTCTGCTTTAATTTTCCACTTTCGCAAGATTTCATTGACATCTTCTGTCGCCGGTTGTGTAACTTCACCACCACCGACAACCTCCCAAAGGTCTTGACCTTGTAAGTATGACTCCATACATGTTGCCCACGTGTTGTAGTTTTTGTTGTTGAGCTTCTTGATTCCTCCAACTACTTGAAGATCACTCATCTTAACGGCAAGGCTTTGACTACACCGAACAAGCTTGAGTAACAAACGTGCAGAGTACTAAATTACTCTAAACACAAAGAAGCTCCACAAGGTTTGTAATAACCCCGACAATAACTCAAGAGAAATATTTTCTGATGTGGAAGATCAGTTAAAAACTGCAGCCACAAAGCATACTCAGAATTTCAAGAGACCTTAAAAACGTGACTCGGATACCAATTGTTGAATCAAAATAGAGTAAAAACTCTAATTGATCGAGAAGAAAAAAAAAACTATCTTTAGAATAATCTCACAAAATTGCAAAAAGGAAGAACTCTTAAGAAAGCTTTCAAATGCTTATAATTAAGCTTTGATTGTTGGATGATAAAACTCAAATACAAGTAGGGTATTTATAGGTTACAAGAAACAATCTAAACCACTCATTAAAATAAACACTAAATAATCTAAACCATTGAAATTAAAACATGAGAAAAATACTTAGTTTTCACTTAACTAAATTGATGTAAGCAATGACATCAAAACTAAATTGATGTAAGCAATGACATTAAATTAATTTAGGTGTGAACATTTAGGCTAATATTGAATTTTCAACAATTGAGTACCTTGACAGCAACCAAAATATCAGTGGAAAGTCTGCCTTCGAAGACAGTTCCATAACCTCCTTGTCCAAGTTTGTCCTTGAAATGATTAGTTATCCTTTTAACATCAGCAAAGGAGTATCTCAAGGGTTTAAACGCTCTGTAATCTTCCAAAAACATTTCAATCTTGAGTAAACCTTCTTTCTTCTTCTTTTCTGAGTAATATCTCCAGCCAACTGCAATGAAAACCTTTGCAAGAATCAAAGAACCTAAGACAATACCTGCAAACCATACGTTAATCATGTGTTAGATCATGCTTTATCATCTGTCTTAACAAACTGAAGTCAAAAGGAAAATCCCACTTACCGGCAATCATCAGCCTTTCTCGTTCACCTGCGAAACATTTAAAATCATTCAACTTCATACATGGGAAATTGAGCAAAATGGCTCATCATAACATTTAAGCTTCTCTTTCAAGTAAACTGAAAACATACTTATACGGTGCTTGGGGGATATAGAGACACTCGGTTTGATCCTCTGTGATATTGGTCTTCAGTCTACATCCCTTGCCTTGAGCTTCACAATCACCACAATCTGGTTTATTCCATTGTAATCGAAAACGGAAAAAATATGGAGAAATCGGTGCCGAGAAGTTGCCAATCATGCTGCAATTTTACAAGTTATCCTGAAATGCATAGCCATCAGAACGAAAAGCTATAATTTGAGAGGCAGAGGTGCTTAAGCAATCAACTCTAGTTCGTTCACACAAAGCTTCATCTTGGCTTGAACAGTTTAGCAAGGTGTAGGATGCAGCCGGTTTGATTTCGTCCACGAATGGAAAAGTAGATAAATTGAGATCCAAAAGCTGTCGCCAGAGACAACGACTGGGATCGTACAAGTCAATCCACCGAGCATCATAATCGATGCGCTTCACCAACAGCTTCATCGAACGAGGAAGCTTCAGCAGGGTCTGTTTTTTTTCGGAGCACGAAAGTTGAAACCCGGGATGAGGATAGCCACAGTGGGGTGGCTGCTGGTCTTGTAATCGGAATGGGAACCGGACGGGTGGCTCGTGGTGGTTGCACCGCCGCTCGTGGCAGTCGTCTTGTATTGAGACAGCTCCTGCAACACTGACAGCTAAGACAAGGCAGAATAATGAGTAAAATACCATTGGTATTTCGTGAGCCCCTGAAGTGAAACGTTCCATTGATATCGGTGTTTCAGCTCTTCAGAGTAAAATACCAATAGGAATGCTTTGTCTCGTCTTAATTGGGGCCTTCTTCCTTATTTTTGTTCAGTTAACTGGACGATTAACAACATTTAAACTATAATTTTAAATCCATATAGTATAATTAACTCTAATTATTATAGTTAAAATAAACATATTTAAGTATGTGCTATATATATGTGGAAATAACTCAAGCCACCTTCCCGGAAGTTATCTTTTTCGTTTTCAATATCAAAATCATTAGCAAGATCTTAAACCGGTGACAAGACAGTCAACGAAGACTTTAAACTTAACCTTCTCAATTACAAATTTCCAAGAAGCTTCAACGACGCTCCCAGAGCTATCCGATAGCAAATGTCAAGTCCTATGACTAATAATTTAACTGATGGAAAATTAGTAAACTGAATTAGATGTTCCTAGCTTTCTTCTTCGATGGGACTGTAATAATTTAACACGTATCAAAACCATTAGCAAGTTCTTAAATCGGTGAGTAGGCAGTCAAAAAAGACTTTAAATTACAACTTTCCTAGAAGGCCAGTGGGTTGCCGTTCCCGTGAAGGAATCTATTGGCCGTCCAGTCGCAGTCGAGTGTCTCAGTTTTTCCAAGAAGCTTCAACGACGCTCCCAGAGCTAGCCGATAGCAAATGCTCAACTCCAAAGAATTCAAGATTGAATGATCGATGGACCAAGTCCACCAATCACCAGGCGCTCATAAACTGAATTACATGTTCCTAGCTTTCTTCTTCGATGGGACACTAAAATTGATTACACGTTTTGATGGAAAAGTAATCAGCAATACAGTTACCACTTGTCATTTGTTTCATTCCCCTCATCAATCAATGAATAGTGTTCTCTTTCCAATATGATAAAAGGTTTCTCAATATCCAAGACTAAGAGCGTTGACTGACTTATATATTAACCTCTTTTTTTCCCACTTTAGTTTTATTAGTTTGTTGATTTTTCAAAGGCAGGTGTTGCTTTCTTTCAGTTACAGCCATAGAATAAATGAATAATTGACAGTGAAGATTAAATAACATCCCATTGTTTATTTCCTCATCGGAGCTCCACCGGAACTTCATGATGTTAAGACTCAAACATCTCTTGTTTAGCTTCTTGGTCCTCACTTTATCTCTGTCCCCGGATGTTTCTGACGCTAGACCAGGCAGAAGCAACCAGTGCGGCCCTTCTATGTGTGGAAACGTTGAAATCAGTTGGCCTTTTCGACTAAAAGGTCAACCTCGCAAGTGCGGTAACAAAAGTTTTGAACTTGAGTGCAAGAGAAACCGAACCAGTCTGCCCATGAAATATGGAAAATTTTATGTCCTAGACATCTCTTATGTTAACGAAACACTCCGACTCGTGGATGCGAGTCTGGTCGACGTTAACTGCTCGATTCCTCACAGTTCCCTCGTAGCGAACGAAGACATAATAAGTTGGTATCCAAGTCACATCATGTATCTCGTGAATTGCACGACGAAGATGAACTCTTCAGTTTATGTTGATGCTTCTCGTTGCCGAACCAATAGCTCTTCCTCGCCATGGACCTACTTCTACTTTTCGGGCACCTATTCAAACATATCCGATTTCCACCAGTCGTGCAGATTTGTAGCCCAGTTCCTGTTCATGCTTTCCAATATTAGTGGCTTATTGTTAGGAAATATAACGAGAACAAGTAATTTTCCTATAGCCAGATTAGTGAGAATACGAAATAAAAGCGGAAAAATAATACCCGAAAAATTGATAACGGAGTTCAGCCAATTGTGCTTACGTCTCCGGACTGCTGCAGATCTTTTACTGAAGAGAAAAATTACAAGTGTTTACAAAACACACTTGAGAGAGAACTGGAAGATTTTGGGATGATTTTGAAGCTAAATGGGTAAGGGTATTTATAGTAGAAACTTAGGGACTAATCTTTGAAAATACCCTAAAGTGCAATGACTAAAGTGAATTTACCCATTCCTATTTTCAACAAACATCTACCAAAATTTTACCAAACTTTGAAAAACATTTTTCAAAGAAACATTTACCAAACTTTGAAAAAATATTTTCCAAAGTTGGTTGCCAAACTTTGAAACTTTTAACAATCTCCCACTTGAAGACTGATTTTAATATGTCTTCACACCTTGATCAATGCAGCAGCATGTCTGGTCTTGTTATTCTAGCATGCCAACTGAAGCTGAACACAACTTCAGTTTGTCCGTAGTCACCGTCTTTGTCAACATGTCTGCCGGATTTTGAGCTCCACTAATCTTTTCAAGTTTCAAAATCACATCTTCCAGAAGAGACCGGATAAAATGATATCTCAATTGTATGTGTTTCGTCCTGGAATGAAAAGACGGATTCTTTGCTAGATGGATAGCACTTTGACTATCGCAATACAAGACATTGTTTTCTTGTTTCTTGCCTAACTCTTCCAAGAAACTTTGGAGCCAAACCATCTCCTTGATGGCTTCCGTAACAGCGACATATTCTGCTTCAGTTGTGGAGAGAGCAACTATCTTCTGTAGTTGAGAAACCCAACTCACTGCGGTTCCTCCTAGAGTATAGACATACCCTGTAGTGCTTCTTCTGATGTCGACATTTCTGGCTAAGTCAGCATCTACATAGCCTGTCAATATCGTATCTCCACCTTTGAAACAAAGTGCTTTGTTTGTGGTACCCCGCAGATATCTGAGGATCCATTTGACTGCTTCCCAGTGTACCTTGCCCGGATTATTCATGTACCTGCTAACAGTTCCCACTGCTTGAGCAATATCTGGTCTGGTACAAACCATGGCATACATTAGACTTCCAATTGTTGAGGCATGCGGCACCTTCACCATGTGTGCACGTTCTTCCTCCGTCTTTGGTGACTGTTCTTTGGAGAGTCTAAAATGAACACCTAAAGGTGTACTTACTGGTTTAGCATCTTGCATGTTGAACCTGGAGAGTACTTTGTTGATGTACTCAGCCTGTGATAACATCAAAGTCCCCGACTTTGTGTCTCTTTTGATCCTCATCCCAAGAATCTGCTTTGCAACGCCCAGATCCTTCATAGCAAACTGTTTCGACAATTTTTTGCTTCAAGTTTATAATCTCTTGCATATCTGAGTCTGCAACGAGCATGTCATCAACGTACAATAATAAAATAATGAAGTTGTTGTCGAACCTCTTGATGTAGCAACAATGATCTGCTTGGCATCTTGTAAAACCACTGATACTCATGAAACTATCAAACTTCTTGTACCACTGTCTAGGAGCTTGTTTTAAACCATACAAGCTCTTCTTCAACCTGCATACCAGGTTTTTCTTGCTTGCCTCTATGAAACCTTCTGGCTACCTCATATAGATTTCTTCCTCAAAATCACCATGAAGGAAAGCTGTCTTTACATCTAACTGCTCAAGATGTAAATTCTCTGCAGCTACAATTTTCAACACCAGTCTGATTGTAGACAGTTTTACGACTGGAGAGAAAATTTCATTGTAGTCAATACCTTCTTTTTGCTGAAAGCCTTTGACAACCAATCTTGCTTTGTAGCGTTTTCTCCCCATCGTGCTCTTCTTTGATCCTGTAAATCCACTTGTTATGAAGCGCTTTCTTGCCTGGTGGTAATTCAGCTAATTCCCACGTCTGATTTGACATAAGCGAGTCCATCTCATCTTTCATGGAAGACTCCCACTTGACTGAATCCTCCACCTGCATTGCTTCATCATAGCACTCTGGTTCACCATTGTCAGTCAGCAACAAGTAGTGCAAAGAAGGCGAATACCGTTGGGTTGGTTTAGGAATTCTGGAGGAGCGTCTCAGTTCTGGTGTGCCTGGTTCTTCCTCTTGAACTGCTTCAGGACTGATCTGAACATCATTTCCAGAAATCTCCTCGAACTCAGCAAATTCCTTTGTTTCAGCTTCGGTATTACTTGATTCTGCGGTTGACCTGTCTTTGTACATCACATTTTCCTTGAAAATGACATCTCTGCTTCTGATGATCTTTCGATTTTCGTAGTCCCAAAACCGGTAACCGAACTCATCACCACCGTAACCAACAAAGACGCATTTGTTGGACTTGGGATCAAGTTTACTTCTTTCAGCAGAGTTTATGTGTACATAAGAAATACAACCAAACACTCTTAAGTGTGAAAGGTTTATTTCTTTCTTGCTCCAAGCTTCCTCTGGTATTCCGCCATCCAAAGGAACTGAGGGTCCACGGTTGATCAGGTAAGATGCAGTGTTGATAGCTTCAGCCCATAGAAATTTGGGCAATCCGGCATGTATCCTCATGCTTCTAGCACGTTCATTCAGAGTTTTGTTCATGCGCTCTGCTACGCCATTCTGCTGCGGTGTTATGGGAACTGTTGTCTCCATCTTGATCCCATTGTTTGCGCAAAAATCTCTGAATCTACTGTCTCTCTGTACTCTTCTCCATTGTCAGACCTCAACCGCTTGACTTTCAAACCAGTCTCATTTTCCACCATGGCCTTCCATTTTCTGAAGGTATCAAAGACTTCTGATTTCTTCTTCAGAAAATAAACCCACACCTTCCTTGTTGAATCATCGATGAATGTGACATAATATAGTGAGCCTGCAAGAGATGGAACTGGGGATGGTCCCCATACATCAGTATGAACCAATTCTAACATTTCTGCCTTGGGTGTTTTGCCAATCTTTGTAAAGCTGACTTTCTTTTGTTTGCCAAAGATGCAATCCTCGCATAGTCCGACATCTACATTCTTTAGATCCGGCAGCTTCCCTTTTGACAGAAGTATCTTCATTCCTTTCTCGCTCATATGGCCAAGCCTTTGGTGCCATAGGTTTGATTTTCCATCAGCATCTACTGCAGCAATGATATCCTCTAAGTTTGAGGTTACATAGAGAGAGTACCAGTCTTCTTACCACGAGCAATGATGAGTGCTCCTTTTGTAATCTTCCATTCACATCCTGAAAAGGTTGTATTGTATCCTTCTCCATCAAGCTGTCCAACAGAAATCAGATTTCTTTTGAGGCCAGGAATATGTCTCACTCCTGTCAGCTTCCAGGTGGTCTGGTTTGGCAGCTTTAGTCGGATATCTCCTTTTCCGACGATCTTCAAGGTTTCATCATCAGCAAGATGAACCTTCCCAAAATCACCACTGACATAGTTCTCCATGATTTCTTGGCATGGGGTGGAGTGGAAAGATGCCCCTGAATCCAAGATCCATGATTCAATCGGACTGTTGACGCTTAGAATCATGGCATCACCTGTCTCCTCTGTCACGTTGGCAGATTCTTGTGCACTGGTATCTTTCTTCAGTGCTCGACAATCTCTTTTAAAGTGACCTTTCTTGCCACAATTATAACATGTAAAATCTTTCTTTCCCGTTCTGGATTTTTCTCGTCTAGATTTTGATCTGCCACGATTTGAATATCTTTCTGAAGTTCTTCCTCTAGACTACGTGTGCAAGGCTGAGGAGGTTGATGCTTCACCCGATTCTCTCCGTCGAATTTCTTCACTCAATACCAGATCCCGAACATCGCCGAATTTCAATTTGTTGTTTCCTGACGAGCTGCTGACTGTTGTAACAGTAGCATTCCAACTGTCTGGTAGAGATGATAAGAGAATTAAAGCTCGAACTTCATCATCGAACTCAATTTCCACTGAACTCAACTGGGTTGTGATTGTGTTGAGTTCATTTAGGTGTTGTGCCACTGATGCCCCTTCCGTCATCCGCAAATTGAATAATCGCCTCATCAAATGAACTTTGTTTGAGGCCGATGGCTTCTCATACATACTGGAGAGAGCCGCCATAAGACCCGCCGTGGTCTTTTCCTTTGCTATGTTGAAAGCAACATTGCGGGATAACGTCAATCGGATAACTCCGAGGGCTTGTCTGTCGAGAAGAGCTCAATCTTCATCCTTCATGCCCTCTGGTTGCTTTCCTGAGAGGGGTTGATATAGATTTTTCTGGTACAGAAAATCTTCGATCTGCATCTTCCAAAAGCCAAAGTCCGCACCATCGAACTTTTCAATTTTCACCTTCCCTTCGTCTGCAGCCATCGCTCCCACTCGAATCTGGCTTCTTTGAATCGTTTTTGACAATTTCTGCGAACCGCCGTGTATTTGAACACCTCCGTCGACAAATTCGTATCGCCGACAAAATTTCACTATTCACGAAATTTACTATTCACGTGAATAGTAACCTCGCAGAAAAATTGGCAAAATTCACAACCAAAAGCTCATGATACCAGTTGTTTTACAAGATACTAAGCAGATCATGGTATAAACCCGACAGTTTTTGGCCTTCAAACCCGATTCTCAAAGTGTAAGAGTTTTCTAGAATTCGTTCTTTAGATTCTTTCATATATTTTCACGGTCTTATTAATGGATTCGTTGCTTTTTTGGGTATAATAGACTGCTACTGCTGGTGGAAATTCTGGTAGCTCCGGCTTATGTATATATACAAAACAATCTGGCCTTTATTCTTCCGGGAATCTTCAGCCAAATTTTTGGAAAAGGTTAGTTTTTAGATTTGATAATGTATTTTGTTTTAATGGGTTTACCTTTGCTTTAGGCTCTGTATTCAAGTATGCAATTATTGATCAACTGGTGTTTTTACAGTAACCTACCTTATTTGTCTTGCAATATCAGGTGATTCTTACTTTCTCAACTTTATACTAAGCATATATATATAGTTCAACGATAAAAATTTGTGTATGTGATTTTCATGGGGAAACAGGCATACTATTAGCAAGAACTTTGCTGGGAATATGTTGTTTGATTGCACTTGTTACACACAAGTGTAGGAGAAGACATTTATCAATGGATGACACAATTGAAAACTTTCTTCAAAGTCAAAATAATTTCATGCCTATTCGATATTCTTACCACGAAATAAAAAGAATGACAGAAGGTTTCAAAGTAAAATTAGGCCAAGGAGGGTTCGGTTCTGTATTCAAAGGAAAGCTTCGTAGTGGTCGGTTGGTTGCAGTAAAAATGCTAGGCAAATGGAGAAGATTCCATCAGTGAAGTTGCCACAATCGGAAGGATTCATCACATGAACGTAGTGCAACTCATTGGATTTTGTGTAGAGGGATCGAAACAAGCTCTTGTATATGATTTCATGGTGAATGGGTCTTTAGACAAAATCATATTTTCAAAGGAAACTTGCAGTTTAAGTTGGCCAAACCTGTTGGAAATTGCACTCGGTGTGGCTCGAGGGATCGACTACTTGCACAAGGGATGCCAAATGCAGATTCTACATTTCGACATAAAACCACACAACATTCTTCTGGATGAAAACTTTGTCCCTAAAGTATCTGATTTTGGGCTTTCAAAACTATATTCAGTGGACGACAGTATCATCTCTCTCACAGCAGCTCGTGGTACATTAGGATACATTGCTCCTGAGTTGTTCTACAAAAACATTGGAGGCATCTCATACAAAGCTGATGTTTGTATCGGTTGAACATCTGAGTCAAATTTATTTTCCATCATGGATATATGATCGATTTGATCAAGGGGAGAGCATGGGGTTAGGAGATGTGACTGAAGTTGATGAACAGATTGCGAGGAAAATGATAATGGCTTCATTTTGGTGCATACAAATGAAACCCATTAACCGTCCTTCGATGAACAAAGTGTTGGAAATGCTTGAAAATGGAGTTGAACAGCTTGAGTTGCCTCCCAAACCTTTTCTGTTTTCTCTCCAAATGTCGACTGAAGATCATACTGAGAAGAACGCCATGGATGAGGCAACTACGTCGAAATGTTCTGTCGACCTGTAACTGTAATGTTTTATTGTATTAGGAATATATATGTATATGTAACAGTAATCTTTGATAAGGTATTTTAATTTTGAAGATCTCTTATCACTTTGGATTAAAGATTCTAAGATGGAAACGTCGAGTACAATATGAAGGCTCTTGTAGTTTTTATATATGTTTAAATTGGAATAAATTAGTACCATAACATTATAAATATTTACAATTAAATTTAAACAAACACTCAACTCGACCCAAATAAATTGTAAATAAAGTTTAAGTTATAAGATAGGACTCGTCAACTTAACTAACTCTACTCGACTCAATCGAATACTTACCCCTACTGGTCGTACATGATACAAATATCATTACTAATTTAATCTATGGGGGTGTTGCAGATGGTTAAGGAAGAGCTTGATAATTTACCTGAGTTCTGCAATTTGATCCATTTGAAAATAGGAAGTTGCGAAGATAGGCGTTTTCTTTCTTCCGTTCTTCAACATTCACCTCGTTTGAAGCATTTAATCTTTGATGAGGTTAAGTTCATTTTGAAATTTTGTCCATCATCTTCCTCAGGTCACTTATTCTATGTACCATTGACCTGGAGACATCTGGAATCGATCCCAACGTGTTTGGTGTCACACCTTGAAACGGTAGAACTCGTTGCAATTGCACCAGTTCACCTTAATCCTACAGACTATGTAGCTGGAATGATTTTATACCTTCTGCATAATGGAAAGGTATTGAAAAAGATAACTATCACTCAATTAGCATACTGTAAAATTTTTCTTGGGAAACTGTGGGAATATCCGATGCCGTTAACGGGATGCGAGATCGTATTTTCCGCATTGCCGAGTGATCGTATGCCAAGATTTATCTTAGAAAGCTATGAATGCAATTGAATCTCACATGGGAGAGTAAAAAAGTCTGGTGATTGTTTATGTATCATCTTTTTTTCTTCTCTTAAGTATCGGTAGACTTGTCTTTCATAAGTATCCGTCATCCCCCCTGTGTATTTCCAACAACATAAATGTTGATCGGTAAAGTAGACAACAACTGTATAGGGTGGTGAGAGGGTAGTTGTGGTGGTGGTTCTTGGAGATTTTGGTGGAAAGAGCCTAGTTGATGGTAGAAAAGAATGCGTCCCCCGAAGAAGAATCGAACCCCCCCCCCCTTTGCATGGCTCTTTATAATGCTATAGATAGGTATCAATCGAGAGTTGTTGCACGGATAGTAAGAGGTTAACACGTGATCACTACTGGATATTCGCAGGGTAGGATCCGCATTCATGAAGATTTGCACAAATCTTATATTCACATGTTTGAGGTTTGTGGGACTAAAGATTCGCATGTAATAACAATAAACAGAGTTTAAATCCATAAATCACAAGGTAAAATCCAAAGATGTAATCGAACCCTACACATATATGAAATAATACATGTCTTTCAATGCCGATACAGCCATAAACTAGCTATAAGATCAAAACATAAATTACAACAATCAGTGTTAAAGTAGACAAGCTGATCATAGAGGACTCGCCCAATCTCGATGCATCGCTTATTCCTCCCTGAAAATAATCCCCCACACCGAAATTCCCTGACAAAAAGATGAAAAAAACTTGCACAAAGGGAAGAATAACAATTAAAAAAAAAGCACAGGCACCAATCAAATCTATACCTCTTGTGCTTGTGTAGCTGCAACCAGCACGGAGTACATTTGTGATGTCTCGAACGGTGGCTTTGTTATAAAATACGAAGCCTGATAAAACATCGTCAACGCATTGAAGCACCAACCGTGTCTCAGCCAAGCAAGGGCCATTGCAGAAGACGTCGGTAGCTTCACGAGGTACATTGAGGTTACCACTCTCGTTCAATCTATAAGCTTCATCGCAGCCAGTATAAATCTGTATATCATAAAAACTATGTTACAAGTAAACAATAATAGTACACATGCAGAAGTTAGATTCTCACATATTTGTTGTTGAAACAGAAGAAAGCATTGGCAAGGGACTCTGCGGGGAACTTCTGTGCGTTCGTTGAGCGAAGATTGCAGCAGAATATGGCGATGATGATTAATAAGTTGAAAGAGATGAAACGCTTGAGACTTGATGTAGGAGCTGCCATTGTTGATGTAGTATCTGTGACCGAATAGCTTGGAGGAGAAGATGGTTTTATTTGATATTGGAGGGATTTGTGAGCCAAAAGAACAAAAGGGAAGAAGCCAAAAGGGTAGACCACCTGGATTTGAGTAAGAAGTGGGTTGGTAGCTTGCCCTGGGGGTGACTAGGAGTTAAAAAATGAGTAAAATGGAGTTTAAGTTGGTGAAACTAGTCACCAACGTTGTACTTGCATTTGCAGCATTTGGTGTTGAAAACTGGGAGTATAAAGGTTGTAATTTTGTGTTAGGTAGAGTGATTTAGATATTCAATCAACATGCACAAAATCCGAAAGGCATAATGTCAATTAACGCCCCAACATTTATCAAAATGATCATTTTTACTCCAGTTCTTTTTTCTTTCAACATATTGGACCCAATGTTTCATTTTGGAGTAAAAATTTTTCTAATGCTTGAATTAGTAGTCAATTTAACCCTTATTTTTTTTTCTGGAACATTTGGCCCCAACGTTTCATTTCATGTAAAAAAATCTTATTTTAGAACGTTAATCATTTGTTAATTACTGGAAGTATGACAAGGCAACAAAGAGAAATTTTAAGTTAACAAAATCAATACTACGTAAATTAACATTTGGTCCCAAATCATCAATCAGAATAAATCATCAATTACATCTCTATATCTCATTGTCTTGTACAGAACGAAGTTTACCGATTGGAACAAAAATGGAAGGAAAGAAAACAAGAGGGACTAGAGAAGAGGAGAAAGTAGGGTACCGGGGGGGTTTGAAACACCTGTAACAAAGATTTCTGAACGTGTTCAATCCAATTCAATTTAGTATAAAAATAACATTAAGAAAAAAAGCATGCCTAAATTCCCTGTGCAGCTACCTACTTAATGTACTGAGAAACCCACTTGAAACCATCTCCATAACCCATTTTACGAACAATGCTACACATGAATACCTCGAGGGGACGAACGTTTGAGTCTCCCAAATTGACCTTACCCTTCCCTGTGGTAAAATTGGTCAAGCCAAGGTGATACCGCAGCTCATCTTCCGAGGCAGCATATGGTATATCAATCTTGTTGCCCAAGATGAGGAACGGAACATTAGCTAAGGATTCATCGGAGAGAAGCGCATCCAACTCCCTTTTCGACTCGGCAAACCTTTCCTTGTCATAAGCATCCACCAGGTACACAACCGCATCCACCTAAAAAAAGAATTCATATTACTTTCATTATGCTCTTCATTAAAAAGAAAATACTAAGCGCTTTGGTGATCAAGATCTCCTTCATAACATGAAACTGCTAAAAGCTGAGCCTCTGAAAACTTGCAGGGGCCTCTTAGTGCGCTAGACCAAAACCAGACGTAACAAGCCAAGGAAAAAAGAATCAGAGTGAGTATATATAACTGAAGACTGAAATAAAAAGAGAAAACTCCATTTTGTTTTCAACAATAGAAGATAGTTATTGATTTCTTCCAACAATGTAATCTTGACAGAGAGTGCAACTAAATAGTGTGTGGTGAGGTACTATTAAAGCACCTTTTGCAAAATTAAAGGCACTATCAGCGAACTCCCCATCCTTATTCTTTGCCCCTCATGAATCAGATAATCACAAGAATTATTATCTGGGATTATAGAGGCACGTTCGGAAAAAGACTGACAATAAGCTCTTGCAATCATTCAAATTCTCAAGTGGAATATCAAAATAAAAGTGACCTACTAGACGAATTCGATGAACAACAGCTAATGCTTTTAGGACTTATCACCTAATCTTCAATTCATAATCATAAAAGACACCAGTTATAATAATGTAATCTATTCTCCACAGCCTGAATAATACTTTTAAAAAACATGTCAAAGAGGGCTAAAACATCGAAAGAGGGCATAGTTTTTGTCTGAAAACTGAACATAATCACATGGATTTTCAGGTAAAAGAAATGCTATGATATTAAGACTAAAGTGTTAGTGCTGAATATGCTAGTATCGAACATGAATTTGGTCATTCCATATATTTATAGGTCATGTGCTCACATTCGCGTGCCGGATATTCATACTAGCATCAGACACGGTTACTTCAATGGAGAATCGGAGCAACATAGACGAAATGTTACCTTGGCGTAGTAATCTTTCCAAACTCTTCGAGCAATCTGATGGCCTCCCAAATCAAAAGCCTTGAACTTGATTTTCCCAATACTCAATTCCTCCGATGTGGGATGCTGTGTTGGCTGATGCTGAACTAATCTCTGCCAAAAACCATTACCCACATCCATTAAAGATCAGATCTCAATCACTTCATTACTCAAAAAAAGGCAATCAACCATCCCATATCATTGTTTACTTTTTTTTCCGATAAATAACAATTAAAAACATTTCCAACTAAAAGGATTATTCTCTACTCCATCAATAGTAAAAGAGAGAGAAAAGCTCCATAACCTTAATTACCTTTCAATAAAAGGTTAATAATTAGCATTCTGAATCAATTTAGATCAGAAGTAATAGAACTTATAGAAAAAAAAACACAACAATATAACACAAATCTAATCACCCAAACAGAACATTAATGTGAATTTACTGCCATTCATTTACCAAAAAATTACCTCATCTTTGAGCATATGAAGCAGCGTTGTTTTGCCGGCATTATCAAGCCCTAAAAACAAGATCTTGGCCTCTTTTTGCCATAAACCCAGGGAAGCAAGGATCCCATAGAACCAATCGAAGAAAAACATGATTCAATTCCTTCACAAAAAGAAAATTTGAATCTTAGTATTAAAAATCAATTTGCCTTTTTTGAAAAGAGAGTGCGCGTGGATGGGTGATGGGGGCTATAAAAAAGAGGATGAGTTGGTGAGTTTTGACCGGGTAACTTGATCCGAGTTTGGACTCACTGGATTAAATCTGGGCCGTTCAAATTCTGGAAATTAATGGATTTTTAATTTTTGATCATAGTGTAAATTCGGCCTGTTTCTCCCTTGATGGACTTTTGTTTTCTAACAACATTCAATGTCTATTATAGATAAGAAGTTCAAGCCCAATTTAAGTACTAATAAATTAAAGGGTAAACTACTTATTTCATCACCTACTTATTATTTAGTTTCTGTTTTGGTCACTCAGTTATTTTTTTCAAAATCATACCTAATATTACATTTTGATTCTGTTTTGGTCACCCATTGTTAAAAATTAACACTGATGTTGCATGTCATCATAAGATAATATCAGGTTAGCATCAATGTTAGTTTTTTAATAGTAGGTGACCTATGTAGAACTTAAATGTAACATTAAGTATCATTTTAAAAAAATAATTGAGTGAGCAAAACAGAGACTAAGTAATAGGAGGGTAATCATATAGGTTACCCTAAACTAATTTCAGGGTAGACTGCATACCCACCTATTCTCCTGGTTTTCTTTTAGTATTTCAACTTTTTTATTTTTTAAAATCATATCTAACATTATATTTTGGTCACTCGCTGACTCGCTGTTAAAAAATAAACAGAACTACTGACGTTACAATTTTTTATCTTTTCAGTGATGACATGACATTACCTTACGATGATACGTCAGTATCACCATTAATTCTTTTAACGGCGGATGACTGAAGAGAGACTAAAATATAATATTAAGTATGATTTTAAAAACAATAGTTGAACGATCAAAACAGAACCGCGATAATAAGTGGATAACTAAATTCGTAATCTATCCTTAAATTTATGATTAATTATTTATATATTTATTAATATTTGGTTAATTAATTAACTAAAATTAAAAGTATAATCATTATCCGAATCACTCAAAGTATAAAGCCATAAAACTAGATTATAAATCTATTATCCACTCTCTAGAAAAAAAAACATGCCCTTCTTTCTAGAAAGGAATTATTTATATGATTTGAATCAAAGAAAACATAATCCTTGCACTTTGGTTTTAACGAATCGTCCCAATATTAAATATTTAACCAAGGGTCAAAAGCCAAATATTGGTGGAAGTGTCTAAGTAGTCCCTCTACTATCATATAGTGAGCAAATAAGTCCCTCTTCATCCATGTACTTTTACAATAGAGGTAAATTGATAAAGTTGACACTAATATGTGTACAATTATTTGCATTTAAAATCCATTTCATGTAAAAATATTATTATTTTAATTATATCTTAATCACCGTTATTAGTATATGAAATGATTGTAAGATAGTATCATTTTCGAAACTCTCTTAACATATTGACAAACGTGTACTCACCTTATAATTATTTCAATTCAAGTTCTCTAAGAGTAATAATATTCTCTATCATGAGTCACTCAATGAGTTCTCAATGATACTTGTTTTTTCATTTTTAAGTATTATGTCAATTATGAATTTAAATATACAACTTTGGTCATCAAGCAAAATATATATGGTATAAATAAAGATTATAAAAAGTTTAGGATAAACTACATGAATGGTCATTTAATTAAAAGAGAAATCTAATCTGATCATCGATTTTTAATTTTATGAATTTAATCTTTTAACTATTTAAATAATATCAATCAAGTCACGTATCATTATTTAATATATGGATACGGATATTTGATTTGGAATGAAATCTCAAATCTTACATGTACTAACACGTGTTCCTCTCAACATATAACATAACATGTTGAGGTAATCAAAGCATATTAAAAAATGGAAAATACAGACAAGAACAAGATATACACATTCGAGTCAAACCAAGGCAAAAACTGTCCCACTGTCTTTCAAAACCAGCAAATCCAACGACCCAAAATCCACAGATTTCCCCTCCCGAAACAGAACACACTCGCCTTCTATAAATCCATTGCACACTCTCCACAACTCACCATCAAAATCTCAACTTCGTTCAAAAGTTTTATCCTTTCATCAACTGTTTAATTTCCAGAAACTCGGTAGAGTTCAATGGCGGATGACGATCAAGTCGTGGCGAAGAACCGCAAGATCCTGGTGGCCGTGGATGAAGGCGAAGAGAGCATGTACGCTCTCTCATGGTGCCTCAAGAACTTGGTACTTCAAAGTCCAAAAGATACCCTTCTCCTCCTTTACGCTAAACCACCGCGAGCGGTGTATTCTTCGCTAGATGGCACTGGTATTTCCCCCTTAAATGTTTAGGGTTTAGGGTTTCCAGTATCGGTTTTGTGATTTTTGTTGTGGTTATCGTTTCAGGGTATTTGTTTTCTGCTGATATACTGGCCACCATGGACAAATACAGCAACGATGTGGCGGCTTGTGTCATCGAGAAGGCCAAAAGGATATGCAGAGAGCAAGCTGATCATGAGGTGAGTTTCTGGTATAGGTATAATATCAAAATTAGTGTTCAACGTTTATCAAATGATCATTTTAATCATATTTTTTATTTATAGTATTTTAGGTAAAAGTATCTTTAATGTTTGATTGGTTATAAAGATCTTATTTTAGGGACATATTTTGTCTTAAATTGAAACATTACATATTTTTGATATTGTAAATTCTAAAAAAAAACTTTTTTTAAGATTAAAATCTATAGTTTTGAGAGTTGAATGCCTTTTGGGTAATTAGGTGAAGGTAGAGGTGAAGGTAGAGAGTGGTGATCCAAGGGACGTGATTTGTGAAGCTGCTGACAAGATAAAAGCGGATGTGCTTGTTATGGGAACCCATGGCTATGGCCTCATCAAGAGGTGGGTTGTAGTCCTCATCCATTTTTGGTCTAATTCTGGTTTCGTCCTTCTCAAATTTGGTAAATTTATGGTTTTTGAATCACCTTTTCGGCGAATGTTTGATGACAGGGCTTTCTTGGGGAGTGTGAGCAATCACTGCGCGCAAAATGTGAAGTGCCCTGTTCTGATTGTGAAGAAGCCTAAATGCTCATCTTCTGCGCGTGGAACCAAATGATTTGGGACTCATTGTTACTCTTGTTGTATGTCCTAATTTGACTTCTTTCTTGCTTCATTTGTACAACCTTGCATTGTATGCTTCGGCTGTTGTTTCCTTCTCTCACATCTTTGTGATGTTATTTGTTCTCTTGGCTGTCTTATTTGAATGTAAAAAATTTAAGTTTCTAGTCAGATTCAAACGTGTCCAAATACAAACTCTCACCGATGAGTTTCTCGGTCGAGAACTCGATAACTCAATCCCACACCCAAACTCACAAAAAATAGTCCTTATCATCAAATATTTCCTACAACCTCAAGTTGCATCTTCCTACACTATCCCTCTGTTTCTTCCCTTCCTTTAGCGGCTTCTTCCTCATCCTCGTCCATAGGGCCGTGGTTAGGTTGTGGATCGTAGGTAGATTTTCGGGATTCTGTATAAATTCTTATAAAGGAGTTTTTATTTTCAAAATATATTCGATTTCGGGATAACATTAGTGGTGTTTTTTTGATAAAAGTCACAATAGGTCCATCTATAGTGGTGTTTTTCAATAAAGCCGCAGTAATAGATTCACCTATAGTGGCATTTATTGGAAAAACGTCACTATAGATATACTTTTTTGAGCCTTATTTTTTTGGCCCTACGCGGTCGCACACCTTACGCCAGGTCAGCCACGGCCCTGCTCGTCCACTCCATCACCATCATTACGCCATCACTGAATGCACCATCATCGTCTCTGGGTTCACGGGTGTTACGCTGCTCATATGGTGATCATGGTGCAAACATTAATATTCCAAGGCTCCGTTTCGGTTCTCATCTCGACCCTAACCTAAGGTTTTTAGGGGCAATTAAAATCCTATATGAAGGAGGACGATAGAATTTTGATTATGAACTGTGTATGTTCTTAATTATTAATCAATATTATAAACATATATTATCTTGTAATCATATTATACTATAAAAAAATTAATTTAAACTATTTTGGTTAAGTTTGTAATTTGAATTTTAGGGATTCTTGAGCTTGTTTTCGGCTTATTGGATCCAAATCTTATTGGGCTTAACGTTGTGCTAATTGATGCTAAGAAAAAATCATCATTGAGAACTTCTTTTACTCATCAAATATAAATTTTATTGGGCCTGGGTTATATTACATTGATTAAGTCTACTATGTAACGTTATGTAAATCAGTCTAGATTTTTTTATGTTTTAAAAAATAAATTTTCAATAGTTAAATAATTAATATAAGTCTTTAAATTTGAAATCAGTAAATAGAAATTAATTTAAATTAAATATGATCTGATTCAGAATTTGAATAAGAACTAAAATATATTAAAAATGAGTTTGGTAGTTAAAATATAAATAGGGGCGTAAATGAACCAAGCTTGAACGAACACAGTTATGTTTGTGTTCCTTTGTTTATTTTTTAAAGTGTTCATGTATGGTTCGTATTCGTTTAAATTTTTAATATCTTGTCCGTGTTCGTTTGTTTATAGTTCGCGAACGTGTTCATTTATATGTTCACAAACGTGTTAATTTAGTGTCACAAATATTTTCGTTTAACGTTCGTTTAGGGTTTATTTATTGTTCGTTTATATATTCAATTTTTAATTTTACCATTTCATTTGCAAGCTAATGAAAAATAATAAAATTACACCACTAATGCTTAAACTACTTAAAGTTCACAATTTAATTTTCAATATTTATCATGTGTTCAATATAGTCTCTACGTTAAAATAAAAATTAGAGATTTAAGCGAGTTTGGGAATTCGAAACCCTAAATTGACCAAACTACTAGAAAATTCGATTCATTTTCTATCATCTAACACTATTTATTTTCATCATAATATAAGAAATCCTAAATTTGATTTTACTTATATATTCATGATAACTTTAGGATACAGCATTAGATGATGATCACAACTTTGAACATGTGCTGATCTTCTGCTAAATAATGAAGAATTTGGTGAAAACCCTAAACCAAAAAGAAAAAGTTGAAAGTCTCAAGGAATGTGATGGTATGATGTTCTCTACAATTATGGATTAAAGCTTCATTTATTAATAATTAATTATAAAAATAATGTTATATTGGTAAAATATCCCAACTATTAGATGTCAAATTCTAGAAAAATAAAAGATGGATTTGAAAAAAAATTGTAAAATGTACATTATTGAATTATAGTTTTTTTTATTAAACTAAAGGTGATTACAAAGTAGTATATGATATAAATATTCTCAATCATTTGATAATAAACGTTCAATTACCCTTACAGTCGATGATATTCGAATTCATGACCTTTAAAGATAATAACGATTCTTTATTGAAGCAAGTTGGTTGATGCTATCAAATTATAGTTGAAAGTGCTAGTACATGTTCCCTTTTGGAAATCAAAACAATTTCCATTGCTTAACAAAGTAATAATAAAATTAATATTTTGTACATAAATGGAAATAATCCAACAATTTAGGGTTGAAAAAGCGGAAGTTATACCGTACGAAAACTTTAATATACGGTTAAAGAAAGTTGCTATCGAAAATGTTATTATTTTTTTAACATTTTCAGTAAAAAATTACCTAAAACATTATTATTTTTATCTAAAACATTAATTTTTTTTAATATTTCCGGTAAAGTGTCCAATATTAACATTTATAGTAGAAAAAATAATGCTTTAGGTAGCACTTTACCAGATATGCTAACAAATCCGATAAAAACATCAAATAATAACATTTTCGGATGAAATAATAATGTTTTAGATAATTTTTTACCGAAAACATTAAAAAAATAATAATATTTTTTATAATACTTTTCCTTAATCGTATATTAAGATGTCTTTTAAAAAACATATTAATTAATTGTTTTGAAAGAATATATCCAAAATTGTATAACCAAACAAAAAAGTAAGCGACAGCGCCGAGTAGATATTGCAAGAAGAAAGGCGGGAATCCCATGGTAAATCTCGTAATTCTATACAAAATCCAGTGGCATTTAAAAACTCGCCGAGAAAATGTCTAGCTCGACATATTACATTTTGTCGGGCCAACTTCTCTCGAAGTTTCTTTTGCTTTATATCTTCTCTCTTGTTTCGCAGATTTCAACCCCAAGATATTTTCTCTCTCGGAAACCCTAATAACATCAACGGCGAAGAACGAAAACTAGTGTTTCGAAGTACATTTGAGTTTTGTTCTTGCCGTTTGTTCTTCGTTTCTAGTTCAGAAAGGCTATGAGTTTTTTGTAGTTTTGTGAAAGAGGCGACTGAGAGGGAAGTATTTTGGACGGCTGAGATGGATCGGGAAGGAGGATCTCACGGCGGATCTTGTTATTACTCCGTTCTTGGAATTCGTAAGGACGCCTCTTTCTCTGATATACGGACTGCTTATCGAAAGCTCGCTATGGTGATCAAATTCTTCCCCTATTTTTTTTTGCTTTAATTTGTTTATAATTTGAGAATCAAATTTAACTTTTTCTTTTTTTATGTTTTCCTTTTTGGAAGAAATGGCATCCGGACAGATGCGCCACAAACCCAGGGATTGCCGGCGAAGCCAAACGCCGGTTTCAGCAAATCCAAGAAGCTTATTCCGGTAATAATAATAATAAAAATCACTTTCTCTCAGTTATCGCCTTTGAATTGTAAATAATCCTTTTACTCATTTGATCCGCCGTTAATTTCTCACAGTTCTCTCCGATCAGAGCAAGCGGTCAATGTACGACGCCGGTCTCTACGATCCCTTCGAAGAAGAAGACCAAGTGCGTAAAAAAATATTTGCCTATGTGCATATAAAACGGTGTCGGTTTTTGCATTGTGATCGGTGAAATGATTGGCTTGGAAAAATATCAATTATTTTAAATTTTTTTATTAGTTCCGTATTTAAAACGTTTTTTTACTGTTTCATTTTCAACTTTCGTCCCTGAACTTTGTTAAATTTGCGAAGCAGGGCTTCTGCGACTTCATGCAGGAGATGATATCAATGATGAATAATGTGAAGGACGAGGTTAGCCCTTGATCTATTACTTAAACAAGGTTATGTTTGTAATTATGTTTTAATGGACTGACCTAGATGTTTTGGGATGGCGTTTTTGGAAATCCGTAGGGGGATAGTTTTGAGGATTTGCAAAGGATGTTTGCGGATATGATAGGCGGAGACGACAAGAACACCGATCCAACGGTGAAGAAGAAAGCACGTGTCACGGCACCTAAAGGCAATGCCGCTAGAAGGTACAGTTCTCGGTGTTGACGCGTGGTGAACTTAATTTCAGGGTTAATTTCTTTCATTTTATGGGGAAAAAGTTGTTTAGGTTTTTAGGAAACATTGTGAAATTTCGTCATCTTTTATGGTTAATGAACTTGTTTTTTTTATTTAATCTTTAATCTTTTACAAGTTTTAATTTATATAATACATTCACATTAATTTTTAAATTCAATCGAGATTATTATAAATAATTATTTATATATGTTTTTTAAAGTTAACGTGGAAGTCACGGAACCTTCCGACCCTTGTTTTTTATTCATGCACCGAGTGGCCTTGTGACATTAGAAACCTAACTATTTGAATGTGATATTTGGATAATGATTGCAAATTTTTAAATATAAGTTAATTTTATTAAAGATAGAAAAAAAATTATAATGAAAGTTTATCAATATAATTATAAATTATAATATAATAAAAATATTTTTTTATAATTATTAACACAAAAAATTGGGTCTTACGTGAGAAAAATATTAAAATTTTAATCAAATAAATTCAAATTAAATATAAATATAAACTGATCTGATCATATGAAAAACAAATTATAAAAAAAATTAAACCATTGAAACAATTATAAGAATTAAATGATAAAAAATTATTTATAAATTTAAATTATGAATTTGAATTTAATTCTAAAGTTTAAAATAAAAATTATATTAATGATTTTAAATACATGTTATTTTGATCCGTCACGATAATGTTATATTTAATTTTATAAAAAATAATAAATAAAAATAATGATTCAAATAATTAAAAATATTTTACGAAAAAAATTCACGTGATAAAATATAGAAAATGTGTCTTTAATTATAAAAAAATAATAAAAAGAAGTAAAGATATTTTATAATAAAATAATGAAAAAAATAAGAAATATCGGATGTTTGTGACTAAATCAAAGGTGAGCTGTCGTCACCGACAATTGAGAATTTTGTGTTAAATTTTGACATTTATTGCATGCACATGCGAGAGAATATACTCAACTTAATATTTAATTCATTTGAATTTTAATAGTTTTAAAATCTAAAAGTTGATATTTTATGTGTAATTTTATACAAGTATTTTAATGTATAACGTCAATGTTTTTTATTAATGTTAAAAGCAATCTTAAGATCACTGTAATAATGATATGGAAAAAATTATTTATGTAAGTAATAATATATGTCGTGAGCATAATATGGTTGCGGATAGGTTAGTTGCTTTGAGTTGAGAGTCCTCATTGTTGTTACTATTTTTTTAGAGTCATTATTGGAGTTATCTTATACGTTGTTGCGAGACATTCAAACCTTCACCTAACTCTTTTCTAAATGTTATATAAAAAATATATATAATAAGGTAGCGTTTGGTTGGATGGAAACTTTTGGAATTAGTAGGAATTGGAATCCAATTCCACCACTTTTCCATGTTTGGTTCAAGTTTTTCAAGGGAATTGAAATCCCTGATGGAATTTAATTCCATCAAATGAGGGAAAGTGAATTCTATCAAAAAATGGATGAAATTCAATTCCCTAGTTGGAGGGAATTGAAATTTGATCATACTACCCTCATCAATCATTTGGTAACTTATTCATATATTGAATAATTTTTTTTTATTATTTCGGGTCGGGTCGGGTTTCTAATTCATATATTCGGGTCGGGTCGGGTCGGGTGAAACTTTATTTTGGTCGGGTCGGATCGAGTTTTTTAAGTGTGATATTCGGGTCGGTTCGAGTTTAGGGTGAAAAAAACGGGACCGATCCGAAAATATATATAATTTAGGTCGGATCGGATTAAGTCACTGTTTTTATTAAATAAAAATAATTTTTTATTATTTCAGGTCGGGTCGGGTTGGATTTCTAATTCATATATTCGGGTCGGATGAAACTTTATTTAGTTTGGGTCGGGTCGGGTTTTTTAAGTGTGATATTCGGGTCGAGTCGGGTCGGGTGTTTTTAAGTGTGACATTCTGGTCGGGTCGGGTTCGGGTTTAGGGTGAAAAAAACCAGACCGACCCGAAAATATTCGGGTCGAGTCGGGTCGGGTGTTTTTAAGTGTGACATTCTGGTCGGGTCGGGTTCGGGTTTAGGGTGAAAAAAACCAGACCGACCCGAAAATATATATAATTCGGGTCGGGTCGGATTAAGTCACTGTTTTTATTAAATAAAAATAATTTTTTATTATTTCGGGTCGGATTTCTAATTCATATATTCGGGTCGGGTCGGATGAAACTTTATTTTGTTCGGGTCGGGTCGGGTCGGGTTTTTTAAGTGTGATATTCGGGTCGAGTCGGGTCGGGGTTTTTTAAGTGTGATATTCAGGTCGGGTTCGGGTTTAGGGTGAAAAAAATTAGACCGACCCGAAAATATATATAATTCGGGTCGGATTAAGTCAATGTTTTTATTAAATAAAAATAATTTTTTATTATTTCGGGTCGGGTCAGGTCGGATTTCTAATTCATATATTCGGGTCGGGTCGGATGAAATTTTATTTTGTTCAGGTCAGGTTTTTTAAGTTTGATATTCGGGTTGAGTCGGGTCGGGTTTTTTTAAGTGTGATATTCGGGTCGGGTTCGGGTTTAGGGTGAAAAAAATCAGACTGACACGAAAAAAATATATAATTTTACCTTATATATTTAGGAATAATTACAATAATATCCCTTTATATATAATTTTTTTCAATTAAGTCAATGTTTTTATTGAATAAAAATATTTTTTTTATTATTTTGAGTCGTGTCGGGTCGAGTTTCTAATTCATATATTGAATAAAAATAGTTTTTGGTATATTTTTTTTGTAACTAATTAACATACTCCGATTGGAATGTATCGAAATATTATTCTATCTTTTGGTAACTTATTAACATATTTTGATTGCGATGATTTTAACTTATAATGTTTATTAGCATGATTTTTATAATTTATTGAAATGAATAATCAATCAATAAAATGAAAATTTAATATTTTTTAATTTTTTATAATATATTACTACATGTAAGTTGTAAAATAAACTAAAATAAATCAAAAAACAAGAAGAGCAATTATGTCATTTTACATTACTGAAATCAAATTCATCTGACATGTCTGCAAACTAAACAGAATATGGAATTGGATTCCAATTTCATTTCCTGCCAACCAAACAGAATATGGAATTAGATTCCAATTCCTACAGATTCCAATTCCTTCACAGATTCCAATTCCCTCATAAACATTCCAGCGAACCAAACGCCACCTCAGTCTCTTATTTTTACTTATATTTTAAAAATGACGAAACAATCAGATAAACTAACCTAAGACGTAAAGTTGTAACTTATTAACCACGTTGGTCAATATATCGATTAATCATTTAACTCTTACTTAAATACACAAATTTTTTTTATTAAGCTATAGGTGATTATAAAGTAGTAAATGTTCTAAATACTCTCAACCATTAGATAATGAATGCTCAATCACCCTTCTAGTTACTAATGTTTGAACTCGTGACTTCTAAGAACAACAACGATTCCTTTGACTGAACACACATACATTTTACTTATTAATCTTAAATATTCGATTTATAAAATCTTAAATCCAAAATAATTGAGAATGATGAAGATAAACATGAAAATGATATAAATAAACATGATAAGAGAATGGTTAACCCGCCATCTACAATGAAAGTTTATTCCTCCCTACTAACCTTGTCCGAATGATCAATTGCTGCCATAAACCTAAGAGTAATGGAGTAAACAAAGAAGGACCCAAATAAAGCAACGTGAAATCCAATTCCTTTTAGGTTTAACATTGTATTGACAAGTACAACTTCATGCAGATTTCATTTGAGGAGTGAATCGCTGATCTTCATCACCAAGGTGCTAGAGAAGAGTCCGAGCAAAGTGCTCAATCATGTTCGAGTTCATTGTCCAATGGTGTGAGATCATTAACATTGAAAAAAATTTGATTTCGTCGAGAGTCAAACTCAAGACCTTCCACTTACTAAACGGGTACTCTAACCAACTGAGCTACGAAAGCAAATGTCCCAACTTTCTTTTAACACTTATATGGCTCTCTTAAAATAAATAACAGTTATAATTGATCCCAAGTTCCCAGCCTCCAATACCTAAAATCTAATGCCAATCTTATGATATCAAATTTAAGGGAAAATATAACTAGGTAGACACCTATTTTCGTCCAGAATTTTATTTAATATACATATAACATATATATAATATATAGTTTTTGAAAACATTTTGAAAATATATATATAGTTTTGAAATATTTTTGAAAATATATATATAATATATTATTTTGAAATTGTTTTTTTAAATAAATATATATAATATATAGTTTTGAAAATACTTTTTTGAAAACGTATAATATATACTTTTTTTTTCAGGGTCCGAATCAGGGTTTAAGTCCAATTTTGAGTCCAACCCGAAAGACGGTCGGAACAAGTTCTTATATAACGAAGTGGGTTTATGTAAATCAACTCCTCATATGTGAAACTAGCTAGAAAACTCCCAAAAGACCTTAAAGCAATTCATCTTTCTTCTCAAATCAAAAGAATACACCTCTCAGCTTCAAGGAAAAAAGAATCCATCATAAGCTCAATACAGATGTTGAGACATCTTTTCCCCCACATTCTTCAGTTGGCCAAGGAAAATGTCGACTCTGGACATGTCGTGTCACCGGCTCCCACCGCGGGTCAGAATGGACATGATCAAGAAAAGTCATGCTTCCATATAAAAAGATCTCTGAGGATTAAGAGGACTAGCATGGCAAAGCACATGATAACAGGTATTGACGAAGCACACATTTTGCTATGGTTGTCGTCTGGTAATTAATTACTTGTGTAAAACATGCCACGACTTTTACCTACATGAAAAATGTGCTAAATTGTCAAACGAGATACAACACCCTTAGCCATCCTCTTAACCTCTATACTTCATATCGCCCTGTGATTTGTTGACTCATAACATGTGGTGAGTGGACGTGAAATTTGCTGCTCTAATAACTCATATAACACCGGAGTTTTGCCAGAAAAAGAGCGAGATAGAGTAATCGAGTTGCACTGTTTCCACCCGCATAAGCTTGTCCTCGACTATTGTCATGACCCTATTTTTTCCCCGACGGACTCTGCAATTTTATTCTTCATGAATCTTGCCTTAGGTTACCACAAATGATTCAAGTCTCATTGCATCCAAAACACATGTTGGTTATCCGCCTCTTCCACATACATTCAAAACCACAGTGTTATGCTTTGTCCTTTGAAGTCATTTACATATCTCATGTAACTGTGGACATTGTCACCTTAACTTTCATCCAATATGTGCTAATTACTTAAAGCGACCGACAATGAGAAGAAATACAACCACAGGCTCCTTTCATACGCTCTTCTTGTAGAGGAAACATAGCCTAATCATCTTTGAAAGTAACTAGAGGCAAACGTTGAACACCCACCTTGCTTTTCATTGTTGACTAACAACTACTTCTACCATTCTATCATTCACCTATTTACTTCTAATCTTTGACCAACTACTTCTATGATTCGCATACCTCCTCCTGCTTATTTGTTCTTATCATTCTTACCGTGTTTAACTCCTTCACCGCAGCTGGAAAATCTTCCTGCCATGGTTGCCGGTGTCTGAACTGAACTGATGATAAGAATTTGCATCTTGAAGCATCCACGCAGTTTTGCAATTTGCTTTCAGCTTCAGGTCCGGTACCACAGCGGTGCTAAAGCATGGTTGTGCAGTGAGCCTGACCCCTAAGATTGTACTAGAGAAGAGTCCGACAAAAGTGCTCAATCATTTTTGAGTTCAAGGCCTGAACAGACACCATCTGCTTCATCCGGTGCGTTCTCGATCTTATTTCAATCCATACACTGTTAAAGTTGCAAGGTGTATTTGAAAGCCGATGAAAGCATCAAATAAGAGCATTACATGCTGCAAAACATAGAGAGGGTTACCAGATAAAATACATCGACAAATGGTTTAAGACGATTAACAATGAATCCATACGTTGTTGAAGTTACAAGGTGTAGTTCGAAGCCATTGAAAGCATCAAATAAGAAACGCTTTCTTTACAAGCTGCAAAACATAGTGGCATTGTCCAATGGTGTAAGATGGTTAATATTGAAGTTCTATACGGATGTTAGGACATCTTTTCCTCCACATTCTTAAGCTTGCCAAAGAAATGTGGACTCTAAACATGTCGTAGCACCAGCTCACACGCGGTTAAAATGGACATGCCATGAAAAACCATGCTTCCATTTCAAAAGATTATCTCCTTGAGGACTAGCATGACAAAGCACATAATAACAAGTACTGAAGCACACATTTTACTACTGTTGTCATGACTTTTACCGACGTGAAAAATGTGCTAAATTGCCATACGAGGTACAGCACACTTTTCATTCTAGCCATCCTCTCGCCCTGGGATTGGTCGGCTGATCACATGTGATGAGAGCAAAGACATTTGTCTTGGCTTCATATATTATTGTGCTTGCTTTTCATCTTTGACTAACCAACATAGAGAGAGTTACGATATTAAAGGCATTGTCCAATGGTGTAAGATGGGAAAAAAATTGACCTGCTTTCGTTGAGAGTCGAACTCAAGACCTCCCGCTTACTAAACGGGTGCTCTAACCAACTGAGCTACGAAAGCAGATGCCTTAAGCTTATTAAGTATTATATACATCTCTTAACAAAGTAACAGTTATAATTGATCCCGTGCTCCGGACTTCCAATCCCTATAATCTATTGTCAACCTTATGGTATAAAATTTGAGGGGGAAATATATCTATGATTCTTATATAAATATGTAATCTTCTTAGTCAAATCAATAGAATTTGATACAAGTAAATCAATCTCATATGGGAAACTAGCTAGAAAACTCCCAAAAGAATACAGCTCTTAGCTTCAAGGAAAAAGAATCCATCATATAAGCTCTACACAGATGTTGGGACATCTCTTCCCCACATTCTTGAGCTGGCCGAGGAAAATGTCGACTTTGGATATGTCGTGTCAACGGCTCACACTGCTGGTCAAAATGGACATGGTCATGAAAAGCCATGCTTGCATATCAAAAGATTATCTCCTTGAGGATTAAGAGGACTAGCATGACAAAGCACATGATAACAAGTACCGAAGCACACATCACCATTCCTCCTTGTTTCTGTGTTCTCTCTGCCTGCGAAGTCCAATCCATACAAGAATGAGAAAGTCACGAGAAACAGCTGAATTCGGATCGATATTTGGACAAAAGAGAAAAGACCTTCTGCAGCTGTTTGAGGCCTTCTTCAACTGTAGTTGCAACATTCTGAATGTTGTAGTCTATCCGATCGATAATGGTGCCCTGTTGGAAGACAGAATTGCATTTAGTGATACTGGAAAAGTTCGGAACATATTACCAAGAGATGATGGATTCATACTTGATCAATCACGAGAACTGACAGATCCTTCATGATCTGAGCAAGCTCATTTACTGATTCCACAACCTACAAAAAAGAATTTAAGCACATATAAATAAATAGAACCTGATAGCTATGAAAGCAGCTCAGATAAGAATGGTATTGTTTGTAATGCACTACTTGCCTGTTGGATCTCCCTTTCCCTCTCAACTGTATACGCCTCACTTTGTTTTAGCTTTGCCATTTGATGCTCATTAAAAATCTAAATAACATCACTGTCAAAGATTAGAATCTGACACCTAACTGAAATCAAATATAAGACCTAATATTTGAGCTCCAAGATCCTAACATGATATTTGAGCTTAGCACCCTAAAACTCATCTTTGCTGAAATGAGTAAGGATAGATAATAAAATGGAAACATGAACAGGAGATGGTTTAAAGAAATACCATATCATCCAAATCATCATCTTCTTCTTTAGGTCTATTCCCATTTAGATTCATCTCCATATCAGCTCCTTCCTGATCATATACAAGAAACCAATAATTTAATTACACTGAAAACATCAAGCAATAAGTTTGAGTTGTTCGACTAGTTAGAATTCAGAATGCAATAAAATACGATAACATGTTGTATTGCCAAGAGGAAAGTTCCTTGCATTACCTCCATCTGCTGCCTGAGGCGCTTCAAATAAGTTGATTGTTTCTTCCGGAGCTCCATTGAAAGGTTCTGAAGGTCAGTGGCAAGTTGACGCTGCCAAAAAGAAGAAAAGCAATAGAAATAAATAAAAACAAAAGTACAACCCAGAATAGCACATCTTTGAGAGATTAACAACTGAGGTAAAATGTCAGAGTCCATGGAGAATCAAACAATAACACCAGATGTCAGACACTACTATCTTTCACATTCCAACAACACAGACGACAGAGAGGGAGCACTTGATACTGCATCATGTTAATATCATCCTCTCCAAAACCTGCTACTTGTAAAATTTAGGCCAATAGGCAATAGACAAATCGCCAAGCAGAAAGAAAGAATCGCCATGCTAAATGAATAAGTGACATACGAATGTTTGCCTAATGATTTACATTTCTTGACATGAACATAGAGTTTCACAAAAGAATTTGACAGCCACTAAGCCTTACCTGAACATTTTTCCTAACATTTGAATCCTCAGAAGGTCCAGTAGCAGAGAGTTTCTGTAATCTCTTCTCTGATCTCTTCAACAGATTAGTTATCTCACTAGTAAGATTTTCAATATTGCGTTGATCTTCTTTACCATCACCAAATGAAGGCATTAATGCCTTTGCATGAGCCTTGCCTAACTCGGCCATTTTAGCCCGCGCACGTTGCACATTAGCAGCTACTTCTCCAGAAACATCTACCCAAGACGGTGGTAGACCGATGGGGGCCGTACCCTTACTGCAAAACGTAGACGATCCTTTATTGTCCTACTAATAATTTATGACCATTAAGCTAGCTAATTTATATCTGAACAAGTTCAAGCATAATTAAAAGAAGAAGAAAGATTTGATCATTATCTTGGATTCTTCGTCTTATTGTAACAAATTAACAGGAAAATAAATATGATCAATAACAACAGTATGAAATGCAATATTACCTCGAGTTTCCAGGATCATCGGTACTTAGAGCAATATAAGACCGCTTTGAATGGATCAACGAAGTACTAGCCATCTCAATCGCGGGCGCTCCGCCGGAGCTCGGCCTCAGCATCGCCTTCGCTGCCACCGACGAGCTCGTCGGAGCTCTAGCGCCCTTCAACGCATCCCTATATTTATTGAATAACCACGACCGGTTCCTCGTCGCCATTGCTCTCTAAAAACAGAACTTAGATATAATCCAAAAATGCTTAAATCGAAATACAGATTCAGATTTAGAATTTAGAGATCTAAATTTGACGTAATTCTCATGGCGGAGCAAAAATGAGGTATGCGGCCACGTGACTGGAGGCCGGCGATTCACCGATAAGGAGACAGTTGAACAACGGCCGAGTCACGTCCCGGCGAAGAAATGGTAAGGTTAGCATGGAGTTTTTTTTTTTTTTTTGAGAATTTATATTAGATTATTAGGCTCTAAATTACAACTTTGATTTATTAGTGATATTAATCACTTTTTTAGTTCAAAATTTGGATGATAGAGAATCATTAATCCCTATAGAAATTTTGAGAAATTGAATATGTCTTCAATTCACCAACATTTCATGATCTACTGATGTTCAACGAAAAAAGGACCTTTTAGAATTTTTTTAATTTAAGTTTTAATTTTGTATATTATCGTTAAAAACTTAACAACATCGATGACGTGAATTATTTTTTTTTTCTCGACATTTCACACATCTTGTAATGTAAATTCCACGTGATCTGTGTCATTAAGTTTTTAACGTGTAATTTAGCCTAAATAAATTAGGCTAAAGTACACAAATGATCTTCTGATTATAAAGTGATGTTTTGTTGAGTCATCGATTATTAAAAATTACAAAATGATACATCAATTATAAAATAATTCTTTGCTTAATCTCTCGACTATTAAAAATTACAGAATAATCATCCGACTATTCATATGTTTCAATCTCATCATTTTCCGTTAAAAAATTGACAATCGTCTGAGATGAACGTTAACATGTTGATTGGGATACCATAAAATTTTATCCCAAAACTGTTTGATTTGTATTTTGTGAATTGACTCTCTCTTTATATTATGTCGTTGAGTCAGTTCTTGAAACATTACGTTGTCAAGTCAATACTTGAAAATAACGACAATGCTAGTAGATATCATTAAAATATAATTTTATCATATCACTGTTAACAAGTTAACGTCTAATTCAGACGACCATTAATTTTTTAATGGAAAAAACAATATTAGAACATATGAATAATCGAATGATCATTTTATAACTTTTAATAATCGAAAGACTCAACAAAATAACATATTATAATAAAAAAAATTATTTTTTAATTTTAATAGCTTACCGATAAATTAAGATTTATCAAACGCTAGCTTTTTCCATCTCCACGTAATTCACCTCTGAAGAGGGGAAAAAGCAGCTGTTTATCTTTCTCATATATCAAACACTAAAGACCTAGCTTACCACCTTTCTAGTTTCTTGGATTTTTGTTAATTGAACTTCACAAAACCAATCAGAGTAAAAAGGATTTGTGTTTTAACCCCAGAAATTAAATATTTCCTTTTTCTTAATCTCTGGGTTGAAAATTAACTGATTTAAAAATGGATGTTGATTCATTCACTGCTTGTCTTTCTTCAACTACTTGGAGGTATCATCAATCAGCTCTTCAATCACGATCTGGTAATCCTTAAAACCCGTTTTTTAAAAAAGAAACTTGGAAACCCTTTAAGAAAATATTAGCCTTTTTAGTATATTATTTTTTGCCTTCTAAAAGAGTTGATTTAATATTTGGAAAAATGGGGTATTTCTCAATCCTCTTTTTCTTTTTTTCCTTTAATTTTGTTAGTTGCAACTTATAAGAAAGTTTATCTTGTTGGTACTTCTAGTTAAGAGTTATTCAAAGCTTACTTAACTAAAGCTGTGAATTATTATCAGTCAGATTAAAAGGAATTGGAAAGGGAGTTGTTTGTTATGGACCCAAGTTGTTGAAGTTTTAAGCTTCTGCTTCAGAAGTTACTATGTTACTTAAATGGCTATTGTAATAGTTATAGTTGTTTGTTATGGACCCAAGTTGTTGAAGTTTTAAGCTTCTGCTTCAGAAGTTACTATGTTACTTAAATGGCTATTGTAATAGTTATAATATGAACTAGTTTTGGACTACAAGCTCCAATTCGGCTAACTTGAAAAATTGGCTCCCTTGTTGATTTACACATTTTATATTAATACTGACCTGGCTGGACAAATAGTAGATTGGTCTCCTATATGTAAGTTTGATGTAAAGGATTTTTATAGTTATTGTTTGTAGATTCTTATGTTGCTCGGTGTGTGAGAGTGTTTTACTATAATTGGGAAGGTGTTTACCGAATCTAAACTCTGTTTATGATGGATTGATGGGTTGTTTCTATTTGCAGGTATGTCCTGTCTGTGCATTGAGGGTGGGAGTAGATATGGTTGCACATATAACCTTACAACATGGAAATATATTCAAGGTATCCTTGCGTATTAAGTTACTAATGTTTATGTTGAAATATCTTGTGAATTCATAGTTAAATTGTTTAAAGCCCATGCTTTTTTGTGTGACATCAACCTTGAAATCATATTGGAGTCTGCTAAATTTTGTAGGATTTTACTGTTGGATCTCTATCGTACTAGAAAATCTATCACTTTTGTTCCTTTTATCGATTTACAATTGAATCAGTATGCAAGAAGACTCCTCTGCCCCCATCCCACTATAATGGAGCAGTTGCAGCATTCCTACCTTTATTTGTGGCCTTTGTTGTATGATGGTTGCATCATTGTTAGGACTTGATTAATATATCTTCGTTTCCTTAACGAGTGGTTACATGCAGCGCAAACGGAAGTCGCGAAGAAGTGGATCTCATTCAACACTTTCTCTTCTGAGGAAGGAGCCGCGAGAAGGAAACATGCAGTCCCTCTTTGGGTATTCTTCTTGTATAGCACCCTCATCCAACTCCGCACCTGATCCACTGTTGTCTTCGTTTATTTTGCCCATGGTTGATGATCGTGTTAGTGTTCAGCCTCAGTTTTCTAGCGAAACAAGCACAGCTAAGAAAAGTTCAGATATTAATAAGTCAGAGAGGTAAGTTGTAGTGTGTTTAAAATCTGACTGTTCTTTCTATCTGGAGAAAGTAGCGAATCTTGTTTCAAATCTGGTTGCCCTTTTTGTTTCTCAATGATAAGCCATCTATCATGCCATTATTTGAGAAAAGGAGGCGAATTCAACATACATTTAATTTATTAGCATGCAATGACTTTATTTTATTAATATTAATTAGAAATAGATGTTCAGCACTATGTCATGTGCTTGTATCTTTAGTCAAGGACTCCATCTCACTGTCTTTATTTTCTGACATATTTTCCTCTCTTCAAAAGTTCCGCATATTGGTCGGGTTTTCAAGCAAGATAGTTGGAGCAGGCTATAAAACTCTATGCTAATGTCAAATGCCTTGCCATATTCACTAATATGAATGAACGGTTTAATAATTAGTCATCAGGCTGAGTGTCTCAGTTTTCAGTTTGTGTTTATTCTTTCTCATCTGCTTCGGTACCGCGACCTTATTCCAATGAGACCGATGATGATCTAGTATTGGATTTGTCCTCTGGCAATGAACTTTTCCTAAAGCTTTTATCAGCTTTCTCTTCTAATATTTGGCTTTGATAACAGAAATGTGCAGTCAACCCCTCTTTCAGTCAAGGATCAGGAAGAGAAGGCAAAACAATGTGAATTCGTTCAAGGGCTGCGGTTATCCACAATTCTCGATGATATCTTATGATGCCATAAGGATATGGTTGGCTGCAATTGTGAACCTGAACCCCCAACGGCCGTCAACACAGTTGACGGCGAAGAGGGCTAAGCTCAACGGGGTTGTTGTGCTGTTTGTGCTGAATATGTCGATGTCTTAAGATGTTGGAATAAGGTGTAGGGATGAGTGTAATACATGTGTGGACTCTTTAGTTTATTAGGGCTTCATCTTTTCAATTTCAGGTCATGATCATATTTGATAAATAAGAAAATTAAATTTAAATTCTAGAATGGTTTGTTATTTTCAAGTAACATGCAAAATCAAGCGCCCCTCATTTTGTGTATATCATTTTTTGTCGACTAACAATTGCACGAATTTTCGGACGTAAATTGGTGTGCATAAATGGCGCTCCGAGCTGTAGCATGACTGGTTTACTTACCTGCACAAACTAGATGCAAAATCGAAAGGGTATACATAACCCACGCCTTCTTTTTCAGAGGAGATGATAAGCACTAAATGCAAGTAGCATGCAATACTGAAAATGACTTTGCCCTTCAAAACAATCTATTATAGTGATCGATCAAATGAGAAAAGAGCACATTTCGGGCTCAATGTCAGTGAATTGTAAGTATAAATCAACTGAAAAAATGTTGGAATTTTTAATTTGCTTCTAAGTCCTACTCGAAAAGATACGCAGAGAGATACATTTACCACATCAAAGATCTAAAGACCTAAACTTAACCACCGTCGGGATCTTGCATCCATGATCCTCTTCACTACATCTTTTACAAAAGAATCGAAACAAGTTAAGCAACAACCTTTCATTAAGCTTGCCTGTCCAGCTGCCACTCTTTCAATGTGCACACAAATTGATGACGGAGGCACGATTTGAACCTCGCTACTCCTATGCTCAAGCCCACAAGCAGCCAGTAAGGTATGCATGGAACTGGTTGTTATGTCCTTGAGAGTACCATTGTCTGCATATACATATAGAAGGCTTTGAAAAGTCTCCAAAAACACAAAAGATAGACTCAATTACTAAAGTCACTTGCAAAAATCATTCACAAACAATAGTTTCAAGACGGAGCTCGACTTACCTAAATCGATACCATTGGAAAAGGCTTTCAAATGGCTTCTAACCATTGCATGCAATTGTTCCTTGGCCACTGAAACATTATCCTCATCTCTAACAGAAAAAGGCAAATCACGAGTACTAGGCCTAATATTTGATTCATTGCTGCTATTCCGGGTTGCTCATTTGAACTCATACCAGCAAGTTCAGGCCACAAAGTCAAATTGACAGGTGTACTTAACGAAGGGGTCGTCAAATCTTGAACTCCTTGCCTTCTTAAGTGATCCAACCTTGAAGAAAAGAAGCCCCTACTTTGCAGTGAAGAAGAGGGATAATCCTGTGACCTCTCCTCAAACACTATTTGTGGTTGAGTACCAACATCTTGTATCCTAGCTTGTTGAACTGTTGGTCCCCTACTCTGATCTATGTGAGAATTTACAAAATCAATGTCCGTATTAACAGCTGGTATTCCATCGCCCCTACCAGCCATAAGATTCATCCTATTGATCGAACGGAGATTTTGAATCTGGCGGTGCAACCATCGCCTACCCGTCAGAGTCGGTGCTCCAGCTCCAGATACTGGAGAACCAGCTGTAACATCTACACTAGGAAATCTAGGAGATGAAATACCCACAAAACCAGGAGTTAAAGGCATACGAGGTGAAGGCACTACGTTGGAGTCTAAACTTTCTCCTACAATTACAACGGGGGAGAATCTGTTGTATAAATTGTTTGTTCTTTGGTCAGGCAAAGAATCTTGAACTTGGGAACCAGAGGAACCAAGAGCTACAGGCCTGCAACCATCACAGTACCAATTACCATCAGGTACTTCCCGCCCCAGACCAACACAATAGGTGTGTGCTGATGAATCACAAAGATCACACAGTAACATCAGTTCATCATCCCCACCTTGGTGGCATTCAGAACAAAAGACGTTCTCATATGGATCTAGATAGCTTCTGAGTTCTTCCTCAGACGGTTGGTAGACCTGCATAAGACCAACATGTCCTTTCAAACCGCTAGTAATAAACAAAACAAAGAAAATTATTATGAGAAATATAACATACCTGATCACACTTGGGGACTTGGATCACCACCTCTTTCAAATCAACCCCTGCCATTGACCTAGTTGGCTTACTGATTGTTTCAAACCTTTGCTTGCACAATGGGCAACGAGATTCCACTTTGGACCATGCCATAATGCAGGTGAAACAAAAATAATGATTGCAGCAGTTCAATGTACCCCTAAATCTTCGCTTATCTTCCTCAGAGAGACAAATGCCACAAACTGACTTTATTACTTCAGCCTTCTTTTCTTCTACCTTCTCCTTACCCTTTCTTCCTGGAGGTTTCTTATGCTGGCCTAGCTCCTCAACCTCCTCAATTATCTTAGAGGATGATGAACTCCTCAAACTAGTTTTCAAACTTCCACACAACCGGCTCGTTTCTTTACCTTGCTCTCTCTCTTCCTCTGAGATGGTGTACTCATAGTCAGATGCCCCCGACAATGCAAAATCTGAATCAGACGGTACAACATACGCCTTGTTTCTGCGTCCTCCATTTGTTTTGCTCTTTTTTCTCACAACCGAAGTGTGTCTATAAAATCACAATACTCATCATCTTCTTCCTCGACCCTCCTTTTCCTTTTCAACAAACGTTTCTTCCTCCCCCGGTTTCTTGAAAGCTTCTTAGAAACTGCAGATTTCTTCGTCTTTTTCCTTTGTTTGGAATGACCCTTTTTCCGCAAACCTTTCTTACGAACTTTCATATTGTTTTTCTTCTTTGTCACAGTCAATTCCTCTTCCTCATCAAAACAATCTTCTTCATCCAAAGTGAATTCAACATCGTTTTCCTCGTCATCATATTCCTCCTCATCTTCTTCTTCCCCCTCCTCCTCCTTCTCCACCTCATATTCCTCTTCATCATCTTCTTCCTCCACTTCATAATCTTCATCATCTTCTTCATCCGAAACACCTCTCTGCTTTATCGGTTTCCTCTCTACAATCTTCCTCTTCCTTGCCGGACGCATCTGTTTAGCTTTCAACCTATCAGCCTTCCTCATCACTTTCTCTTCCTCGTCGTCGTAACTCTCTTCCGATGCACATTCATATGAGGAAGAACAATACTCTACCACATCATCTTCAGATTCTTCATTCCCCTCATCGGAAACTACGTAATCTTCATCCGAACCATCCGAATCCTCCTCCTTCGATCTACCCCTTTTCTTAAAATTGCTTCTATGACCAACCTTCCCTCCCGTTACCATCTATCCTCGCACCCCGAAAAAAAAAGAGGAAAAACACCCAACAATGAATCCCTAATCGACCGGATAAATATCAATCTTCTTCGATTCAAAACTAAACCCCAAAATCATGAATTCAAAGATTCTGCAGCTCCTTTGCTTCTTCCTTAGGCTCCATGCAAATCAAAATCCGAATCTTTAAAGGGAAACAAATCACCGACGGATCTCATACCATAGAAAAATTTAGAAAATAAAGAGAACCCAGATCATAAAAAGCAACATATTAAAGCATACATTGAAAAAAAAAACAAATCATCAACTTCACCAAAAACCAGACCCAAAAAATAATTACCGTTAGCTTTTCTTAAATTTTGATTTTTTTCCTTCAAGAGAGAAAACGGATGATTTCCAACCATTCAAATCAGGATTCTTTGAGCATTAAAATCAAAGAAAATCCACAAGTATTACAAAAAAAAAACTGAAAGCCGCCATAAATATTATTATTTTTCATTAAAATCAAACCAAAAAAGGAGGCAATAATTCAAATATTCATTAAAAATAAAGGGAGAGAGAGAGAGAGAGAGAGAATTCTTACCTGGAGGAGGAAGGCAACTGAAAAAACAAAGAAAAATCTGGTCTCTTCTGCTTTGCTGTGGAAATTTGTTTTTTTCGGCTGTTACTTTGTTTTTCTTTTCTCTTTCTTTCTTTTTAGCTGTTTTTACGTTGCTATTTTCTTATATATTTTTGCTGTATTGAAGGGAAAAGAAAAAGGGAAATGGGAACATAAGAAAACGTTTTGATAACATTAAGGATAAATTACATCCAAGGTCACCTTATTATAGGTCTGGTAACAAACATGTCCTTTTTCCCCTAAAACTTACAAATAAATTAATTAAAATATTATTACAAACAAATCACTCTATCATTAACAACAGACATCTTAATTTTAAAAGACACTAGACGTATCGAAGTGCAAAGAGTCTCTAGATCTTAGGTCTTTCGTAGTCGAGATGCACTTTTACGTCAAAAAAAATCCATAAATCAATTGTGAAACATATTTTGTACTCAAAACAACATAACATCCGCATTATAAATGTTAAATTTCAAAATTTGACATCATTACACTTAACAATACAAATCAATATACACAAATTGTAGTGGAGCAACAAAAATAAGTGCATAATGGACTCATGAAAATTTCCTAAAAGTTTGTTACAACTAGGGATGGGCATGGGTTAGGTTTTTGGTCCACCCGACCTGACCCCGACCTGACCCGAGAATAAAGGAGCCTCCACCCGAGACCCGATCCGATCAAAATAAGGTTTCACCCGACCCGACCCGAATATATGACTTAGAAATCTGACCCGAAATAAAAAATATTTTTATTCAATAAAAACAATGACTTAATTGAAAAAAATATATAGAGAGGGGTATTATTGTAATTATTCCTAAATATAAGGTAAAATTATATTTTATAGTGACACGTTTAATACTCTAATTATCACTGTTTTGTTTTGATCACCCAACTATTTTTACGAGAAATCAAATAATATTATATCCAAAACACTTTAATTTTGAGATTTATCTGTTCTCAATGCATCAATTTTATCTATACCTATTTATTTTATCTATTTCTTTAACAAATTAAAAAATTCAAAGTCCAAAAAATTTAGGGTAAATTATGTGGATAGTCCCTTTTGTTTAGGGTCTGACCAATTTTCGTCATCAATTTAAAAATTAAGGGTAAATAGTCCCTTACATTATCGGTCCGTCAGGTTTAAGCCCCTTTGCAATTAATTTTCATTAACCCCTTTTGTTTAAGTTCCTAACATGATTGAAGGACTAAAATTGAACGGGAGTTAACGACTGAGGGATTAAAATCAAACGGATCGATAACATTAAGGACTAAACCAATAGATTGATAACATTAGGGATCATTTCCCCTTATTTTTTAAATTGGTGATCGAATCGGTTAGACTGAAAATATAAGAGACTATTCACACAGTTTACCCAAAAATTTATCCAAAAATATTTGGATGGTGACAACTTATGTGCAAAAATGAAATCAAAATTCGAACCCGAACTCTCAAAAAAAATATACTCACACGCCTAGATTTCACTTGTAATGGACGAGCTAAGTAATTTTTTTATTCGTGCAATAAATAATAAAAAATAATATGAAACTCTATTAGTCATGGATGGATCGAGAGGGTAATTAGGGTATTCACCCTCAATAAATTTTAAATTATCATATTTTTAGATTTTTTATTTTCTATCAATAATATATTTTTACCTCTAAAATTGTATAAGTTCATTATTTCTTAAAATTTTAAAATTTTATCTTTCTAACATAAAATCTTAAGTCATTTATATTTAAAAATAAATCATCTTAACCATAAATGTTAATATTTTATGTGCAATTTCTTACTATATCAAGAAACACAACTGAGGTTGGAGTTGGACAAAGAGAGAACATAATATATATATATATATATATATAAATTAAATTATAGGGAAAATTAAAAATTAATCAATTATTTTAAGAAAAATAAATGATATAAATAAATAATATTATTTTAAGAGAACTAATATAACAATTTACGCAAGAATATAATCAAATAACCATAAACTTTATCATGATATTAACAAAATTATAGTATAATATTAATGATAGACGGAGGGCCAATAGCATAAAATTAAACATACTAAAGGATTAAAACATAAATAAAATAAAAAGTTATTGTCCAATTAAAATAGTATTTTAGTAAACAGTTGGATTCAGCGTAAATCACAATGCCCTTTTTCTAATCTTGTGTGAAATTAGGAATGGTCATTATTCGAATTAGTAATGAACTTGACCCAAAAATTAAACTTTCCAGTGACGAAATTTGATGATAGACTTTGAGGGGATCAACTTAAATTTTAAAAAAAATATAAAGGTTTAAATTAAGATTTTTAAAAATTATGAAGGTTTAATTAATGTTTTTTTCAAAAAAAAAATTATGGTCTAACTACAATTTTTGAAAATTTTAGAGGTTAATGAGAATTTTTAACGGGAAGGAGTTTAATTAAGAATATTAAAAAATAAAATTTAAATTAAATTTCTAAAAATTTTGGGGATAAATTGAATTTTTAAAACTTTAAGGGTTAAAATTAGTTTTTTTTTAATTTTGGGGGGGACATGGCCCCCTCTAGTCTTGTTTGTGTACCGCTGCTGAAACTCCTCCACATGTATTCGATTTAACTCGAATTTAGGAGGGTCTCATCAAATCCTAAATATATATATTATCAAATAAAGATTTAATTGGAAAAATAAAATAGAGAAAATATTAATATAATTATCTTTAAATATATTATATCAAATTATATTTTTTACCTTAAACTTAAATATAATTCAACCTAACATCATTTTTTTAAAATCTGACCTAACCTTATTAAAATTTAAATTTTCAAAATAAAAATTGATTTTATTATAAGTTCAAACTCGTTAGGTCTGGATGAGATGTTCTTGTAAATTTTGAAACATGGCTTGTCAATATAAGATTAAAAAAAAAGGTAAAAATCGATTGTAACCGAAAATCTTATCGAGAGCATAAGATTTTAAGTTAAAATTAAAAATATTGTATTCTTCGTATATTTTCAGTTGTAAGTCATAAACTCCTATAATATAAATTTTCGATTATAATAAAATATATTATTTTTATATAATTTTTAATTAAACATAATAAAATTTTAAGTTAAAAATCATATTAAATTTACGTTAAATTATACTAATTACAGATGAGTCATGACCCTCCGTGTCTGAAATCAATCGATGCGGCGATAAAGACATTGTGAAATTACCGGACTAACCTTCCAATTGGCAAAAATGATGAAGGAACGTCGTTGACCGAACCAACGATAGCGTGCGGTGGCATATAGCTGATGATAGATGATAGACACGTGTACGGTCGATAGTACAGTCTCGTATACTTTTTATTATTAATAATAACAATTCTGGGTTATATCAGCGCCGCCTGACGCTCGATTGGGTGTATCTCCTCCTACTGTTTTATAATTTTAGCCCTCGCTGATTAGCACGTGATCACCCAATAATTGCCGCTTCCAAGGCTTAATTATTTGTATTTTTTAATATTATAAATTCCAAACTTTTTACATTTAATTTAAGGGTAAGCTACATATTTAGTCACTAAACTATTCTCATGGTTTCATTTCGGTCATCCAATTATTTTTTCTCCAAACATATCAAAATTTATGTTCTGATCATCTGTCATTAAAAATTTAATAGTGATACTGACATGTCACCACCATAAAGTAGTGTCATGTCATCATTAAAAAATAAAAAATTATGACACCAATAACTATGTTAATTTTTTAACGACAAGTGATTAAAATAAAATCAAAACGTAAGTTTAAATATGATTTAAAACAATAATTGAGTGACGAAATCATAATTACAAAAATAGTCGGAAACCTAAGGCTAAATACATTATTAGTTACGACAAATTCCCCTGGCACTATTATTTAAAAATTTAGAATTTTAAATTCTATGTTTTCTCTTTTACAAAATTTGACTTATTTTTTTAGTTTTATGTGAAAATTTTAGTATCTTTCGATTTAATATTATTTTTAAACTTGACAGATAAAAAAGGTAAAACAATTTTTAGTCCCTAATTTCATTAATTTTATCAATTTGACTTTTTCAGTTCAATAATAAGGTTTTATCAAAGCTCAAACCATGTTTTGAGTAACAAATTTCGAGCTAAAACTTTCGCCATTCAAGCTCAACTTGATTCGATTGCAATTAGGGACGACAATTTAATTGGAAACTGATGATTTGATTTGATCTGATAAGGTTAAAATCAAAAACAAAAAAAATTGGGTTCGGGTTGAGTTCGGATGGAGAATGAAAAAACTCCGATCCAACCCAACCTGAGGGTAATAGTGTAATTTTTTTAAAATAAATTTATGGATAATAACTATAATTAATACCCCTCTCTCTATTATTTTTTAAATTAAATCCTTATTTTATATCGGGTCGAGTCAGATTTATACTATAAAAATTCGGGTCAGGTTAGAGTCAGGTGGATGATATATATTTTCTAGATCATATCGGATCGGATCGAGTTCAGGTGGAGTGTATATTTTTTCAGATCAAATCAGGTTGACTAAAAACCCGATACAATCTTACCCATTGCCATCCGTAATTAAAACCCTAATCTAGACTTCATGAACATCCCTAAAAGAATGACAAATTACCAACAAACTGAGTTAAATGGCAATGATTTTTTCTGGGTTTTAAGTCGTTTATAATTCCGTGTCTGGGCAAACCCATCCTCATCCCCAATGTAGAATTAGCATCTTAATGAATCAAATAGAATGAAAAGCTGCGTCTTCAATGTGTTAGTCGAGTTTCTATGATGGGTTTATACCCTTAAAAGCTCTCCTAATTAGAATCCCTTGGGTTTAGGGTATTTGCTCCAAGGGCCCAAGCTTGTTATGATCTTACTTTACAATTCTAAATTCAGGTCAAAGTTGAAATTTAAGATCCAGATTCGTAATTGTTCCTTCTAACAATATCTTATTTAGCGTTGAAGTTTATTTATTTAACATTGTATAGTGGGTTACCACTGCACCCAGTACTGCCGGTAAACTGATGTATTTCTTAACCATTGTGTTTGAATTCTTTGACGAAATGTGTGATGAGAAAATTGTGGTTATGACGAGTGACGGGTGGTTTCAGTGAATTGAAGAAGATTATATACGGTGAAAAGTTCAGAGATAAAGATCGAGAGAGAGAGAGAGAGTTCATGATCCTCTCTCTAGCCATGCATGGTAAATTATATACTAATCCTTAACGTTGATGTTAGGTCTAGGATCATAATATTTATTCGTAAGTTGATAGAAAAATTAGATATGACTGTCAGATGATAAATTTGGCTCTAACAGATCACGTGAGCATCAAACCATGTTTACTTTTCATAGCTATCCAAATCATTCTTAAACTAAAAAGCTTTAGCTAAAAAGATAATTCAGACAACCTGTCTCCCAACTATAATAAAAGAAAGCTCCTAAAGTAAACCCTACTGGTCCTGAGCCTTAAGCAGCTTATACATACAGCCCTATAATGCAATAATCTAGTTACTAAACCAGCTGAAAGGTCCCCCCTACATGCATTTCATAGTTGCAGGCTGCTTTGCATATCTTTTTATAGGTTAGAATATAAAGATTCAGTGCATGTTTTATCTCTTAGTTGGATGGAATCATGCACCTTTAGTTTCCCTCTATCAGCAACTCATTTCATCACATATCTTTCCTTATCCACAAAGGGTTCTCAACAGAGTTTGAGTTGTCCGATTCAGTCATCACATACCCCAAAAATTTTGGGACCATTCTTAGACTTATGACAGTGCGAGGGAACTGATCATGGGATTGGGAACAATGCTAGTGTCTATCAACTTCACAAAAACAAAACTCATTGTCCCTAAAAGATCCAATCAACAATCTATACATACACATACACGTTGTGGGTAATATATATATCGGTTATGATTTTTGATTTTGCTCTATCGATTTGATCAGACAAATCATTGATTTTCGGTTCAACCGTCTGATTCAATCAAGTTTTTTCGACTGCATGTTAAAGAATAATATATGTTCAAAAACTCTCAATCATTTAACATTGAAAACTCATACACTCATATACATTTTATGTTCAAACCCGAGACCTTAAAGAACAACAACAATCATTAACTACTGAAGTTGTTTGATTCGTGTAAGATATAGAAAATCATAAATAATATTATCTAATGTAACTTCTCATTATAACTTCATGTAATGAGTAGTTATGTGTCTATCAGCTACACATCCAATCATTTTCATTACTTGATGGTAAGAGATCGATGCCACTTACTTAGAATCCAAAACACTATAAATCATCTCTGAAAACATATTTGAATGAGTGGTTATCATTATGATACAGCACAATGCGATCGCACTTTCCCAGCCTCTAATATTCTAAGACGACACTCAGATGAGTCCATGCGATCCCAAACTAGAAGGTGGCCACTTCTACATGAGTTCACATGCTGTTCGGACACTTGTCCTAATCAGGGTTCACTTCGATAGTTACCAATGTAATTTCATGGTGAGTTAACCTAGACATGCATGCTTAATTTGGAACGGAAACTTGGAGAAAACCATGGGTTATAAACATGCATATTCTCTTACAATGGTGCCACACAACTGTGGATGTGATTTCATGTCCCCCCAACCCAGGGATGGGCATTTAAACCCGACCCGATCGGGTCGGATTTTTCTAAAAAAATTTGGGTTTGGGTCGGGTTTAGGGTGAAAAAAAAATTGACCCGATCCGAAAAATATATAATTTTACCCTATATATTTAGGGATAATTAAATAATATCCCTCTATATATAATTTTTTTTCAATTAAGTCACTGTTTTTATTGAATAAAAATATTTTTTATTATTTCGGGTCGGGTTTCTATGTCATATATTCGGGTCGGGTCGGGTGAAATCTTGTTTTGGTCGGGTCGGGTCTCGGGTGGAGGCTCTCTTGTTCTCGGGTCGGGTGGACCAAAAACCCGACCCATGCCCGTCCCTACCCCAACCCCACCCTACCCCCAAAAAAAAACTTATGTTAATGAAAGATGATATTAGTCATTTTCTTGCTCCAATCCGGATATGATATATTCTGATCCGATCTTCACATATGACGGATGTTGATCTAATCTAACTCGATAGAATCACTTAAAAATAGGTTTAGTTTGAATCAGCTTTTATTCAGAGTGAGATTAGGTGGAGTCGAGTTTAGGATAAAAATATTCAGCCCGTTCTGGGTAATAATATATTTTCCTAAAAAAAAATTAGGAATAGTTACTATAACACTCATCTCTCTCTAATTTTTTCCCAATTAGATCCATATTTTATAGAATAAAAATGACTATTAATATATTTATGTCGAGTCAAATGTAATTTTTATCCTAAAATTCAGGTGGAGAGAATGTACTTCTAGTGTTGGGTCAGGTCGGATGAAGAGGGTATACTTCTCGGGTAGAATTCAGTTAGAGGGAATATGCTTCTCGAGTCGATTCATATTGATAAAAACTCAACTCGTTATCATTCCTATATACAAATTAAAACTAAAAAAATTATATTATTAAAAAATACATCTAAAAATCACGAATAATTGTTTTTGGTTAAAAAAATACGAATATTAACGATAAAATAAATATGAAAGACGACAAAATCATATAATAAACTAAATATTAAAAAAATAAAATTTAATGGATTCGAAACAATATAACTTTTTCTTATAGGAAGAATATTATGTAGTTTTGCATGTGCAAGCATAACCCTAGTCTAGAGACTAGTGTCTTTGATTTTTTTTCAAGCATTCCCCAAATCAAAAGGTATACCCTTTGTTTATTTATTTGTTAAATTACAAAAAAAGGGTGGGGTGCCTCCTTTATGTGGGCCAATGGCTTAGGATTGGGCTGGCTGCCCTTAACCAAAACATGCACTAGGACTAAAGGATAGGGCCCTTTTAGACTTATCTTAAGCTCTTTGTGGGGCCTCTTAGACCAAATCAAAACTTCAATTGGCAAGGATACCGAGCCTTCAGGTTCGGGTTCCGAACCATGTGTTTAAATTTAGTTGAACGTTGAGTGGAGAGAAATAAAGTACAATGCAATAGGTTGCATGCATGCACCTTTTGGGAAAAAAATACAGTAGTCTCTTCAACGTTACTCCACGGTTAAGATAAAATTATACTTTTGATCCCTCTACTATGTTTAGTTATGATGATTTAGTCTCTATAGTTTGGCATAATTTGATTCATTTGTTCAATAGCGTTGTTTGAATAGGAAGATGATGGTCTTAGATGGTTCATCTTCTCTACATTAGGTGAAAAGTTATAGTCGATAATGGTATGAAGAATGAAGAGAAAATGATAGAAGAAGACGACAAACAATGAGTGTGGGGTTGAAGATAAACTCTTTCAACTCTATTTGTGCGGGTAAATATGTCTATGACATAAAGAAGTAGGGTGATTAATGTAAGTCTTAGGGTTGATAGCTATTAAAGGATTGACAGGTGGATATATCTGGTTGTCAGATAGTAGATTTAGTCGGTGATGAGATTGACAATGATCATGCCTATGGACTATAACTAAGTGGAGAGAATGATGAGTTACCTCTAGATGAGTCTCAGGTTATCTTAAGAAAAGCTCTGAAGGTCTCAGAACCCCTGTTGCGAAAAAGTAGTAGAGATATACAGAAAATGTACAACAAACATCGTTAGTTAATCCAAATGGTTACCGCATTTAATTATTTCGGTAAAAATGTTAGTTTTTTCTTAAGAACCCAACTTGAATGGGATACTTGAATGCATGGGTCAAAAAATCACCCAAAAACTATGTTTTTTTAAAACCTTCATAATGTGGGTTCTTGCTAATGAGCTCCTATAATGTCTTAAGGAATCTATGAAAGAAATAAACAGTTAAAAAGATGGTCTTGTCCGAAGATGAAGCTCAAAGTACAAATATGGGACTAATAATCATGTTAGAGTTCTTTTTTTGCAAAGATTTTGTTTATTAATGTGTTTGATGTTTGAGTTTTCCCTAATCATGCTCACATACGTTTATTTAGTCTTTACACATATGCAAAGGGACATCCTATCCTTTCCTTTATTTAAGTACTTGGAACAAGATAGCTATTGATGAATCTCCTACATGTACATTAAATTTCTTTCAAAATCTAGACTTTCTTTTCCTTTTTACATAGATTTGATCGGTAGGTGATGGTGATTGCAACTATTAATTCACTTTAATTTCATTCTTTATCACGTTTACAGTTCGTGTTAATCAAAGGGTCATTCGCAAGTCCTAATATACCATATAATAAGCTAACATATAAAGCATATTCATCTTATTTCTGAGTTATCAATGTCGTAGACCATAATATCAATACTATAACGATTGATATCGCTTTCCATAGGTTAAAGGATCATATTGATGTTTTCCTTCAGTTTGAGAACCTTAAGGGTGTGTTTGATTCACGGAATGTAAGATTACCAGTGGGAATAAAAGATTACGGGAAATAAGATTACTGAAAATGTTGTATTTTGTGTTTGGTTGGTTTAGTAGGAATGTAAGACTATAGTGTTTGGTAAAGGAATAAAATATTATTGAAATGTATATTTTATCAAATTGTTCTTATTATATATTTGTTTTTTAACAAGCTGAATTATACTATAATATTACTATAATTAATTTATATATTTTCTTTAAAAATTTAAATTCATAAAAAAATATATATATTTTTTACAAAATTGAAAAAGATAAATATGTTTAATGAAAGGGTAAAATTTTATTTTAACACCTGAACTTCATATGAAATTTTAATTATAGATTTTTTTTGTAAATCTAAAATAGTTTAAGGATAAATTTGTTGGATAACCTTCGTAGAATTTTTATTATTCAACGATAGAATAATGATATTTTTGAAAAAACAATTAAGAGCATTTTAGTCCAAAATGTCGGTAATCTAACAATACCTAAGGGAAGGGGTAATCATATTCCCGTTAATATACCTAAAAAAATCAACTGTTGGTAATAAAAGATTATCAGGAATATGATTACTGGCCAACCAAACTGGAGAATAAGGATTACATTCCCCCGATAATCCTTTATGCCGTGAACCAAACGGCCCTAAGTACCATTATCCTTATATTCTTTATAAATTAAATGACATGAAAATTAATGGATAAATCATTATAAAAGTCCCTATAATATGCATTGGATTGCCGTTAACCGTTGATGCGGAATTCTAATATGTTTTGTTAGATTAAATGACGTGAAAATTAGTGTTCATTGGGATTAAAAAATATTTTATAAGTTTACCCAACAGTCCCCCTCTTTTAACATTTCTTTTAAATAATCGTTCATTAAAATAAATAACACGGTCAGGGACAAATACAAAATTTTTTATTAGAAATACAAACTTAGAAATTTATATTTAAGTATTTAGGGTTACGAAATTATAAATTTTCAGAAATGTAAAATTATATTATTTGTAAAAAAAACACTTACATTATAAGGGAATTTAAAAATTTCAGGAAGTGCGGCCGTATCTCTATGTCTATCCTCGATAAACAATGATAGTTTGATATTAGAAGAAATGTGTTTAGGGTTCCGATGGTAGTCGAGATGACATTGTAACATTCGAAAAAAATGAATTATTTTATTTATGTTGTAACATATATGGATTCACTTGCTTATTATACCCAACCGATTTGTATATCTTTCAAATTTACAAGATGATTCGATCTCAAATTAATTTTAATAAAATTGAATTAATCTAAATTCGAAGTAATCAAAATTTTAAAAAAAATTTAAACTCATAAAGACCTTGAAAAATATAAAATATCCTAAAATGATCAAAAAATATCGAATTTTGAATAAAATTTGAGAGTAAATAACTACATTAATTAGTTCCTAATAACCTAAAAATAAATAACATAAAAATAAAAAATAGAAAAATAAAACAAAAAAACAAAAAAAATGAAGTTTTAAAATTAGTCCATCATTTTCTCTTCCCGAGAAAATATAAACCATGAAGCTCTCACGTAACCATGAGGTTCGGAGTCAGGTTTGGTGTATGGTTCTTCTCCTTAATATCAGAATAGAAACTGTAACAAAAGGAAAACAGAGGCAGAGAGAGAGAGAGAGCCTGAAAACAGGAAAAGGAAAAACACCGAGAAAATGAGAGAAAGTGAGGGAAAATTGTTTAAACCCCTCCAAATCTTCTCTCTCTGTATTATCTGTATACAAATATCCAATACCCATTTTTGAAAAACTTAGAAAAAAACATAGAAACACAAAACAAAAATCATTGGTCTCTGTTTTTAACCTCCCCTGTTCCTTGAACAGAGCTTTTCGTTATAACAAAAGAAAAGAGGAAAAATTCAAAATTTGGAATCTATTTATTCTTTTAAGATTTGGGTTTTGAAAGTTAATCTAAATGAATTGATAATTTTGAATTTAGTCTGAAAAAAATCGTAGTATATTTTGTATATTTTTTTGGGCTGAAAAATGGCATCGGATTCGGTGATTCCGCAAGCCACTGTAATATCAGTTTTGGAAGAAGTTATTCAGAAGCATGGAACTCGAATTGACGATATTAGTCATATTACTAATTCGAGAAACACAGAGGAGGCTTGTAATGATCTAACTTTCTTCTTTTTGTTATAAATCTCAATGTTGATCATTCTTGAGCTTTATTGGAATACAATCTTGGGTTTTCTTTATGTTCATCAGTTTTAATCATGTTTAAGGTTTTATATTCTATGAATTCCATGTTAAGAGATAGAAATTGATATGTTTTTATTAGTTTTCATGATTTTATGACAATGTTGAGGATTTGTTGTTTGAATTCTGCATAAATGCAATAGAATTCAGAGAGAGTTTCTAGTTCTTGTTAACATCAATGATTTACTGAACTTGTTTGTTGTTTTTTAGCTTGGAAAATATATGAAGCTACTGGGTGGCTGAGAAAAACAGTTGGAGTAGTTCTGGGTAAAGATTTGCCTGCTGAGCCTTCTGAAGATGAATTCAGGCTCGGGTTGCGAAGTGGAAAGATCCTGTGCACTGCTCTTAACAAGATTCAACCTGGATCTGTGCCTAAGGTATGTATGATTCATTAACTATTTTTTTTATAGTATTCAACTTGCTTGATCAAATGTCTGATCTAATATATATGTGTGTGTATATATATTTATATATCTTATGTCAATTGTAGATAGTAGATGGACCTAGTGATTCAAGTATAATTCCTGATGGGGTTGATTTATCAGAGTACCCATTCTTTGAGAATGTGAGAAACTTCCTTCAAGTTATAGAGGAACTGGGGATTCCTACTTTTGAAGCTTCAGATTTGGAACAGGTTAGTCTATTGAAGTTTTGAATTTTGTTAGAATGAAACAGTCTGTGCAGTTTATCATGAAATGAATGTTTCTTGAATGTCAATCTTTTTTCAGGCTGGGAAAACTAAAAGGATCGTGCAGTGTGTTCTTGCATTAAAGTCTTACAGTGAATGGAAAAAGAGTGGTGGAGTTGGTGCATGGAAATATATAGAAAGTGCCAAACCCCCCACAAGTCCCGTGCCGGTGAACCCCCCCACAAGTTCCGGGCTGGTGAGATCTTTCACACGAAGAAACAGCGAACCGTTCATGAATTGTTCCCTTTCAAGGACAATGTCATTGGGTGAGAAATCCATGGACAGCTTGAATAGTGAGCAGTCGGACCTCAGTGACACGGTTAGTGAGCCTTTTCTTGCCGGTTCTCTTTCATGTTCTTGTTTTATGGATTGAAATGACGAACATCTAAGCTCATTTCAGGCTTCCTTGCCTTCTTTGAGTATGTTAGTTCGAGCAGCCATTTTACATAAGAGGCAAGAAGAGATTCCAATGGTAATGTCCTCCTCTAAGAATATTATCTAGATTAGTCACTTTATTTAGGACGGAAAATAGTTTAATGAGGGAAAACCATAAAAACAACTCTTCTGGTTCTACAACAGATCGTGGAATCTATGATAACTAAAGTCTCGGAGGAGTACGAGCGTCGCTTGGCAAGCCACAGTGAACTGGTGAGCAGATTTAATTCTTCAGAACTGTCATTTCTTTAAACTTGAAATTTCAACGATTCTCCGTTAGATAAATTTGCTTACATTTTCTCTTTTGCAAGTATTATTAGAGCTAAGGGCTGTATGCAACATGTTTGATGATGTAGTCTGTCTTATGATCTCAGTAAACGTTCATATACATGGGTCCTTAAGTCTCTTAGTAGCTTTGTTTTTTCCAAAGAAAAGGTAAACTTATTTCGGGTTATCTGACAGAGTAAAACTAGTTCAAAGGATATGGAAGAATCTCTTCCTGTTAACTCTCTGTCTCTAACTGCCTCATGCGATGAGGACAAGGTAGGCCAAATATTTCCAAGTAGCTTTTAGTTATTGCTTTATGCAATTACCAATTGAATACTTCCATATCCTTTAAATAATATAACGATGAAGGTTGAGGTAGAAGTAGAGGCACCAGAAGAGGTAGAGGCACCAGCAGAGGAAACGGTTGAAGATGAATCATCGACCGAGTCAAAGAAAAAGGAACCTCAAAATGAGGAGTGCAATACCGATGAGGAAACACCAAGGCATCTTTTGGAACAGAAGACAATGGTTGAACAACAACATCAACAACAACAATATATTCTGGTAATTTGCAGTAATCACCAGTTCTAGTTATAAATTTTGTATCATCTACCATAGGGATGCAGATATGAAGTAGTGCATGTCGTTGTGGCTGTAGGAACAACAAAGGCATCTTTTGGAACAGAAGACAATGGTTGAGCAAGAACAACAACAATATATTCTGGTAATTTGCAGTAATCACCAGTTCTAGTTATAAATTCAGTATCATCTACCATAGGAATGCAGATATGAAGTAGTGCATGTCGTTGTGGCTGTAGGAACAACAAAGGCATCTTTTGGAACAGAAGAAAATGGTTGAACAACAACAACAACAATATATTCTGGTAATTTGCAGTAATCACCAGTTCTTGTTATAAATTTTGTACCATCTACTACAGGGATTCAGATATGAAGTAGTGCATGTCGTTGTGGGTGTAGGAACAACAAAGGCATCTTTTGGAACAGAAGGCAATGGTTGAACAACAACAACAACAATATATTCTGGTAATTTGCAGTAATCACCAGATCTAGTTATAAATTTCGTATCATCGACCATAGGGATGCAGATATGAAGTAGTGCATGTCGTTGTGGCTTTAGGAACAACAAAGGCATCTTTTGAAACAGAAGACAATGGTTGAACAACAACAAAAATATATTCTGGTAATTTGCAGTAATCACCAGTTCTAGTTATAATTTTTGTATTATCTACCATAGGGATGCAGATATGAAGTAGTCATTGTCATTGTGGCTATAGGAACTGAAGCATAGTCTTCGTTCGACAAAAGTGGGTATGGAACATTTGCAGACGAAATACCACGAAGAGTTTAACAATCTAGGTACTAACTTGAGTTAATCCATCATTCCTTTTATCTTGTTCTAAATTAAAGATGCAATATTTTTCATCTTCTCTTAATAGGTAAGCACTTGCATACTCTAGCTTATGCAGCTTCGGGATATAAGACAGTTCTTGAAGAAAACCGCAAGTTATACAATCAAGTGCAGGACCTGAAAGGTGTCTTTAACAGTTCAAAAGTTTGATTTAGTGAATATACCATGTGTTACATTCAAATCAAATCTCAATTTTATTTTTTTATTATTATGTTTTAGGGAGTATAAGAGTATACTGTCGAGTAAGACCACAATTTGGTGTGCAATCAAACGTTTTGAGTTGTGTAGACCACATAGATGACACAACTATCACAGTCCTTGTCCCTTCGAAAAATGGAAAAGAGGGCCGAAAATCATTTACTTTTAACAAGATTTTCGGTCCTTCTGCAACCCAAGGTTAGCAATGCCAAAAGAACTTGTTCTATCTATGTTTCTATCCATGCTATTTTCTTTTTAGTTTGTCAGCCTTCCCTGAGCATCAATTCTCATTCCGTGCAGCGGAGGTTTTCTCTGATACCCAACCTTTGATTCGATCCGTTCTTGATGGGTTTAATGTTTGTATATTTGCATATGGTCAAACAGGATCAGGGAAAACTCATACCATGGTAAGAAATGCAGCATTTTGTCACTGCACTGATATTTTCTTTTAAGTTGATTAACAAAAACTTGTTCTTCATCTCATTTGTGAATCCAGTCTGGGCCTACAGTGCTCACAGAGGAAGGCTTAGGTGTAAACTACAGGGCATTGGGTGATCTATTTGAAATCACGAACCAGAGGAAAGAAACCATTTCCTACGTAATTTCGGTGCAAATGCTTGAAATTTACAATGAGCAAGTCAAGGATCTCCTTGCAGCTGATGGTGCAAATAAGAGATATCCTTTATATCAGACATGTTTATCTGGAATGTTATATGTTATTTATTTTTCCTCGTAGACCCTTTTGTGTTCTCTAACTCCTACATACACTAGACATTCGTAACAGCTCTCAAAATGGGATTAATGTACCTGATGCACAACTTGTACGTGTATCGTCGACATCTGATGTCATAAACTTGATGAACCTTGGGCAAAAAAACCGCACGGTTTTCTCCACAGCCATGAATGACCGGAGTAGTCGATCTCACAGGTCCATTCTAATATTCTGGTTTTAATTTCACGGGACTGAGTTCATTTCTAAGTTTTAATCTGGTGTCCTTCAATACAGCTGCTTGACAGTTCACGTCCAAGGAAAAGACCTTACTTCAGGAAACGTTCTTCACGGCTCTATGCATCTGGTTGATCTGGCAGGAAGTGAAAGAGTTGACAAATCCGAGGTGACGGGGGATCGGTTAAAAGAGGCACAACACATTAACAAATCCCTTGCAGCTTTAGGCGATGTGATCGCTTCTCTCGCTTCGAAAAGTTCACATGTTCCCTATAGAAACAGTAAACTTACTCAGTTGCTGCAAGATTCACTTGGTAAGGTTATGTTGGAATCCTCATAGACAAGTATAGTTTCTTTTCATGATCCAATGTATTATTGTCTTCTGATCATGTTATTGGTCTCATCATCGGTCAGGAGGACAAGCCAAAACACTCATGTTTGTTCATATTGCTCCCGAGTATGATGCTCATGGAGAAACACTTAGTACACTCAAATTTGCAGAAAGGGTAGCCACAGTTGAGCTTGGTGCTGCTAAAATGAACAAAGATAACGCAGAAGTGAAAGAGCTTAAAGACCAGGTTTCTTCTTGTCTTACATTTTTAACTTAAAGCTTGCTTATATTTTAATCGTTTGTTCGTATAAACATTGTATCTCTTTTCTACTGTTTTCAGATAGCTATTCTTAAAGCAGCCTTAGCCACCGCGAAAAAGGAAGGAGAGGCCGAGCAAGTGCAACGGAGTCAAACCATACCCACCAGTCCAGAAGCAAAAACATCGAGCCTTGAAACATCCCCTTCTCTTCCAAAAGGCCAAAGTTCCAGTGATCAGTCTAGCAGTGTCTGTAACGCTGAGGTATGCTTTAACAGCCAAATTGGTAGGAAATAAATCTGATTTCATTGATTAATATGGAAAAAACCATCTTTCAGAGATGGAAAATTGTTAATTTTCTGTTGGTATATCTCCACCGTTGGAACCAATGAAAAGATTTGCATAACATGACATACTTTGCCTGGTGATTCAGAATGAGTCTTCAACCACGTCTAGGAGAGGAAGTTTGGAAATCCAAGACATGTTATCGAATCCGTCTCTTTGGCCACCTCTTGAGGTTGTCAAGTCAAACGAAGATGATAAAACCATGGTCAACAAGCAAGACAACTTGAATAAACTGTCTGCAAACAAAAAGGGCAACCAAGAGAACGATCAGCAACGAGTTCGCTCTGAAGTTGGCTCCACCGATGATTCTTCCAGCATCGATGCTACAACTAGCGATTGTTCGGAGACCGACTCGGTTTCGCTATCCAATACCATTCCTAAAACAACCACTGCTTCAAATGGGATGGCACTTAAACCAAAGAGACAGCAACAATCCAGACTACCTAGTCCAGCAAAGACCAAGACCACAGAAGTCAAGTAAGCTGCCTTTATCAACTCACCAATATTTAGAAATGCCTTTATCAACACAGAATTCAGTTTTGTGATTTACATTTCATTTTTTTTTTGACAAACCAGGAGCGCAATTCCATCACTAATACCGCCACCATCTTCCTGGAGACAGTCAACCGGAGCTATTACAAATGCGAGCAAGCCAAAACGGAAAACTGCACCAACAAAGTGATTAAACCAACAGTGTTAAACGAACCGGCCTCCTCATTTTTTTCCCATTTTTCATTGTGCTCCTTACTTGTGTATGACTTAGTTGCAGTGAAAAGGAGATGGTCACATATAAAGTAGTGGCAACAATGCCTGTGTTTAGTTGTGGTAAAATCATAATCCATTATCCAGGTGATGATAATTTGATTTGAGAATTCTTTGCTTTTGCTTTTTCTGTTTCTTCTCCCTCTCTTCCTCTATTGTTCTTCTTGTTTTACCTAGAACTTGAAGGAGGAACTGTCTTACATGGAGTACATGAGTGAGTTTTTTCAGTACTAATATTTCAATACGCCTACTTGTATGATTTGGTCATTTGATAATGCTAACATTTATTTTCCGAAACAATTTAAGCTCGAAAAAACTTAAACCCGAAGTTCGGAAATGATCTAAAGATATAAAGAGTGTGCATATACACCAAGAGGCTGCAGCAGGAGGAGAAATTTTAGCCACAATTAAAGCAAAACGATCATGGGCATGAATGTTGATGCATGTCACATTTCCTTTTCAAATGAGTGGCTAACCTTATGTAGGTCCCATAAATCACATGGCCACGTCACCAAATGCTTTTTTTTCTTTCCTAAAAACCAGAAAATTTTCCCCCATCCACCATTCTTTCTGCCAGCCAAAAAACAGCAAATTTCTATTATTATTTCTTCCTTATAAGAAGGGATAATATAACTTTTAACCCCTGAACTTGACAATCTTTCAATTTGGTCCCTAATTTTTTATCGACACCAATCCTTGAGTTTGGAATTTTTAATCATTTTGATGGAGCATCACTAGGAGATTGTTCCACAACTAAAAATGGGAAACATTATCAAGTTTACAAGTAAATATTGATAACATAATACTGATTAAATCTAAAAAATGGTCAAACTCAGGGACTAGAAAGTTGATTTATCCATTTTATGAATGAACACATAAGTCAAAACCCAATTTCCATTTAGACCCTGAATTTTTTGACAGGTAGATTTTCTTCATAATATAGCCAGATGGATTATTATTTTAAGGAAATATCAATATCAATAAATAAATAAATAAAAAAGTCAAACACCACTTTCTCCTCTTATTATACCTACTATATTACTTTTTTGTAATACTTTTACATAATAATTATTATTAGTTGTCAAAAAGGGTAGGATGAATTGATGGTTAACATACCACAACACATATTATAATGAATTTTTTTTAAAAAAATATAAAGAAAAAGGGTAAATTTATTTTTGTGACTCATGTGTAAAATGTTAAAATACAAGGCAGTCCTTTGCATAATATAACAAAGTTTTGCTCTAGAGAACATTAATTAATTGAATTTTAAAATGTATTGTGTAATCAATTTAGTTCTTTTAAGATAAAAATTGGGAAATCATCATTAATATTTGACGGTTGTTTTGTCATGTCAAAGGTATTTCCCTTTCATATTTTTTCCTTAATATATATTGTAGGGGTAAGTTAAATTTTAGTCCTAAACTTGATGAAGTTTTTAATTTAGTCCTTATATTTTTTTCTATATTTGTCCTGAATCTGACAAATTTTCTTATTTTTTTGATTATGTGGAACTCTAAGATAATCTCATAGTTTCATGTTATCAAAATAAATAAATAAAATCAAGTTTACTGCTGATGCAGATAAAAACAATTAAGGACCAAGTTAAAAAGTAAACAAATACAGGGACTAAAAGTTACTTTATACCTATTATTTAGGTGGGAAAATATTAAGATTTAGGACATAAGTGCCATTAAAAGATTCCCCCCGCCCTCCCCTCGAAAATCAGCACCAAAATGAAACCCGCGTTTCTCTCGCTCTAGATTTCTCTCCCAAGCAAATCACTGTGAGCTCCCTCTCCCTCTCTCTCTCTCTCTCTCTCTCTCCTTTAGGGCTTTGATTTTTGGAACCCAGAAAAAGCACAAAAAGGAGAATGTGTTTTTGTACAAGCAGATAAATGAAGAGGTGCCCAATGTACGGCTAGACCTGCTCGATCTGAGGCTCCTCTCTCTCTTCGCCTTCAATTGTGACCGTCTTTTTTTGGGGATTTTCCAATTTTCACTTATTTGGGGTTTCGATTGTGTTTTTCAGCTTGATTTGTTGAATTTTGGGTCTTGAACTTCACTTTGAGCTTGTGAGCGGACGGTTCAAAAATGGGTTGTTTTTGTTTGGTGGATTGATGGGTTAAAAATGATACCTTTTGAGGTCAAGTTTTTAATTGATAAGGAATTTAGCTTGGATTATTAAATTTGTGCACTGTATTTGTTTGATTCACTATTTCTTTATCAGCCTCGTTGTTTTTGGGGATTGATTTATGTTTAATAAAAGTGATGTCATATGTGCAAAGTTTTCAGATCAGTTTCCAGTGATTTTTTTTCTCAGTGGTATTGAATTGATGTGGTGAGATTTATAAGGGGACTTTTGGTTAGTTGGTTTTGTTAGATTGCTGTTTTTGCATGGAAACTTTAGTTAATTTTATCAAAGCTTGAGTCTAAAATGTATATGTATTTTTGACGTTTGATCCTTTTGGCTTTGATATGTCATCTTATATTATACATGATATTGAAATAAATTGTGAAGTTCTTGATCAGTTTGATTCTTATTTTGCTTCTTTTAGCTGATTGCATGGTAAAATTGTGTTCTATGCTGTGTAAAAACTGAACTGTTTTTTTTAAAGAATTTCTGTTATGTATCTTGCAGGATTTCGTGACTGGTGATGCTAAGTTGTTTCATTTGGATTGCTAAAACTTCATCAGTGGAGTTCTTGGAATGTTGACACCTTAACTAACATGAGCCAGGTTGAAGTATCGAGGATGAAGCCACCTCTTGTTCCACTTGCGACCTTAATTGGCCGGGAACTGAGGAATGAGAAAGTCGAGAAGCCTTTTGTGAAGTTTGGACAGGCTGCTTTGGCCAAAAAAGGAGAAGATTACTTTCTGATTAAACCTGATTGTGAGAGGGTTTCTGGGAATCCATCAACATCTTTTTCAGTATTCGCGGTACTTTCTTCCTTCTACCCTCCCCTTTCCCTCTCTCTATCTCAAACATGAAGGATGATGGCTTATCAGCTTAAATAGCACGTGATGGATTCCTCTTGTTTGGTTATGAAGTAATGAAGAATTAAAAAGAAAGATAATACAAATCATATAATGTGGGAAAAAGGAGATTTAGAGATTCGCTGACTACGAGAATGTATGTTCTTGTTTGATTTGTATGCATAAAAATTAGTATCAAAATCTTTTCTCTCTTACTGATAAACTTGAGCATGATAAATGTGGCATTACTTTTGATGCTTGTGTCGATTTCTAATATTGGTTTTATTCACAGATTTTTGATGGGCATAATGGTATATCAGCTGCCATTTTTGCCAAGGAGAACTTATTGGGTAATGTCTTGAGTGCAATTCCACAAGGTGCCAATAGGGAGGAGTGGCTTCAAGCCCTTCCCCGGGCTCTGGTTGCAGGTTTTGTGAAAACAGACATCGAATTTCAGCAGAAAGGCATGTATTCATCTCTATTTCATCGCACCTTTTTCTCTCTCAGTCAAATTATGTTGCATGCTTATCTTTGTAGTCATTTATATTGATGACAGGGGAAACTTCTGGGACAACAGTTACGTTTGTTGTGATTGATGGATGGACTGTCACTGTTGCATCTGTTGGCGATTCTAGATGTATATTGGACACCCAAGGGGGTATAGTTTCTCTCCTGACAGTAGATCACAGGCTAGAAGAGAATGAAGAAGAAAGGGAGCGTGTCACTGCCAGTGGGGGTGAAGTTGGGAGACTTAATGTTTTCGGGGGCAATGAGGTATTTCACCCTTACAACAAGAAAAGTATTCATCCTTTTGTCTTGTTCTTGTTTGAGTTGGTGGAATTAGAGGTGGCGGAATGGGGTTGTTTGTGAAAGGTATTAATAGTTGTTATCATTATGGGTTGAATCTCTGTAGGTTGGTCCCCTTCGTTGCTGGCCTGGTGGATTATGCCTTTCTAGGTCAATTGGTGACACAGATGTTGGGGAGTTTATTGTACCAATACCGCATGTTAAGCAAGTGAAGGTTACATCTTCGTATTTTATTGCCGATGATTTATTAATTTTCTTCTGAGCATTGGAACCCTGAATCTGAAACTTCTTTTCTGTTTTGTCCTAGTTGTCAAATGCTGGAGGACGACTTATTATTGCTTCAGATGGTATTTGGGATGCTTTGTCTTCAGACATGGCTGCCAAGTCTTGTCGGGGACTACCAGCAGAGCTTGCAGCAAAGCTGGTTGTTAAGGTGATATCCAGAACAGCGCTTTCTCATTATGGTATCCATTCAATTAACCTTCATATTAATTATTTCTTTTAATACTACTTTTAGGAAGCTTTGAGGTCAAGGGGCCTGAAGGATGATACAACATGCCTGGTTGTCGATATTATTCCTTCTGACGTGCCTGTCCTACCTTCAACACCTATGAAAAAGCAGAATGTGCTCAGTTCTTTACTTTTCGGGAAGAGATCTCTAAATTCTACAAACAAAACTACAAGTAAACTCTCTGCTGTTGGAGTTGTTGAAGAGCTATTTGAGGAGGGTTCTGCAATGCTTGCTGAAAGGTTTGTACGTTGGAACTTTACTGTGTCTTAATTTATCTTTTAATTTCACCTTTTTCTTTATAATAAGCATGTGGGGGAGGAGCGTTTCTTGTCTTCGGAAAAATCGCGGAAGTTACTAATGCAATGCTGGTCATGTGTATTCCCATGAGTAGATTTTATGTTTGAATTTGCAACCAATCAGTCTAGTTCTTTCATAATGTCGAATTTGCAAGGCAAAAGAAGCTGTGATTGTTTGCAAGATGACGTTTCACTTAAGTTGTTTGGATACATTTATTATCCTGGAGCAAGGATTACCAGGTTTTATATTAGACCAACAGTCTCTAACCCCATTGATTTCATAATAAAAATTTGCAGGTTAGGTAAGGATTTTCCCACAAATACAAACTCGGGAATCTTCAAATGTGCTGTCTGTCAAGTCGATCAACCTCCGGCAGAGGGTTTAACTGTGAACTCCGGGCCATTTTTCTCACCTGCTTCAAAGCCCTGGGAAGGACCCTTTCTCTGCACAAACTGTCGGAAAAAGAAAGATGCCATGGAAGGAAAAAGGACAAGCAAACCCACGGTGATCGCATAAACATCTCTTCCGGTAACAAAGTAAATATGATGTATTTTCCCCCCTGGCAGTGTGAACATCCTTTGTTTCCCATTTTACCTGGTGATTGCAGTAGATGATCCGAGTTAGAGATGATGAGGTAGGGTGTTTTGCCATTATTGTTTTTGTGAGTTTACATTTGTGCTCGGCTATATCACGGACCAACTCGGGACGAAGATGGTGTCTGATAGATATTTGTGATCATAGTTTGAATTGCTAACCGCTTGAATTTGTAATTAAAAGTGAAGAATGCAAGTAGTGTGTATGTATTTTATTCCTTTCTGCATTAGACTTGATTGTGCATTGGCCAACCATTAGAACTTGATTGGTGCAACTGAGCTGTTCTTAATAATCTTGTAGCTTTCATTGATGGTGTAAGTTTGGACCCGCAAATTGACAAAGAGGAAATTCTAGGGTAAATTATCCATCGGTCCCCAAATTATTGGGGTTGTTCTATTTTGGTTGCCAAACTAAAGATCTTGTTGTAATTTAGTTACTATTTGTTAAACTCGTAACTAAGTATTTCACGAGTCAAATTTTCATTTGGTATAATTATGTGTTTAGTCATCAACACTTGTAAATTCTATTAATTTGATCCAAAATTTAAATAATTCAACAAATTTACCCCACTTTACTGAACTTTTCAACTCAGCTCCCCACATTTACATTTTCAGTCAAAATTCAAAAAATTATAACTATAAAAAATCAATTTGGTCCTTCATTTTTTTAATTTTTTTATAATTATTAATTTTTTTGAAGTTTTGGGATCAAGATCAAATTGGTAGACATTGTAACCATGGAGGATTAAACTTGTAGGTGCGATGCCTAAAATTGTTGAGTTATTAAAATTATGGTCAAATTGATAGGATATGCAAGTGTTGATGACTAAGTGCAGTTATACAAAATAGTTTAATGGACAATAACTAAATTGAAACCAAATTATAATGCCGGTGACTAAATTTGTAAGACTTTTAGTTTGATGATAAAAAAAGAGAATACCCAAAAGTTTGATGGCTAATGGGATGATTTTCCCAAAATTATATTATAAGTCGTAAATTTCATCTTCTACTCTACAATGTTAAAGAAGTTTTTTTTTTTTACTTTAATTCATTAGAATTTTGATATCAAAATTTGAGAAATTAATTTAATTGGATAATTTTATTAATCTTTACAAACAAAATGTTGATCTGGAAATTAATACTTCAATAATTTATCCGTAAGTAAATTGTAAAAATAAATTGTTCAAGTTCATAAATTTATCAATAATTTAATTATTTTCGAAATTTTAAATAGTATAAAATTCAAAATTTGGCATTATTTTTTTATTAAAAAAAATTCAGTAGAAGAATAAGGAAATTTATTCATCGATATCACAAGGAAAATCTAGCAACCAAAGCCACAACGTAACAATCACAGTTGCACATCACACACAAACATAAAAGAAAAAACAAGATATTGCGGTTGCGGTTACATTTTTTGTTGCATTGTGTTTATCGTGATTGTACACATAACGGGTGCTATTACGGTAATTATGGATATTACGGTCGTGAAATAACGGTTTTAAGACGTCATTAAAATCACTATATAACAATCGTTATTCCAATAGCGGATTGCTATTTAAATCTCTGCTAAAGAGATTATTCAGAAAGGAGGAAGCCATTGCAGCTCAATGCCAAAGTTCCACGACTCAATGCTATCATCATCAGCCTGTTTATCGACCACACAAGTATACGCGGTGCACCCGCCGACCCGTACCCTTATCCGATGCGAAGTCATCGACGAATCCTTCAAAAAATGGCAACAAAGTGTCCCCCTGCACCCACACCCTTCCCCGGACTCCTCGAACTCCCTACAAAAACTACTCGAAGAACAATTCAACGGAGACAAGAGAATGTTATCGGAGCAATTAAACAACATGACCGTGTTACTTTTCGATATGTTGAAAGGCAAGCTCTCGTCGAGCGACAGGCCCCCTTGATCGAGATCAGACGAGTAACAAGTGTCTAGGTCAATCGAAGGAGGCTTTATAACAAGCTTATTAGCCTTGGGGTCAACACTGAGGATCTTGTGGAACGAACCTTGAGCCGACATGAACTCGAGGACGTCTTCGTTGCAGTAGATTCTGTACCTCGGATCACCACAGTTTTCGTCGGTGCTGAGTGGATATGGTACCTTTGTCTTGCTGCATTTGGGACATAGGCGATAAGCTGACACTTGGGTTACTAAAATGAACAAGAAAACCATGGCATGCACCATTTTTAGGGTTTTCGACAGCTTAGAAATTACAGGTAAAATAAACCAAATTTTGTTCTGAGCAATGGAAGAGGCTGGACACACAATGATCAATTTATAGACAAATTATGGCACCCAAAGCTGCACATAAAAGCAAAACATAAAATAGTGCATCTCATTCTTTTAGTGCATTATAAGCCAATCGGAGCTTCAAACGCCTCCATATATGTACTATATTTGGAAGACAAATATATTAATGTATTGAGCTCCTATAGGGAGTAACTGCTTATCATTATTTTAGAAAAAAAATTACTTAATTTAATTTAATATATCAAGGGAAAAAGAAATTTATATACTCATTTTTGAAAAGAAAATTAAAATTTTAGACCATAATTTTTATTTTTTTTGAATTAATCACTCATATCTGATCTATTGATCGACTAGTCCAATTCGGATACTGGAGAAGCAAGGGCAACCCTACCAACCCAGTTTATTCTATTAGCAAATGTCAGGATTCGAACCCCTGATCTTGCTTAAGGGACCTAGTGCCTCATCCCATTAGACCAACTTGTTGTTGGTATAATTTTTAAATCCACCTCTGGATACCATTAAAAGGAAAAAGGGGAATTGGCTTGTCGATACAATTCAAACAATTAGAAAACATGTATGCAAGGAAAGAAAAAAACCCGTATGTAGGTAGGGATAGATCTAGAGAGGGGCGGGTGGTGATGATCGTCCTCCTAAAACTTTTAAATTCTTATATATCATTCTTAAAGACATTTCACAAAACACATACCATCAATAGTTCATCAAACACTTTTTGACAAGTAGAGAACATGAGAATAAAAAAAATGTCTCCAATAGTTGGGGTAAGTTTTTATGCACGGGATGAATACAAGGTAGTGTTTGTTCATAGACTCTCAATCATTTGACATTAAACGTTCATACACTCCTACATATGTAATGCTAGAATTTGATACCTAAAAAAATAACAATCATTTTTTAACCACTAAGATCGTTTGATTCGTGGTAATAATAATAAACTTTTATATTTAAATCAAGATAATTTTTTTACATAATATGTTATTTTCACAATCATTCACGCCGTTGATTAAGAATCTCTTCAAAAAACAAATATGAGATGTCATTAAATAATGGATACCTAAACCACTAAAATAAACTATAAAACTATATCAGTTGCCAATACGTATGCAATATTTTATGTTAGGGGTGATTTTTTAAAGTTTTAAGAATTATAAATAGATATAAATAAAAAATAAAATATATGATAATTTTAAATGTTGAGAAGGGACGACTATCCTCAGTCGGGACCCTTAATTCATCCTCGAAAACCAGCATGATGAAAAATAATTAATTAATGAAAAAAGTGATTTCCTTTTTGAGTGCATTATCAACCAACTGGTGCTCAATAATATATAAACCTAAGTGTGACTTGCATGAACTTTGAATCTGATTTGCCATATATACACGTTAGAAGTCAAGTAAAAGAGTCCATCAAACAATTCGATGATTAAAAATAATATTATTCTCTTTAAAAGTCTCAGATTCGAGCAGTTACATAATGTATATGATTTTGTACATTTCATGTATCATCTATGTATATATTCTTTTTGTATTTGAAATTATTAAAAATCGAAAAATTGAAAATTCCTTGTTTGATGTAAAAGAAAATGTAAATGTAAAGATTTGGAAGGATCAATGGATAAAGTAATTTAAGGTAATCCATGTAGGAATATGAGTAATAAAATACGAAATTGGTATACTAACACAAGGATCCTACTTTCCATGTTTAGGAATTGTATATGGGACCAATTGCCCCGTGAGGGAGTGGGTGTGCCCTATTTTAATAATCCAAACCTTATTTATATAGCTTTTGAATGACATCCCATTACATGATAAGGGTTGAGACATGTTAAAAAGAGTTTTTATTAAATTTTTAAAGTCGGATTGAGATTAAATTTAAATGAAATTCACCCTATCATATTTTGATATATTTATGAAAATGTTTTTTTTTAATTTTATAATTACTTCTATATGATATATTAATAGTGATTATAAGAAAGTATATGTTTCATTTGATAATCAAAGTTTAAACATCATTGCAGTCTCTGATACTCGAATTTGAGACCTCTAGTCTAACTTTTATATTGAAATTATAATATGATAATCCCTAAGAATAGTATAGCAAGACCATTACAAGACTAATCACAATTCAAAGTCAAACCCCATATTTTTCTTGGTTTATCTTTCTAATGCTTTCTATAATAATAATAATATATAATCATTAATCATATTTTCGGTAAAATAAAGTAAAAGAAGAATGCTTTTTTTATATATTAATCTAGGGTAATTATAAGTAGTAATATTTGTTCTAAAGCCTCTTAATTATTCGACAATGAAAGCTCAAATAACATACAGTTGTTGGTGCTTGAACTAGAGACTTTTAGGGATAACAACCATCCATTTAACCACCGAGAACGTTTGATTCTTGCAGAAGAATGGGATTTTTTTATATGAATCACGAATAATTTTGTTTATTTAGGTATAAGTAAAAATTAATTCAATTAAGTCGAATAAGATTAGAGACAGATATATGATTTAAATTTAATGGATTTTGATTGAGTTGTACAAGGTCAAACTTTTTTTTTAATACAAATTTAGGTTAGAGTCCGTAAAGTTTTCTAAAAGATAGAAACATGTCAGTTTCATGTTTATGGTGAGAAATTTTCGATACGAAAATAATAATATAATTGATCTTTATATATTTAGAAATAATTTTTATAATACTTTTTTGTCAATAAATTTGATGAGACCCATAACCATTCAAAAATAAAGTCACAATAATAACAACAATAATAATAATAATAATAATAATAATATTAATACAACTTTTAATCAAAAAGCCATTGAAGGCACTAGTGATACACATTGCATCATTGCAGGTGTCATTCAACATCATTCCCATATAGAATATTAGTATCCAAAATATAATGGTATGTAGAAACATTAAAATTAGCCAAAACGGCCACGTTTACCGCCCAAACCACTCAGCTTCATTACAAGCCAAAATGTAAATAAAATAAATACCACACCACCTTCACAACAACGTCAAATCGGTTGAGCTTCTCAACACAATGTCCTTTGCTTTGCATCAAGTTTCCTTAATAATGGACTATGGATAATTATCGAGCGAGTTGATTTCGAGTTAAATAATATTTTATTTATGTTCGTTAAAATATTTTGTTGTTTAATTTGACTCGTTGTTCGTTAAGCTTATTAAAATTTTGTTAGACTCATGCCCGTTAAAAAAAAACTTGTTGCTCTACTCTACTCGTTGCTTGTCAAACTCGCTGAAATTTTCATTTTTTTAACTATAGGTAAAATCTATTAATATTATACAGAGTTTAATATAAGCATAAATTAACAAATTTAACCAAAAAAATTATTAAAAGATCGTATGAAGCAATTTCAAAATCTAAACTTCAAAGTAACAATCCACAACTATTAAAAATTATTTTTAAAAAATAATGAGCTGCTCGCGAACTAATTGAGTCAAATTGGACTTTAATCGACTCAACTCGTTAAGGTCTTGAGTTCGAGTCGAGTCAACCTGAGTCGAGCTTTGACCAAACTTTGACCGAATCGAGTTCGAAATGCTCAATTCATTAAGCACCCCTATAATAGACTCTTAAGAATAAATAAAGTATGAATAAAAAAAGAATAAATAAAGTAGATGGTCCCTGTTTTTTAACTTAATGATATATGAGGTCTCAATTTTTCTAAAAGAAATCAATGTGACCCTTATATAATCATACTCACGTCATTTAGACTAAAAGATAAGAGAAACATATACAATCATCTTTGTAACTAAATCACTTTAAATACCTTTTCATATTCATGATTTAATCATATCTCATTCATTAAGGTATATAAGTATGTCAAATATATATATATATATATATATATATATATATATATATATAGTTATTTCGATACATAATTCATATTTCACCCATATTATATAGGCACACGAGCATATTTTCATATTGAGAGTGTTCAAAACATATCCCTTAACGCAAACATTATACGGTAACACTATTAACCTATCACATATTATATATATATATATGTAACATATAAGTGCAAAAATAAATTATACATATTCATATAGTCGAACTAGCAAAGCTAACATACTTTTAATTCCATATACATATCAATAATCACTACATATATCATACATCGGTCATGTACACATACTAAACATACTTTCATTATCATACATTCATTGGTTTGAAGTGGTTTATACCCAAACAAGACATTACATACAATACTGTATATATTTCAAAATGGTAGAAATGTCATTTCCACCATTTTTTTTATACATTTATCATAGATAACGTTACTCGTGAAATAATGATTTTCTTATTTATATCATTTGATACATACTTTGAATTAGATATTTAATTACTTAAAATATAAATTTGTTAAATATTTTTATTTTATATTAATATAATATCTAAGTTTTACATATATTTAAATAATAATTTAATATTTTTTTTTATTAATATTTGTTTCACACTTTTAAATTTTTATTTTTTTTCTAATGAATCTGTACACATTTACGTACGTTGGTTTTATTTTTTAAAATATTCTGGTTATTGTAAAAGTCTGATTTAAAATGAAATGAATCTGTAAAAGTCTTATTTACAGTATTTCTAAGGGTGCGCTTGGATCACAAAATGTAAGATTACCAATGGAATAAAAGATTATTAGGGAATATTGTATTTTATGTTTGGTTGGTTTAGTAGAAATGTAAGATTATCGTGTTTGGTTAAAGGAATAAAAAATTATTGAAATGTATAATTTACCAAATTGTCCTTATTATATATTTGTTTTTTAAAAAAGTTGAATTCTACTATAATATTACTATAATTAATTTATATATTTTCTTTAAAATTTTTAAATTCATAAAATTTATATAATTTTTTTTTACAAAATTGAAAAGATAAATAGGTTTAATGAAATGGTAAAATTTTATTTTAACCCTTGAACTTCATATAAAATTATAATTATGGTCTTTTTTTTGTAAATCTAAAATAATTTAAGAATAAATTTGTAATTTAACATTCGTAGAATTTTTATTATTCAATAACAGGAGAAGGATAATTTTGAGAAAAAAAATTAAGGGCATTTTAATCCAAAACGCCGATAATCCAACAATGCTTAAGGGAAGGGGTAATCACATTCCCAGTAATATACCCAAAAAATCTACTGTTGGTAATAAAAGATTACCGGCCAACCAAAGGGGGAAGGAGGATTTCATTCCCCCGGTAATGTTATATGCCGTGAACCAAACCGTCCCTAAAGGCTATCATTGCAGAAATAAAGTTGGTCCCCAACTCCCAGTATAGCAATTGACATTATTGACTTAGCAAACTAAATGTGATGCACCATGTGTTTGATCATAAGGGAGCACTGACAGTGCAGCCAAAATAACGGATGAAGCTATCAGCTGCAAATCTTTCTGGCTTAGGTTTTTATTGAAGCTTTTTTGAATTGTAAATAGCTTCAACCATGAATAACCATGATAAAGATGGCTGCCTGAAATCCAGAATATTTTGGTTAACTTGGCATAATAAACCACCATCAAGGAAGCCTTGGGAGTATTCTTGACAATGGACATCAATCCATGAATATCTTCAACAGAACGAAAAGCTTCCTGCCAATGAAACATGTTAAGTAATAATCATAAACACGAACAAAAGCTAGATATAAAAATTATCATTAAAAAGGCAAAAAACACTTGACAAAGCAAACAACCAACCTGCCAGAGTCCAAGTTCGGTAGCCATCTTTAGCTGCTCAAATCTTGTGTCAAGATAAAGTTGCAAACTCTGGTGCTGACAGGTCAGGCCTGTCCCTCTGGTCTTTATATTTATTTAGATTAGCTCAGGCCTGTCCCTCTGGTCTTTATATTTATTTAGATTAGCTAAATGATTTCGTATAATCTCACACAACCTTCGGAACTCTGTTGTCCGTTTATACTGCTTGCAAAACTGGAAGGCCCTACGCGCAGTCATCTACAAGATGTTCAAAATATGGAAACATTGTCATTTCAAATCAATGCGTAACCAAGATAGTATTGTTATATCTTATATTTAATTTATTAATGAAATTTTAACTAACAAAATTCCCTATGTAAAGTGCAGTAGGCATGTACCATAAATGTTTAAAGCGTATATGCTCTGACATGTCTTGTAAATATGTTTATTTAGTTTTGTTTTCATAATAGCTTCAACCATGAATAACCATGATAAAGATGGCTGCCTGAAATCCAGAATATTTGGTTAACTTGGCATAATAAACCACCATCAAGGAAGCCTTGGGATATTCTTGACATGGACATCAATCCATGAATCTCAACAGAACGAAAAGCTTCCTGCCAATGAAACATGTTAAGTAATAATCATAAACACGAACAAAAGCTAGATATAAAAATTATCATTAAAAAGGCAAAAAACACTTGACAAAGCAAACAACCAACCTGCCAGAGTCCAAGTTCGGTAGCCATCTTTAGCTGCTCAAATCTTGTGTCAAGATAAAGTTGCAAACTCTCTGGTGCTGACAGGTCAGGCCTGTCCCTCTGGTCTTTATATTTATTTAGATTAGCTAAATGATTTCGTATAATCTCACACAACCTTCGGAACTCTGTTGTCCGTTTATACTGCTTGCAAAACTGGAAGGCCCTACGCGCAGTCATCTACAAGATGGAAACATTGTCATTTCAAATCAATGCGTAACCAAGATAGTATTTGTTATATATCTTTATATTTAATTTATTAATGAAATTTTTAACTAACAAAATTCACCTATTGTAAAGTGCAGTAGGCATGTACCATAAATGTTTAAAGCGTATATGCTCTGACATGTCTTGTAAATATGTTTTATTTAGTTTTGTTTTCATTTTCAAGTGTTAGTTGCATTTTAAAAGAGTCCAAGCGTTTAAAAAATCAATGTGACATCTCAGATTCGTATCTGGGTCAGATACGGGTCGGGGGTGTTACATACACGCTAAGATAAGAGGAACTAAAGCATGATTGTTCGTTTTTTATAAGCCTAAAATGCACTAACAAATAAAAATGAAAAAATTACAAGATCAGGCTAACAAGATTAAAATAAAATCAAAACAATCACTGCAGGTGACCAAAATGCAAAAATATAGAAGAGTTAGATGGATTACAATGCGATTCTACCAATTATTTATTTCAACCAACATTATTGAAATAAAAGCTAAAATCACACAATAGGGACAAAAGTTTTGAAACTAAAATATAAAAACACAAGGCTAGAGACTAAAATGTAAAAATGCGGCAACAGTTTGGGGACCTATAAGAGATTTACCCCTAAACTTCTACTATAAAAGCCATCTTTTTTTCCTGATTCATTTCTAACCTTAGCCCCTAAAAAAATTTCAAACTCTCTCAACCCTCTCTCCCTATTATCTCGATTGACACCCCAAATTAAGGCCATCGACGCTGCCTGCCGTCCTCAACGGTGGCCGGATGACCACCAATCAAACCCAAAACACCCTATACACCCCGATCTACTCATCTAAACCAAAATCGAAACCTATAACCACAAAAAAACAACCCCTAAACGCTCCCAGAAAAACCTCAACCCCTCGGCTTCCTTACTCCAACCACCGCGACGATGAACTGACCCTTCGGTTTCGACTACCCCTCTCAGGTAAACTCTTTCAATTTCCTTTTTTTATTTCAAAACTTACTGAAAAAACAAAAAAGAAAACGTTTTTACCTTGAAATTTTTTTATTGCTTCTTGTGAGAATGAGGGAAAAAGATCCCTTTTACATATTTCGAGTGGTCTTTTTATAGACCCACCCTTCTCATTTTTACAACAAAAATGCCATCTAACCTACTTGCTTTCTGATATTCACCATTTTCCTATGCATGGTGGTTGGCGAGGCTCGTATTGAGATTTGATTCGGCTCGGCTTGGTGGCTCCGACGATCGACGTGGCTGGAATATGCTGGAATCGACGACGGCGTAGGCTTGGTGACGGCGATAGCGACTACCAAACATTTAGGGTTAATGATGAAGCCCTAATACTGCAGCTGATCCGGACCATCAGATTAGATCTGATCCAATGGTTGTGGCTTTTGGTGGTTGAAGAGAAAAACAAAAAACCCAAGTCCAAGTGGGCCTTTTTTGTGGGCTTTGGGTGTTGGGTACTTTGATTTCTTTTGGGGTTGGATTTTATATGTTGAGCCTGGGTTTGTAATAAATAAATAAATAAATAATAATAATAATATAACATTTGAAAAATGGTGACTACATAAAGTAAAGGGGGAAGTACGAGAAGGTTGGGGGGATGAGTTTAAGTGTATCCAAGGATTGAAGAATTAAACAATAAAATGCTATAAGCTAAAGGGATTATATTATCACATTTCCCTTGCGAGTTTATTTTTCCAACAAGTATCCACTACTTAAGCAATATGAAGGGCTAAGATGGTGACAATGGATTTTACTTGCCCTTACATGTTTTAAAAATGAGTGTTTGCGTCTAAACTACAGTAAATATCTATAAATTAATATATCGGGATAATGCAATTTTATTAATTTAAAGAGGTATTAATTAATCAATAAATTAATAATTTATTAATTTAAAGAGATTTTTCTAATTTAACGGACCTACATTATTCCTCATGAACAAAACATATACATTGTATTGACTAATTGAATGATGTTCATGTACAATGTGACTAATTAAATATGATACATACCCCTAAAAAATAAAGTTCATTGTAACGTAATACTAGTTAAAACTTAATGCAAATTCATGTATGATAAGGAAATCAACAACTATATAAACAACATCAAACATTTCTAATTAGTCTATCCAAATCAAAACCAACCAATCAGACTTCACTAAAAGAGTCCAAAAATCAACCATGACATATCAATTACGTAAAGCACTATGTGAGTATAAGAGAGATCACCTCACATGCTTCTTCAATTTAATATGTAAACTGATTTGAGTCTTCCCAACTGCTTCTTCAATTCAATTTATTTTCCTTCAATAAGATGGTGTCACGTGTTACCATCTGATTGGAAGAAAAAATATTAAATTAAATTAAGAAAGGGTCTCCAGTGATGTCATGACACATGTCATCATTAACACATGTCGTCGTATGATAGGAGAATTAAATATAGTAAATTAATTTAAAATTATGACCAATTTGATAAAATTGTGTAGTAATGAGGACTAAATATATAATTAAATCAATCTTGTTAACTGCCAACTCAGCACCAATGGTTGCATGGGCCTTTGTGGGAATATGGACACAAGGTAGACTAGTGGATCAAAGAAAGAAAAGTAATAAAGATTAAATATAACAAAGATATCTAAGACATAAAAAAAAATCGATTAAATTAATTGAATTTATCTCGCTTCATTTAGTTGTTTTCATATATAATTCAATATAATGTACAATTAAATACTTTAAATTTTAATTAATTTTATCTTTAATAATTAAATTGACCATTAAATACTCATAGGAAAACTTTTGGAAACACTAAAATTGGGTAAGAGGGCATGATGGAGAAAAGAATGATAAACAGGTAAAGTTTACTCCAAGAGTTAAATTTGTTATTTCAACAAATTGCTGATAATGTAAACATATTTAGAACAGATGATTAAAGTTTTTAGTTGACATATTTGTTTCATTTAAGTTATGGGTTTAATATCATTAAGAGCAGTGGTGGGTTTAGAAAAAAATTTGAGCGTGAACACGCATATATTAATAATAATTTTTTTTTTGTTTCTGAGTGGATACGATACAATTTTTGAGTGGGCACACATATATTAACCAGAAAAAAATTCAAGTTTTGAAGAAGAAATTCAAAATTTCAAGAATTTCATGGTGGACACCTATCCACCCTGAGGACAACATATATCCGCCACTGATTAGGAGTAAAATTTTCTTTGCTCTTACTACAATAAATTGTTCAATAAAAAAAATTTATTAACAATATCATCTCCATAACGTAAATGAATAATTTCAAAACTTAAAATAGGAAGGTAAATTTTACATCAAAGCTAAGTATATTTTAGCCTTAACTTCAATACCAAAAGAGAACATAAGAAGAGAGGAAATCCAGACTATAAATATTTATATTATCTTTTCCTTTTCCTTCCTTATGTATTAATAAGGGATTAAATTTCCACTCTCCATAGATTAGTCAGCTTCTCTTTTCCCTAATGACTGAATATTTATCCTCAAATCCCAGGAGCTCTCTTTTTAAACTCAATCATGTACATCTCTTCTGCACTTTCTTCTTCTTCTTCATGGCAGGAAAAATCAATGAAAAAAATGGGGATTTTGTGCCACCAAAATCACACTTATCACATGTTGTCACCATCACCCTCCTTCAACCAACCGTTAGGATCAAGGTTCCAAGGGTGTTCGTTAAGGCCATGCAGAATGGAAGAAACCAAACCAGGGTGAAAATGGTGGCAACAACATGAACAAACACTGCGATACATCCAGGAAGAGTATCGGGAGGAAGGTCGGTTCGATGTTTTCTAGAGTCTTCGGTCCACATAAGGCCGAGTTAAAGAACATGCCTAAAAGAATTGACGTTGAATGTGATTCGGTGTTGCTTGCGGTGTTAAGGGTGAAAAAGGTGGGAAGAATTATACTGCCATGGGAACAAAGAGGATTGTCTGCAAAAAAATTGCGGGGAAATTCAGTTGTCCGGGAAGCTTTGGATTGAGAACGAGGAGCAACGGCCATGGAAGGATGCTTAAGAGTGGATGGTGGATGAAGATGGGGAGAAAAATAGAGAAACCAGAGCTTTGCAATAATGAGGATACTGATGGGAAAGAAGTGCAGGCCTCTTGAGTGATTTTCTGCCATAATTAGTAACCGTCATCTTCATGGTAACCTTGTAATCACCAATTGTTCATCGGGAAAGAGTTCTTTTTTTATATTTTAAATTTTCATAAAAATTAAAAGATAAAATACACAAATGAACTCCTAACTATAGTATATCGCTTTATTGAGTCTCGACTATTAAAAGTTACAAAATGATTCCTGACTATAGAGAGCTATTTTGTTGAATCTCTCGACTATTAAAAGTTATAAAAAATGTCATATGACTGTTTATTATATTCTAAACTCGTCCTTTACTCTTAAAACATTAGCGAAAATCTAAACTAAATGTTAATCAACCGACTGAGATATGATAAAATCTAATCTCATAATTTCAAACGACTATTAGATCTCAATCATCATGTTAACATCTAACTTAGAAGATTGTTAATTTTCTAACATAGAAGAAAGAGTTTGAAACACAATTAATAGTCCGTAACCATTTTGTAACTTTTAATTGAGAGACTCAACAAAACAACTCCAGTCGAGAAACCATTTCGTAACTATTAAGCCAAAATAAAATTGAGTTTATTAGGAAAAATATTATGAATTCCCAAAAACACAAGGTTAAGTACAAGTAAGAAAGCTATCTCAGTCAAGTAATGAGGATTATACAAGAAGGGGCATTAATTCATACATAATAATCTAGGGCTGCAATGGTACACATGGAAGACTTCAAAATAAGAACCTAATACATTTGTTACAATACATAGACTTTTTCAATACTGTAAAAAAGCGCATCTCATCTTTGTACCTGATCGGGTGTGTGATTGCTTGTGGTAGATGACGATGTTGTTCTACCATTTGCCACACCGTTATCTGCTGGCGGACTCACTCCCCATTTCCCTTCAGATTCGGATGGCTCCATCACTTTCACAGATCCGTCACTCAAACCTATTGCGAATTGGTTTGGTTCCATAGGGTGTGCAGCGACGACAAGCGGGTATACAGCTTGGTTTCTGTTAAACAAAGCAGATTAACAGTCCGGTTATAGATAATCCGGATGATATCTGCATTGCATGGAATAAAGCCGCAGATAATTTACCCTTTCAAGATTGCTGGTGACAAGTAAACTGATGAGGCGATACGACATCTAAGTTTCAGGCTGTCAGCATCGAACACCCCGATATTACCGTCACAAAAGGTAGCATAAACGGATTGGCTGTTACAAGAATATGTTGCATAAGATATGGGCGCAGGTAGTCCATCTTGTGGAATCCACTGCAGCAAATGAAATGGCATTAGACAGTGTTCCCTCTATGTAAAAAGAAATAGCAAATCATCGAAGCCCATGCGACTTTTCGAGTTTCCTACCTGTCGGATGCGCTCCATTTTGGAGGCATCATATATTGCTAGCTGTGTTTCATGAACGACCAGCATGCGAATTTGATCGGAGTGAAATTGAACTCGAGTGTCACCTGTAGGTGCCTTTCCAGTTGGGATTTGGATTGCAACCGATTTCCTTTTCTCCCATGTATCAATGCTCCACACACACAGCTACAGAGAAAAGAGAGAAACAAGATGTTAACAAGTAATAATATAACTAAAGAAGACCTGAAAATAGTTAATGAAAGAATTTGTAATATATATCAGAGATGCTGGAACCTGAACAATACCAAGGAAATTAACTCAAAAAATTAACTGAAAACATCTGTTGACCTTTTCTATTTTTTTTTATGATTACCGGAAAATTTATAGCTTTCAAAACCCATAGGGATACTACTTACATGAGCATCAGCACCTGATGAAACCAAGATACCGAGGTTGGTCGAGAAAGCCAAACCAGTTATCTGTTTTTGATGGCCTTTCAATTTTGATTTCACCTAAAAAAAAAAGGGTTAAAACAGATTGGCATCAGAACCGCTTGAGAGAGCAGGATAACTAAATATATGGGGAAGTAAGAACAAATAAGAAGTCTCACCTCATCTACTCGAACATTGTAAATATGGATAGTTGAATCCTCCATTCCGATCGCTATGATATTATTGTCCTGAGGATGGAATGCCAGGAAGGTTGAGGCTGGAGGAGGAGACATAAATGTCGTCATTACCTGCAAATCACGCGTTTATTAGCATGCCAATCGTAAAATGCATTCAATAAGTATGAGGATGTGAGAGTTAAAGGTGTTTGTTGTAATGGTGTATAGCACCATAGGAGGATATTCAATGTTTTCTTATGTATTGGGTATTATTATTAATAAACTATGAGGTACTCTTTTCTTCCTTCCAATGTTCATTAACATACTTCTTAGTATGTGGACGAATACGAAAGGAGTTTTAATGAGACCTCCAACTTCTATAAAAAAAAATACACAAGCAAATGAAGGCACACCTTGAAAGTCATCATGTTAAACAAAGAAACTTTTCCACCAGTGGCTGACATCACATATGAATCATTCTTCGAGAGTGCTATGCATGGTACTGCTTCTTCCAGGTTGACACCTGTGATATCATTAGTCATAAGAAGACCACTGTTTGGTTGCCAATGCTGTGGAGGTACATTGGCAGTGGCCTTTAAAGTTTAAAGGACTTTAGAGTTCTCCTCACCAATGAAAACGACGGAATTTAGAAAGAAACTGTCGGAAGTAAAACAATCTTATTAGAGAAATTATTGTACCGTCCCAGATGGATTCTGGTCACTGCGGGACCACTTCCATAGCTTCTGAACGCCGTTTGACCCAAGTGCCAAAATACCAACAGCAGAATTTGTATACAGAAGCCGGACAACCTTTAAGGAGATGCAATGGTTCAGTGCTATGGTAGAAAAACCGACAGAGAACTGATTATTAGAAGTTCAACAGACCTTGCTGGAGGCATCCATGCTTTCGGGTAAGGTAACCAACCGACATTGAGCAGAATCCGCGATTTCAGCTAATTGCCAGGCTTTAGCCTTGTCTATTGCATCATCCGCAACTCTTGGCTTTTCAACATTTCTTCCCAATGGATCAACTCCATTCTTGAGGGGAAACAATCCAAAACAATAAAGGCAATTGCAAGAACGTCAAAAGCATGAAAAACCTAGGTCTATTTGTAAAATAGACAGCACAGTGGTTCCAGTGGAAATACAAAAATGGTCCTTATTGCATGAAAGAAAATGAAAAGGAGCGACCATAAGCTAAAAAAGGAAGTTGGGCCTTAAATCTAATCTCCTAATGTTCTTATAGTGGTAACTAAGAGCAAGAACAAAAAGTTCATCTCCAAAAAATGAACAATATGGTTACAGCTGCAAGCTCCAACTCCAGTATTCAGAAAAAAAGTTTAAAATGTAACTCAAGGTTTATCCAGCTAACATACAAGTATAGGAGAAGGCCCGACAGGAGAGCTCCTTTCCGCTTTACAACTAACAGGACCGACATTGCCAACTGCAGAAGAGCCAGAAGCCTAACCGACAGAGAAAAACATAAAAACATGCTGGTATTAGTCTTGAATATTCTTAAGGACATATTAAACAAATCTAAACAATCATTACCTTAATTGCAGCAGAAATAATGGGTGTTCTCAGTGGATCGTAAGTTGATGTTTCAGTTGCTCTTAAAGATCTAATACCCACAGCATTTGCAAGTATTTTGAATCCATTGTCAGCTGTAGTCACAGCTAGGAGATTTCCTTCCTTATTGAATTTCACACGGGGAAGACTCTGAAGCAATTAATATGATCGGTTAGATACTCAACCTAGTAGCATATATGTAATATCTTTCACAAAAAGCTATGGGATTCGAATATTTAACTTACAGGGAGTCCACCCTCGGCATCTGTGAAAGTGAGAAGATTGATATTATCCATGTCCCAAAACTTTATCTGGCTATCTTCTCCAGCAGCTAGAAAATGATTTCGTGTTGTGTCAAATGACACCACACCAGCTGATTTCTTTCTGAGCCCCACATAAGTCCTCTTTATTGCTCCTTCACTTTCATTCCACTCAACCAGATGAGATTCTCCATCTTTACTAGTTCCGCAAGAGAACAATCTGAAACAAAACCAGAAATCAGCAAAAGTTCAAACTGGAATGAAATGAATTACATATAAAATTTGACACCAAAGGCTTAAAGGTGTTAAGAGAAAACAAAATTTTGCAATAAACTCAAAATCTTTAAAGGAAGTTCCATCTTAAAACTCATGATCATACCTACTTCCATCAGCACTGTAAAGCATTGTAGTACACCAGTGACCAGGGGCATCATAGTCAACTCTGGAACCCATATTGTCATACAGCCAGGCCTTAATTTTCCCATCGACAGCAGTTGAAAATATAAACTGCAATGGCATAGACGGTTACCACATGGGTACAAATTGGCATCCATACAGAAAAATAAGCATTCAACTCTCAGCCAAAAAAAAACATTTTAACTGGACCAACACAAACTATATGTGACATAAAATATTAGAGTGAATCAAATATAGTGAACCATTGTAGCTCCAAGGGGAAGATCATATGGGGAAAAGTTCTAACTAGGAGTATGGAAACGGTTTTGATAAATCAGGAGCCCTGTGATGGATATTTTTTTTTTTGATAGGAATGGTAGGCCTCGTTAAAACCCCCTTCTTGATTAATGGATCACAATGTGCTCCTTAATCAGCGAAAGGAGGAAAGAGTGCCTAAAAACTTCATTAATAACCTCCAGTTACATAATACTTAAAAACTACCACACAGACTCCTTTAACAACATCCCAAAACAAAGCGAAAAATAACCTGAATCAACCAGAACAATGTATCTATCCAATACCCTCCTTTGCTAGAGTATCAACCTCAACATTGGCTGACCTAGCAACCCATCTAATAATACCATTCAAACCTCTAAACTTATCACCAATATCATTCACTAAGTCAATGTAGACCAAAGGACATCGTTCTTTATTCTTGACCCAATCAACTGCTATTTTACTGTCAGATTCAACGATTAAACGTTCCTTAAAACGTTGTTGAATCGAAGTAAAGTAGGATAATCCCTTCTTGATTGCCAAAAGCTCAATCAAGATAGGAGGACCTGGACCAGCAACCTCTTTGAAAGAACCAACCACCGAACCATCCTCAACTCTAAGAATGCCTCCAACACCACTTTTCCTCCAGTCTGCCGTCATTGCTGCATCCACATTCAACTTTAAAAAGCCCTTTGGAGGGCGTGACCAGGGCACAATTAAGGTAATAGGAGAGCTTGAGTAAGAGCAACTATCCCCAAGTGATGGATCACTAATGAGAGAGTCCTTAGGAATATATACCTCCTCGAAGTTAGCTAAGAACCAAGATGCCAACCTACCTCTCGCCATAAAAAATAAATCAATCTGATCTAACCTCCCCCCATCGAACACAATGGCATTCCTCCACTTCCAAATTGACCATAGAACCACACCCGGAATGAAGGACCAAATTTTAGAATTAGGTACCAAATCATCCCAAGCAAACAAGAAATTTTGAGCATTGGCTTGAAAAGCTGAACAAACTCCCCAGAAATTCAAAAATTTGTTCCATAAAGACCACGCCACAACACAAGTAAAAAATAAATGTGTTGAGGACTCATCCGCCTTGTTACATAAAGGGCAACCAACGTCAACAATTGCTGAAACTCCTCTCCTCTGTAACTCTAGTTTAACTGGCAATCTTTGAAGCACCACTTGCCACATAAATACCTCCACTTTCGGAGGCACCAAACCCCTCCAAACGTACTTCATCCAAAAAGGGTATGCTGTACTTACAGTACAACATGACTTTACACTCGAATTGACAGTATAAACTCCTTCCCCATTCCCTCTCCAGACTAACCCATCAGAACAGTCATGAGAAAGAGTGATATTATGAATTAAAGCCAATAAATCAGAGAATTGAACCAGTTCCCAATCACTTAAATTCCTTCTCAATTGAACATGCCAAGACCAGCCTGCAGACCGAAACTCCCCAAACTCATTCAGCTTCCCATACTTATTTACCGAAAGAACAAACATTCTCGGGAAAACCAGATTTAGAGGGGTATCAAGCGCCCAACAATCATACCAAAATCTGATGCTCCTCCCATCCCCCACTCTAACTTTAAACAAGCTTCGGAACTTTACTCCAAACTGATCCTGTTTGAAGTGATTATTGACCACCGATTTCCATATCCAAGAAGCATATGCTGGTAGTTCCTCATTAAACATCAGAGAATTAGGGTCCAAATTATATTTACAGCAAATAACCTTCTTCCACACTGACTCCCTATCGTTTGCAAATCTCCACAACCATTTCCCTAGGAGAGCTCTATTCACATAACTAACATCCAGAACACCAAGGCCCCCAGCATTCTTTCCAGCGCACACAGTCGACCAATTGACCTAGTGAATTTTTTTTGCCTCCACACCTCCTCCCCATAGAAATCTGGCCATGATGGAGTTAAGCTTCGCCATCACCGAAGGCGGTATCTTAAACAGAGACATGAAATATGTAGGCAAGGAACTCAAAACTGTCTTCAATAAAATCAACCTCCCTGCCATTGACAAAGTCTTAGCCTTCCAACCTGTTAACCTCTTATAAAAATTTTGAACAACCGGATCCCACACCAAAAGAGAATTCCTCTTAGCACCAAGAGGCAACCCCAAATATTCCGTAGGGAAATGTCCTACCGAGCATCCAACAGCATTAGCCCACTGAAGAATCACTTCCTCATCAATATTTATCCCAAATAATTTGCTCTTAGACAGATTCAATTTCAGGCCTGACATAACTTCAAAAACACGTAGGATCCTCTTAACATTAATTACCTGTGTCTTCGATGCATTGTAGAAAATAATTAGATCATCTGCGAATTACAGATGAGATAGATTAACTGAAGCCTCATCGCAACCAACAATCAGGCCACAAAACAGACCTGAAGATACTGCCTTACGTAGCAGCAGATTCAACAGTTCTCCAACAAAGTTAAACAGCAGTGGGGAAAGGGAACAACCCTGTCTAAGACCTTTAGCTATAGGAAATTCAGCAGTAGGAACACCGTTAACTAAAACTGATACCGAAGCAGTTGTAACACACTTTCGAATCCAATTACACCACTTAGAACCAAACCCCATTTTGTTCATGACTTTAAAGAGAATGTTCCAATCTAATGAATCATAAGCCTTCTTGAAGTCCACCTTAAAAACACAATCCTTCAACCCTTTCTTCCTCCACAAATCAATTCCTTCATTAGCAATAAAAGAGCAGTCCAGAATTTGTCTCCCAGGAATAAAAGCAAACTATGACTCACTGATAATATCGTTAATAACAACATCTCAACCTTCTCGAAAGACACTTAGATAGGATCTTGTACATCCCACCTACAAGTGAAATAGGTCTGAACTCATCTAAACCCCCAACATTAGAGCCCTTGGGGATGAGAGTTATGAAAGAATGATTTATGCCATGTTCCCAATCCTTCCCCAAAAAGAAATTATAAAAAAACTTCATAATATCACCTTTCAAGTAAGACCAGAATTTAAAAAAAAAAACCATATTCAACCCATCGGGCCCTGGAGCTTTAATACTATCACACGAGCTGATGATTTCCCAAATCTCTTCTTCCGTAAACTCCTTTTCTAACATTAAATTCTGCTCCATAGAAATACGAGAAAAATTCAACTCAAAATCCTCCACTTCCAAAGTTGAAACACTGTTATAGGCTTTAAAGAAATGCTCCCTGACACTAGACTTGATAATGACAATATCTTTGATAATTACACCATCAACATTAATAGCATTCAGAGAATTTATTCTCCTTCTAATTGAAGATCATGTATGAAAAAATTTAGAATTTCGGTCACCATCTTTAAACCACCTCTCTAGAATTTTGGCACCAAATTTGCTCCTCAATTCTGTATAGTTTCCAAAGATCATTTCTTAACAACCTCAACTCTGACGCGTTCCCAACAGCACTGGATGACTGATTTTGCTGCATCCTCTTTTCTAATTGGTGAATTTTGTCTTCAAGAACAGAAATGTCCACACGTGGAAACTAATTCCTATCCCCAGACCAGCTTTTAATGGCATACATTGTATTCCCAAGTATACTCAAAATTCCAGCACTTTTCTTGTTTTTTTTAAATTCCTTAAATGACTCCACGACCTTCTCCTCAAACCCATCCTCAGACATTAAATAATTGAACAGCCTGAAAGGTCGCTTTCCCCAATTATCTTCCCCAATCTCAAACAAAATTGCATTATGATCAGAGATAGATTTAGGCAGTAAAAACTGATTGATCCCAGAGAATTCTGCAGAGAAACTAGCACTCACCAGGAACCTGTCGAGCTTAACAACAGTAGGCAAATCCCTATTACTACTCCAGGTAAAGTTACCCCCAATAAGAGGTAAATCAATAAGCCCCGTTAGCTGAATGAAAATACTAAAGATTTCCATAGAGTTTCTATTGTGAGCCTTGCCTTCCTTCTCATCTTCTGATAAATAAGCGTTAAAATCCCCTCCCACACAAAAAGGGATATTATACCCGTTTAAAAACAGTCCCAGTTCTTCAAAGAAACCAGCCTTCTCTTCCTCCACAGATGGACCATAAACGTTTATGAAACCACACCTAAAATTATTGGATTTGAACTCCCCGAAGACAACAATAAACCTCTTGTGAATATGATGATCTTCTACCACAAAGGAACTATCATCCCAGCAACTTAACAAACCACTAGAAGAACCTTCTGCTGGTGACTCAACGAACCTCTGCAGCCTATTCAAACCACTTCTCCTTAAAAAAGATCTTGGTAAATTCTCGAGTTTTGTTTCTTGAAGAAATAGAAAAGTAGGATTTCTCTCCGAAACTAACTTTTGCACAGCTCTTTGCTTCTCTCTTCTACCCAAACCCCTAACGTTCCACGACAAAATACTAAGCTTTGGCATGATACTCTAGATTAATAATACCTAAACTCCAAGGAAAACATCCGACCTCAAGGAGCCCCACTCAAACCTTTCTCCAACTCTATAATCTTCTGTATAAAAGCTTCCCTCCCTTCTTTGAAAGAAATTCCCAATAACTTGCTAATTTCCCATGTAGCAATAGCTTCCTCCACCAACAAGGGAAAAACTGATGAAGATAATGTAGAGACACTAGCATGATCCGTAGCATCCCTAAAAAGGGATCTTTTAACTCTCCTGATAATTCTCCTCGGCCTAGTACCATCATTGTCCCTTGCAGAAACCCCAGTTGGCTCAGCAACTTCAGAAAGACAACCTCTTGAACATAAGTCCCTGCCCATCACATCATTTAACACCCCTCGGGGAACCTCCTTCCCGTCCTGTTCATTCTTCCAATCCTGCACATTATTATTCCAAATCTTTCTGCATTTCGACCTGCTATAAAATATCTTGCGACTTCTGATAAGTTCCCTAGCAACCAGAGCAGTCTTCATGGATATCGAGCTTACAGAACTTGCTTGTGAACCAGCTCTTGAATTTAACAACTTTAAACCAACAGTAGGCCCGTCTCCATCTTCGATACCCACTGGATCCTTGATTTTATCTTTTTGAAGCCCAACCTCCCTGTCAACTATATCAAGCGCATAGGAATCTCCCCCCACACTCTTCCCACTATCCATCCCTACAGACAAGCCTCTCAACTTTTCATGCTGAGTGGAGACAACTCTCTCGGTTTCTGTACTTTTACTATGATGCGAACCCTGAACCCAGTCCTAAACCCTTCTACGGGTTTCTGACAACCCACATGGCCTTCATGCTTCACCTGAACATCCTCTGCGCTCCAATTGGAAGAGCGCTCCGCCCATGGCTCCTCTAGAACATCATCTTCAACAAATTCTGACAACTCAGGAAAGAAAACATCACCACCTTCCACCTTTATTTTGACCAGAAATTTCCTCCCATACGTTGTAATGGTAGTATGATCAGGAATGTCAAAAGGACTAAAGACCCTCAGGATCATTTGCGCCACTCTGCAGTCCACTTTCTGTGCAGTTTCATCTTTAATCTTAACTAGTTTACCCCACTTGGATACCAACCTAGTAAAAAAAGGAACCGACCAACAGTTTAAAGGGACTCCTATCATGGAGATCGAGCAATAAGCTAAGGGAATGTTGTCCTCATCGAACACAGGCTCCAACCTATCAAACCAGAAAGACAACTCTTCCCATTTTCTTTCCATCGCTGACTTCATCTCATCCACAGATTGGAACACGACCAAGCAAGCATTCTTAGCAAAGCCCCACCTTACAACCTTTACATTAAAGCCCTCATTCCTTAATGCTTTCTGCACAATTTGAATTTCATGAAACTCTTTACAAATACCAGTAAGGGACGATCTCAACCAGGCCCTTTCCTCCACTGGAATATACACATCCCTAGCGTTATTCATCTCCTTCGCATTTGTGAGCTTCCCCTCTTGCACAACCTCTGTTTCTTTATGTACCCCAACAACCGCATCTGAATAAGACCTTCCATCATGAAACCTATTCATCATCTCCAACTTCCTTACCCTTCCAGCTGACGAAGACAAACTTCCAACCTTTCGCCCTCTGACACCAACACTAGTTGCACCCTCAACCCCCCCAGCAATCTGCCTCCTCAACCCAGAATGTTTCTTATATTTAGCTACAATCACTGAAATTCTCCTCCCATCAATCAAGACGTTGTTCATCTTTTCCACTGTATTACACAGATCTTCCTTGCTTTCGAAATGGACAAACGCGAACGTATTAACCTTATACTTCGGTCTATTATTGAAAAGAGGAATGAACACCTTAATGACTTTCCCATAACGACTAAAACGAATCCATAAATCACTGCGTCTCACTTGCCTACTAAGATTATCGACGAAAGCTGACCAAGTAACTCCTCCATGAACTTGTGACAGGTACTTTAGGCAGCAAAGACTGGTTATAAACTCAGTCAAGACAGCACAGACACAACTGGGGCATCAGTGTTACAATTAAGGCTTCGTCACATGTTTCCTGTTGTTATGACTAAAAGGTACATATAATCAACAACTATGACGACATATTTTATTGGTACCTGAATGTTCTCTTTATGATGTGGGCAGATGGAATAAACTGGTGCATCATGACCTTCAAAATTAAACAGTTTTTGTCCCGTCATTGAATCCCATACCTGCTCCATTTCTATCATGAGGATAACAAGAAACATCCAGTTTAATCAACAGTTCTAAAAAAACTTAATAGCCCTTACCTTTATAAGTTTGTCATCTCCACAGGTAACAATGCACAGTTGTTTGTTTGGGTGAGCAAAGGCCAAGTCATTTACACCACCAACATGGGCATCAATCTGTTAATAAGAAGAAAAAGTCAAACAGTAGTCATGAATCCTTTTAGCTGCAGAAGTAGTACAAAATAACTAACCTCCAAGCGCTGGATTAGATCATTTGATCCAGGATAAGCATAAAAGTGAACTAAATGTTTGGAAAATGCAACACCTGCAACAAGAAAGGCAATAAGCACAAATATATGCAAACTAAAACAATAGTAATCTATCAAAAGGCACACACCTACGAAACTTCCATCGGGACTCCATGTGACACGGCTGACAGATATTGGTGTATCATTGACCATTAAAGCCTGCAGTATCCCCTCTAACGAAATCAATTTAAGTGTTGAAACACAGAGAAATTTCTAAAACAGACATGAGTCATATGACACAAATAGTTTGATAAACATTAGAAAAGGTATCACATAGAGAGAAACCTCGATAAATAATGACACACAAACCTGGAATTGCACTGAACATGTTGACATTTCCCACATCTTGAATGGCTTTGAAACCACCCTCTCCCTCATTCCAAGTTCCCAAAGTGTGATTTCACCATTAGAAGAACCAACTGCTCCAATTACATTGCATCAAGGAGATAAATTTCAAGCTCGTCTTGGTGAGAAAGATAAAAATAAACTTCCATACCGAGTAACAATGTGTGGTGTGAAGGATGAAAATCCATGCTTGTGACCATAGATCCTTGATGCATGGTAAAAGCCACTGTTCTTGGTAGGTCATCCAATGACCAAGCTTGCTGCCGTGGTGCAGGATATGCAACCTAAAAGTGAAGAAACATAAACATATTACTAAAACAAAACCAAGGGAATCTAAGATTATTCAGCTTATAAAGTTCCAGAACAAGTAAGAAGGATCAAAAAATGGGGGAAGAAATCACCTCCTCAACTAAAGGAGCAGGCCGCAATCTTTTCATTAGCTGGTCATGGTCAGGATTCTGATAATCAACCATGCCAGGCACTGCTGGAGGTGTTCTTGGACGCTTTAAGAATGAAACTGTTCAAATGGAAATGAGATTAAATTGCATGCAAAACAAGAGATTTACATGATGACACAAAGTGGTCGTTAGGCAAACTTGTATGGTATTTAAAGGCAGAGTTTTTTTTTTATAAAAAAAAGAACAACATAAATGCCTGAGAGTCTTCAATACCAACAAGAAAAGGTAAATAAGAATTCAAGTTAAAAGAAAATTGTTTCCTCAAGAGCAACACATCCAGGGATTATAAATGATGAAAATGTCATTCTAAATTGATATCAGACCAAAGACGGGAACCACACACCCCAATTTCAGTGGGGGAGCATTAAACTGATTTTTGAGCAACTTGTTAATAATAGATTAACTGTCCAAATTGTCAAGTCTTTCCTAAAGTTGGTTCCAATGAGTCAGACTGAAGTTCTGACCTTGATTTTGTGGAACAGGTATAGATGATGCCGTGACAACAGCAGCTTGGACAGATGATGAGGCAGAAGCATTTGCCATCCAGCCTGCTAAAGCACCAGCATTAGCAGCTGCTGCTGCAGCAGCAGCAGGTGGAGGGAAGGGCTGTATGCCAAAAGTAGGACAAGCCGCATGTTAACCAAAGTTATAAACATTATTATAGAGGAAAAGTAAGTACACCGTTCACAGAAATAACAAAATGACCACATACACTGTGTGCTGCAAGTGATGTATACACAGCAGGTTTTGGAACTGCAGCAACTGGAAGATTGACAGGTGTAGGTGCAAGAGGACCATTAGGAGGCGTACATGTGTGATCTGTGAATAAAGTCTTGATGTCTGGGTTTGATTTTGGGTTCTTGCATAGTTGATGCTGCCAGTTCAAGCTGTATGGACCCATACTTGCAAATCAAAAATATATACATACATATTTAATGGTAAACAAATTATATTTGCGTCACAACTCTATAATAGCAAGTATCACATCTTCACCTTTGGTTGATCAAAGTCCTTAGTCTTGAGGACCTCAAAGTAGGGAAAGCAAGCTTATCACGGAAAAGTGGATTTGCTTCTATGAGTTTCTTTAATTCTACCAACATTATAGCTCGAGCAGTTTTTGTATCCCCATATTTGGAAAGCTGCTCATTTTCTCTGTATTCAGAACATAAAAATACAATTACACAACTAGGAAGATTTCAGGCATTCATCAGGGTTTGGTTTATATTAATATGGAAAGCTGCTCATTTTCCCTGTAATCAGAACAGAAAAATACAATTATTTTTTTTTTTTGATAGGAAGAAAAATACAATTATGCAACTAGGAAGATTTCAGGCATTCATCAGGGTTTGGTTTACATTAAAATGGAAGTTTTTCTAAACAATGATCAAGATTGTAGTTACTCAGCTGAACAAAAGTTCACTTCTAATAAAAAAAATCCTTGTTATCCAATCAAATCTCTAAACTTAAAAACTGCATAATATATAGAAATAATCCATCAATTTTATGCCTTGGCAAATAGAAACTACATAAAATAGTTTATTTCCACCATGAAATTACCTGAAATTGTTGAGTGTCAAAAGTTGAGTGATTTCTTTGTATAATTCGTCATTAAATGTGGAGAACACCTTTAAATCAGTCATCAATATATCAAGAGCCTTTGCCTTTTCTTGCCTGCAACACATTGTGTGATTTAGGGTATTTCAGCAGGAAAAATAATTATTCATTAATCAACAATTTTAAGTATTTCTATTAGTGAAACAACTGAAGGATTAACAATACCGATCAAGTGCTTCCAGATACTTCTGCTTCCTTATCTCGAAGAATATCTTCATGGAATACCGGTTATCATCAACTTTTGTAAAACCAGATAAATACTTCTCGATCTCTTCCCATTCTCCGGCCTGAACTTTCTCTTCGAAGTACTTCAGGTTGAAGAAAAACCCTGATTCTTTCTCAAGCCTACAGGATACGACGTTGTTTCAATCAAAAATTCACAATCATATACATGCTATTACAATTTGCAAACAAATCACCCTTCTTCCCAAAGCCAAAAGTGAGGTACTAAGGAATAGAGAAACACATAGCCCGCCTAAAAAAAATTATACTTACAACTAATAGTTAGTTATCATTTCTTCTCCTTTCCAATCTTTTTCCCTTTCTAATAATTAAAAACTAAAACAACTTAAAACTAGAAAACAACAAATACATTCTTCAATACATAAACATGATAATTAATTCAATAATTAGGACTTCAAGCATTTTTCCATTACTTGCAAGTAATTCAACACCAAAAACTTCCCTCAGCAAGCAAAATCCTCTAATTTTCACCATTTACCACCGCTAAAATTCAAATTACCATAGCTACTAAAATTACTAAAAACAATTTTTACCATAATACTCCCCCCCCCAAAAAAAAAGGTAAAACTTACGATTCACAAATTTTTCCTTCATTTCCTTCTACTTATACATACGAAAACAAGTAGAGTACAAAGTAAATATACGAATACACTGTACGTACTCGTATACAGAGATTAATTAATTATATTGAAAAAAAAGGCTTACCTGTGAACCGACTCCTTAAATTTCTCTTCCTCCAGAAACTGAAGTATGAGAAACACCAATTCTCTGCTCAACGACGACATTTTCACTTCTCGGAAACAAAAAGGAAAGTCGATCTATCGAAACCAGCCGAGTCAAGGAACGATTACGGTCGATTTGTCTCAACTCTAACTTCGAATCTGAACTAATTTCGAGAGATTTACAGATTTGCCTTCAGTTTCTTTCTCTAACGTTTATGTAAAGCTCGAATTTCGAGGATTTTCTAGGGTTCCAAATACTATGAACAAGAAAAAAAAGATAAAGAAGATAGAGAAAATAGAGAGAGGAGGAGAGAGACGTGGTCTTGCTATCTTCAATGCGTTGTACAGACGTCTTTCTTTTTCTACTGACATAAAAGTGAAAGGCTATTCCACTTATCATGATAAGTACACTGTCTAATCGAATCAGTTATCAGCTTATCATTGCTTGGGATGATGGGAAAGAAAAGCGGATTCCAAACCTCATTCAAATCTAGCCAATATTCGGAACACACGTCCAGTGGGTCCACCCATCTCCTTTCTTGTTTGTCCTGTCCCTTCCGTTATTACGCGAGTTTTTTATGTCTCTTCATCTCTCGCGATATTTTGCTTTGACGAGTTTTAGGCTCGAAGCATGTACAGTCGATGATGAATATTCATTAGAAAGTCAATATATATTGTTTTGAAACTATTCTGAATGTATCGATAAATTAATATAAGATAATATAATTATAAAAAATTAACTAAAAATATATTATGATAAATATAAAAAGAAACATTAAATTATCTTAACAATAAAATTATCGTGTAATAAAAATATATGAACAATCACATCATAAAAATAGATAAAAACCTATAAAAATAAATGCTTCAAAAATATGCTATAAAAAATTAAAACAGAGAGAATTTTTATTTATACCTAAATTAAAAAAATAAATATGCAAATTTAAAAATAAACTGATTTAACAAAAAATAATAATGGATGTGCACTCATCTCTTATATACATAATACTCTGTCCTTTATCCATGGCGAAACTTCACGGGGTTAAGAGGAGCATTGGCACCCGTCAATTTTTTTAAGTATTAATTAATATTTAAATATATATTTAAAAATTAAAAAAATTATCCAACCCCTTTAATTTAAAAAATATATTTATGAAAAATAAAAGGGAATAGAGACAGAAGTGGTCAAATCCTCACCGATCGAAGAAAGTGTTTGGAACCATTATCGGTAGGAGAGAGTGGTCGAGGCTACATCGACAATGACCAAAACGTAATAAACTGATAAGGTGAGTGACTAAAATATAATTTTTTTAATAGATGAGTCAAATAATACAGAAAAAAATAAAATTGACATTAGGTATAATTTACCCAATTAATAAACAAAAAAATTAGTTATAATCTCACCCAAGAAAAACTACAAAACTCAAACATTTCAGTTAAATTATCATAATTGGTTCGTTTAAGTTGAATTTGTTAAAATTCAATCTCTTTTATTTTAAATAGTTTAATTAAATAAATTTTATAAAGAAAATATATTTGAAACTATCACATCCAAAATTCACATTATATATATTTTTAAAATTTTATCTAACCTGCTTCTGCAAATTTGGGTGGGCTTGGAAGATTAGTTTATGGGTAAGAATAAGCAAACAATACCGGGCTGCATATAGGCTGTTCGATGATTTGCCCCACTGAACTTTGATTTGATTTTTACTTCTTTCTGTTTACTCAAATTTCCCTCCGTTTCAGAGGAAAATAAGAAGGAAAAAAAACCCGCCATTTTGGGGGGAGGGGGGGGGTTCCTCAATGATTATATAATTTTACCATTATTTTCTGGATATATTTTATATTTGTTGACAGAGGTAGGATTCAAGTTCGTTTTAAAGAGTGGGTGGTAGTTCAATGGCGGCAATTAAATCAGGGGCATCGGTTACTTTGCTAGAGCTTCAGCCATCTTCAAAATATTTTAAGGAAGGAGCTTCACTTAGAGTAACTGGAAAGTAAGAACCTTAAACTTTTACATTCCTTTTTTATTCATGCATTTTGCCTAATTGTATTCCCTGTTCTAATTTTCTCTTAGTTGGCAAACTACTACTATTATCTCCTCACATCGTCTTGTTTCATGGTTATTGTTATCGACTTTGCTGTTGTTTCATAGCTGAGAGAATTAAGGACCAAGTCTTTAATGCAAAGCATGCAGATGATATATGGGGAATTGGAATTAGTGTTTGTCCTAATGAGATGGGTTTTATGAGAAGAGGGATGCAAATGAATATTAGGAGGAAAGGGCAAATAGAATTAGAAATTCGATAGGGTAAAGAGGTCTTGTTGCAGCGGCCTTTGTTATCAAACAATCCCATGGTAAAGGGGATGGTAGAATGGTGGTAGTAAAGTTTATATTACACTGATTGTTTAGGAGATGGGTTATATAATAGCTAGTGGACGTGGAGATGGTGAAGCGTGGTGGTGTTGTAGGCAAAAGAGACCATCATGAATATGTAAGGTAGCAGCAAACTGGTGATGGTGTGTTATTTGTTGAGTGGAGATGCAAATGAGTTAGTTCATGTTGGTGGAGTGGTGGTTTTTGTTGTATGGCAATAGTAAATGAAATGGTGCATGATGTTGAAGTCCTTGATGGGTTTTGCTTAAAGAATTGATGCAAGGATGTCTCTAGTTGTGTACCTCAGATATGAAGAAAAATATTACCTACGAAAGGCTGGTAAAAAGAAGGAAAGCAGAAACCATGATTTGAACATGTGTAGAGAATATTTAATAAGGTTTTCCAGTAGCATGTCGTATGCTATGACACCCCATTATTTGTTACAAATACTTGCTTGTTAGGCGCTGTCAATGATTTTAAACAACTATTTAATGCCTTATCAATTATGTACACATTTTTTTATTTGTGTTGCTGGATGATTGCATCGTCAGTGTATTATTTTTGTTTGTTAGTTGGTTGATTTTTATGATGTGATGTCATATCCATATTCAGAAAGGAAGAGAGGGAACTGTTACTCTGTCTCGGGAAGAACTTAAGTATTTTCATTTGTCCCTAGGCTGCAAGAGTATTCTGTGGAGACAGCCATGGCTGTTATTGCTGATCTAGGTGCCACTCTAAAGATAGATACCCAGCACTTGAGGGAACTTGGCTTCCGAATTGGCTCTATATTCCAATTCATTGGTGAACTCCATATTCAACCCAACAATGGGGTAAATTCCTGTACGACCAAGGTTAAATGCCTTTTTCTTTGCCCTATCTCTCTCCCCCCATCTAAGATTAGTATGTCCTGGTTATGTGATTTATATCAGGCAATACTGCAAGCATGTACTGGTAGGAACATTGACGGTATTGACCTTGATCTCTCTTATCAGTCTTTGCAGAAATTAAGACAGTTCCAAGCTGAGCACATGAAAAGTGCAGCTACGTGAATGAAGTTCTAGATTTGAATGGACCTGCTAGTGATTTCAAGGTACTGAAGTAAATTACTACTGAACTTATGTTTGTCGCAAATAACAGGAAAAAAAATTATACTTTTGGTTCTTCCAACCGTTATGCTGTCTAGTGTAGTGTAGTGCAAGGTTTACCTTGTGTTACTGTTTATGACTTGGTAACTGGAGGATTTGATTTTGCTTGCATTGCCTCATTTCCATTAACCTTTTTGGAACTACATGTTTGGCTGCCTAATTGGGATTCGTCCATCTCCTAGATTTTACGTAGTCACCGGTAGAAATTGTTTGAAAATGAGGGATATTTTAAAGAACCTTATCCCATGTCTCTTAGGCACTTAGCTAACATATTGTTCATAAACCTTAACACTTTGTTGTCTTTGTAAGATCCAATTGAGAGGATAGACTTGTGCCCATGAATATTGGTTCCAAAAGCTTAGTGTAAGTCCTGCACAAGTTTCCAAGAAAGTTATCAATTAAACATATTCCCTCTCGCTTTTGTTCAGTCTTTTTCTTGAAGTGTTATTGTTGTTCTCGTTTTCTGTTTTAGAACGAAAGAGCTTGTCGAATCTTGGTGATATATTATATGGCAAATCATCTTTAAAGATAGTGACCAACACACTTCTAGCTTTAAAGCTTGGATTTCTGATTTGCTAAAACTGGTTCAAAATATCCAACAATCTTAAGGACAATTGTTTGATGTTGTTCTTGCTACCAATACTGTTGCCCATGTTCCAACACTATTTGTATTCTTGCTGTTAGAGCTTCACATACTGCCAACCAGGGACTAAGCATAGCCACTGCACCCCCAAATTTTTTTTATAGTTAAAAAAATATATAGTGTAAATATCTACTTAAACCTTCAAATTTTAATTTATTTTGATTTTGTCCCCCATTTTCTACTATTAACTATACTTTGCCCCTTAAGCTAACTCCATCCCTGCAGCCAACTTGGTGAAAGGAAATGCAAAAAACAGGTATATATGATACTATCTAAAAATGGTTTGGGTGTGTCCTAATATTAATTTAGAAATGAAATTAAAGTAAAAACAGTAGAATTCTAAGTTAAATTTTAGTCAAATAGTTATAAAATCAAAAGAGGAGTGAATCATGCGTATTGGAAGGCGATGTGGGTGATTACCTCGTGTATGAGTAGGGGGTGTAAATGAACCAAGTTTGAATGAATAATGTTATGTTCATGTTCGTTTAGATTTTAATATCATGTTCGTGTTCGTTTATTTATTTTTGTAGGTTTTCGTGTTTGCTTATTTATTTTTGCAGGTTTTCGTGTTTATGTTTACGAATGTGCTCATTTAACGTTCGCGAACATGTTTATTTAGTGTTCATTTATTGTTCAATTTTTTGTTTTACCTTTTCCTTTGCAAGGTAAAAAACAATAAAATTACACTGTTGATGCTTAAACTCCTTAAAAGTTACAGTTTAAATTTTACTGCTTGTACAATTTAGTCCCTATATTCACCAATATTTAAAATGTAAAAAAAAGGAAAAAGAATCGGGTAAACAAGCTTGTTTATGAACATAAATGAATGAGTCGATAAACGAGCTCATAGATGAGGGTGTCTGTGAACATAAACGAATCAAACACACATATGATCGTGTTCATTTGTTTATTAAATGAACATATTTTTTCTCATAATCGTTTATTTAACTTAACAAATAAACATAAACGAACGATTCATGAACAACTAACTGAACGTTCTGTTCATGTATACTCCTATGGACGAGACGAGAATGACCACGGGACAAGGTGGGATGGGTTTTTGGCGGCATTGATTCCAACTTAAAATTTAAGAATTTTAATTAGATTCTAATTTGATTTCAATTTCAACATAATTTAATCTGATATGATTCGACCTTAACGTGATAGATTAGAATTATTGTGACTCGATCGTCGAACTTTTAAAGAAAATCAAACAGTCATCTATGTAAGTTATTTTTTTTGAACTTAAATTTGTTTAACATATTAAAAGAATTATTGTCTTAAACAAGTCTAGAACAATCTATTCCTCTAGAACATTTTTATTATTATTACGTAAATAATCTAATGTGATTATAAAATAATATATGTTCATAATTATAATCTCTCGAGAAAAATAATATTCTCTTTAATTATCGATTACTAATAGATTCATAGTTTAATTATTAAATACACTAAATTCGAAGTAATCCATTAGATTTTGCTTTTAGAAAATCTTAGAAGAGAAAGGGGACGTTTACATTACAGTCCACAAAATGCGACTCATTGTGGACACAGGAAAGGTGTTTCCCAAGCAAAGTAAGACTTTGCCTTTTGCATGCCTCAATCGGGTGCGCCCTCCCCCATGGGATTCTGTCGAGATAAGTACGTGTCAACTCCTTATTAGTTGGATGGATGGTCGGACCACTCAATCTAATGGCCCTTCCGTCCGTCAATAAGACAGTGGCTTTTGTTCTTATCACTTAATCCAATAGACGTTAATGACTCTTTATTTTCATAGTGACCAACCCAAACCAATGTCTTCGACAATTATTACCAAAATAATCATGATTATCATTAGCCGTGCTTATAAACTTTATGGACACCATCTACCCAAAGTCAATGGTTGGGTGATCAGATGCAGAATTCTATATTAAGAGAGTAAATTTATAACTGTCGTCAGAGTTTATTTTCTTAAGTAGGGATCCTTTTACAATACATCGGAGAAGACGATTAGGCGACACGTCTTTCAGGAAGATAATCGGACTATACCCCATCTTCTACAAACATAGAGATTAAAAGATGACATGTCGTCTGATCGTCTTCTCAAAAGATGTAACGGCGTTCGACCTTCTTCTCTGATTACTTTATAAAGATCGGAATTTTTTTTTCCAACATCTTATCTGGGAGTTTTTGTGGGATAAGATTACATTATAATTCATCATAGCAATTGGAATGATTAGTTTGAATTCTTGTCCTTATAATTTTATGATTGTTCAAAGACAAATCCCTACATCTTTAGCAATTCGACCAACCTCATATGTTGTTGTCTGTTGGATTTAATGTATATTTTGACAGAGACACCTTAGCTAATATCATTCTTGTTGAAAATATCTAAGAGTGGAGCAAAATTTGTGAAGGTTCCACTTCAATGTCAATCATTATTTATTGGTAAACACACACCAATATTCCACCAATTGAATGAGGATTGGGCCCATAAATATTTTTTTAAAATCAATTTTTGATACGATTTATCATTTATGGGGTAAAATTAAAAAAAAATGTGTTTGTTACCGTACTTTCGGAAAAATGTATGGACCACCTGATAATTTTTAAAATTTGTTCGGATAAATTGACGTCTTATTGACTGTACGATTCTTGATTTTTGAATCTCTGCTACCAAACTAGGAATAACGTTATGTCTTTTATGTGTCTTTTCAAAGATGCCTCCCAAAAAGGTCAAATGGTTCATACGATTTTCTATCGACACTGTAACATTTATAATATCTCAGTAAATAATTTCTTCAACACGTTAGATGAGACATTTTTTTTCAAACCATTATCTCAACAAAATTGTCAATTTATGGAATCGAGCGGTGTATATATATTTTTTATATAAATTTAACATCTTATACCTTATTAATACATGTGCTGTTTTTGTTTTGATTTTGGTATATATATATAGGATTACGATTCACTTACATAATATAAAACTCTTTAGTTTTAGACGGATTTACGATTATTGGATGAATGAAAATAATTAACTGAGATTGACTTTTTCTCCAGTGAATATCTTATTATTTCCTACTGTTAATCTTAGCTATCTATTTTCACCAATCTGACGATCCTAAATTTACGTAAAACTAAAAGAATTTTATATTATGTAACCCGATCATATCCCTCGATTAGTTTCATTTGTTATTGACTTGGGAGAAACCATGAAAGACAGCACAATCACAGATCACCTACGCCATGCAAGTTTGTGGTTGGAGCCGACCATTATGCTCTAATGAAATTAATTAACACTTAGGACCTGGTCCGTACCTTCCCTCAATTAATATCAATTTTAGAATTTTTTTTTTTGGATAATACATTTTAAATTTTTAATCAATTTTCAATCATGTAAATAAATACACATTCTATTACAAATATATTCTAAAAATTACATTTCATATAACATACTTTTATCTAAATAGTATCGATTCGAGAATTAATTTACAACAAAACACTATTCTTATATATAATGGGGTAAGGGGAAGGTAAGGTAGTAGACTGCCTCCAATACCAGATTGAGAGCAGTTTCCGTGGAAGATCTCCGGCAGTCAGAAAATTAAAAATAAAAATAAAATACAATGTATGTATAAATAAATAAATAAATTTACAACTAATGTTAATTCAAGAAATAAATTTTTATGATATTTTATTGAAAAGGCCCATTATTAGTACATTTTAAATTAAATATATATATTTTATAAGAATTTGATTTTCGCTTAGGTGATTGATTAAATATATATATATATATATATATATATATATATATATATTACAAGAATTTGATTTTTCCAACGATGGAGTGTTTGAAGGGAGTTATTGATTAATAATTCGCCACGTGTAGAATTCTCGACCATCTATATTTTATTTACCGTTGAAAAGGTGCATTGATACTAAAATATATATTCTGGCAGCCTTATCATTCTTTATTAAAATATATCTGAAATTTTTAGAAATAAGATAATTCCAATATTTTTATATAATGGTTTAATATAAAAGTAACGTTCGAATTATATCATTTTTTAAAGTAATGTTTAATTTTTTTTAATTTAAGTACCTAACGTTACAAACATTATCATTTTAGGTATTTGGTCTGTAAATATATGTCATGTTAAGATAGTTTTAAAAATTGTATTCAAAATAAAAAAAAACTTAAAATTATATTGAGAAAATAATTTCAGTGACCGAAAATGCCTTATAATATACGACTTTAACCAACTTTTTTTGAATTTGCGAAAATAACCAACAAATTTGCATCGCGGACTCTAATTTCGCAACATAATTTCCAAATTCGCAACGAGATTTTCTAAATTCGCAACGCGATTTTCAAATTCGCAACGCTAATTACTGATATAGGTAAATACAACTATCGCAACACGAATTTCATTTTCGCAACACGAATTTCGCAAATCGAATTTGCCAATTTCGCAACTTAATTACCGATATAGGTAAACACTGTAGAAAAAATCTAGTCAAAAATCTGAATTCGCCAATTTGAAAACTGAGTTACGAATTTGACAAATTTGTGTTGCGAAATATAAAAGCTCTCCTCTTAAAGAAAAAATCATTTCGACAGTTCGTTTGTTTGGTTAAAGTTAAACGAACGAACATGAACATACGCTCGTTCGTGTTTGTTCAATTCATTTACAGACATAAGTTTAACTGAGTGATTCATACGTGGACTTAGCAACTAAGATGTCACAGGTTGAAAACCACTCTAGTGCATTTTATGTCCTTTAATTTTTTCTTTAAGAAGCGAGATTTGACATTTCGCAGCACGAATTTGCCAAATTCGCAACTCAGTTTTTAAATTGTCGAATTCAGATTTTTTTACCGGATTTTTTCTACCGTGTTTACCTATATCTGTAATTAAGTTGCAAAATTGGTGAATTCGATTTCCGAAATTCGAGTAGCGAAAATGAAATTCGCATTGCGATAGTGTGTTTACATATGTCGGTAATTATCGTTGCGAAAACGAAATTCGCTTTGCGATAGTTGTGTTTACCTATATCGGTAATTAGCGTTGCGAAAACAAAATTTCGCATTGCGAATTTGGAAACTTTGTTGCGAAATAGGAGTTCGCGTTGCGATTTTGTTGGTTATTTTCGCAAATCCAAAAAAAATTGATTAAAATCGTATATTATAAGATATTTTCGGTCACTGAAGTTATTTTCTCAATTATATTTTTTTAGAAAAACTCAATTTTTTTTTAAAATCTTAAAAAATTCCCCAAACTTTGAAAACTATAAATCTAATCTCTATACTCAAACCGAGTCACCCTTGCGGCCGTTCGACCAAACCTCCATCTGGTCGTGCCTCCACCCAACAATCATTTTCCTGACGAATAGCCACTATAACGAATAGCCACTATAACATAAGCCAATGGGAGGCGACAAACCTAAAATTACGAATAGTCGACAAAGAACAAAGCTATAAAATCGTGATACCACGCAACCTCGACGACCATCTCGACGATAAGGATGACGATAGCTGACAAGGGAGATGGGAAGAATATCACCGACGGCGACGACCGTGGCTTACGTGAGAGATTGTAAGTTAGAACTAGGAATTTGCGGTTGATTTTAAGAATTTCAGTTTTTTTTGTAATTTTAAAGAAATTATGTTTTTTTAATTTGATAATATTTTAAAATTTTTTAAATAAAATTTTCAAAACTATTATAACGTGACACATATCACTTAACAGAGTTTTTTAACAATTGTTACGGTCAAGACACTTAAAATGATCATACTTGTAATAATATATACCTAAATTGACCGAAAAATTTAAGCACCACTTAAAAAAACAATATAGTTTAAACATTAATTTTTATATTAAACATTATATAAATGTCAACTATTGTTATATGTTTCTTCATGAAATATTGTTTTTTAAAATAAAAGTTTTATTTTATTCTATGTCAATTATACATAAATAATTATATATATGTTGTTAATCATTTGGATTTGACAACCTACATTATTTATGAATAAAAATAAAATATAAGATTGTGTAGCATTTGAGCATTGTTTTATTTTTCATTAGTTAATAAATAAAAAATGGTATAATCAATAATATTTGTTATTCGAATCGAATATTATAAATATTTATTGTAAAAATAACATTTTCAACCTAATTTGTTCCATTTATAATATTATAATCCATTTTTTTAAAGTATGTGTTTACTGCAAGTTATAAGTTAAATAACAAATAAAAATTATTTAATGGAGATATTAATTAGGATAATATTATATCGAAAAATAACTATAATTAGTGTGAAGTTGAGTTTAGATTGATGTATTTCTTGTACTAAAAATATTAATTAGGATAATATGGATTCGTTTTAATTATTTTATATAAACAATTTTATTTATTTTTTTAATAGTCTCATGTGGTTATAAGGATAATATATATGAAGAATATTTCTTAATCTTTGACAATACACACTCCTCAAAGGAAAACAATACTCCTTCTAACTATCGGGTCCGCTTGATCAGTTCAATTTCATATAAATAGTTTTTTATTAAGCTAAAGGTGATTACAAAGTAGTATTTGTTCTAAATATTCTCAGTCATTTAACAATAAACGCTCAATCACCTTTAGAGTCGTTGATGCTCGAACTCGTAAACTCTAAATAGTTAAAATTATAATAGATTGTCCCTATGTATACAAACTCCCTATTCTAAATAGTTAAGGCCTAGTTAAAGCTGTTAATTAAAATTAAGTCCAATTAATTGAACAAGGCTTAGACCTTAGGGTATAACAAATCTTTGAAAATAATTTAGAAAAATTAGTTTAAATTTTATTTTATTTTAAATAGATTTTCTAATTGAATATTTATCGAAGAAATTGAATAATAAATTGTAACACCCCCAACCCATACCCGACCCGGATATGAGTCAGAGATACTACATTGACTTTAAAACACAACTCTTAATAAATAATAGTAAAATATTTGTACTTGTATTAAGAAAAATACAATAATATACATACTGTAATATAAGTTTACCAAAATATTCAGAGCATACACAACTTAACCCTTTAATTACATGCCAACTGCCATTTACATAACAAAATGACCTACTGATTAAGTTGCTTCTGATCTGATGGTTGCAGGAGTAATACTGTCAAGCTGTTTCACCTGTCTCGTCTAATTCCTCGGATCCTACGTGTGAAACACTCACACGCTAAGTCATCGACTTAGTGAGGCAATAATAATAAGGCAATATAATGTAATCAAAATGTCAGGATCATATGATATGAGATGCAAACATGTACTTAATCAATATAGTATACTTCATCAATATCCATACCTGTAAGCGTATGACTGTAACATTCATTATTCTGTATTAATTAAGTTTATTGGCCCATGATAGCATATTGAGAACCTAAGGTATTTGAGTAATGTGAGGTTGTGCACTATGCTGTCACCACAGCTCGTATAAATGCACCGAAGTGCCCCGTAGAATTGCACCGAAGTGCCCGTAGAATTGCACCGAAGTGCCCGTAGAATTATGTCCATAAGGACCACGTAGAATTCCTTAAGAATCATATACATATACTATGGATCAAGTATGTGTCTTTCAAGACTTCACACAGGTTCCAAAGGATATACATATGTCCTAAAGAACCGAGTATACCCTCTACCCTTGGCATGCCAACTATACCTATAGTTCTCATCTACATAACATGGGCTTATACATTTCCCGTGGTTCATATCGCGTAGTCATATTATTTCCATACCTTTATCACATAGACATATCATTTACATACATTTATCACATAGCTCATATAACTTTTCTGCATATTCATGTCATGCAATACACATAATATAAATTCATGTCATGTATCATAATATGGAATGTGATCATATGTCAAAATATGGAATCTAGACTTATCACAAGTCTAGAACTGAATATAATACTATATTCATGCTATGCATATGCACTTACCTATACTTCTTTGCCTTTTCCTCGATCGATCCTACTTGTAGATTGTTCCCGAACTCGAGTAGGCTCGGTATCTACATAAACATAATTTTTAAGATGATCATCAGACGTCTATGTCTTGAAATTAAGCTTTAATAGCTTACTAATTTAAAGAATTTATAGCTTAGTCTTGCTTTCTTTTCTTTCTTCTTCTTTTCTCATGGGGAATCGGTTCCCCCCCCTGGGGGTATCGATTCCCCTCAAGCAATCTGGAATTTCATATACGATGAGGGGGTATCGGTTCCCCCCCTGGGGGTACCGATTCCCCTCTAACATTCTGGAAATTCATTTCGTTGAAGGGGTATCGGTTCCCCTTGAATGGGTACCGATTCCCCTAGCCCGAAAATCCTAATTTGAGCTTGGAAATCATCCCATTTCAGCTCAAACATACATATTTCAATCCCTTTACTACTCTTATCTCTCATACACTTACTTAAACTAATTATTATCCATTAAATACCTCTAAAACTTAGAAATCTAATTCTCCATGTAAAATGTAAGAATCCAATCCAAATTCCAATATGTTCTAATTTGAATTCTAACACCTCATACTTCTTAGTTAGCTTCTTGACAAGTCAAAAATCTGATTCAAACATTAAAACTCATCCATATCAAAATTTCATCTAAAAACTCATTTTCCAAATCCTTCTCTAAATCACTTATCTTGTTGTTTTAATGTCATATAAGCTTTCCTTTAGCTTATATAACATCTAAGCTTTCATTTCCAATCTTAAAAATCAAAGAAACTACCAAGGTTCAGATTCTTACCTTTAATTGCAAGCCCACGTTTGGAGAAGGAAGAGAAGAAATAAGAAAGAAGGAATGAGAGTATTCTGGAACCAATACTCCACGTGGTTCTCATATATCCCCATAAAATTTTATTTTAATTAAAATTTTCCTTACAAATGACCATTTGGTCCTCACCTTAATTTCATATTTACTAACCTTACTTTTTAAACTATATAATTATTCTACTTTAATCATCAAATGTTGAAACTTTGCAAATTAATCACTCACCCGACATGGAGGATGTTACATAAATTATTTAATCAATCTTAATTATTAATTATTATAGATTTGGACCATCTATGCCACTCAATACAATATAATGATACCATCAAACGACCTCAACAATTAAATAATCATAATTATTCTTTAAGGTTTCGTGTTCTAGTACTAAGAGTATAAAAACGTTGAATGTCGAACAATTGAAAGTCTCAAAATAGATACTCACTTATATTCATCTCATATTAATAAAAAAAAATACAAAACTTGTTCCTTTGTGTAAAGTATTCCCATGAGAAAATAAAGTGTCGTTGTAATAAATTTTGTTTTATAGTTATTTGCATGGTAATACGTGTACAATACATTGCTTCTTTATTTTTTTCTTTGTTTTCTTCTCCATAAACTAAAAGTAAGAGCTTTAAAAAACCATAGCCAAACAAGGAATAACAAGGCCATGCGTTGTTCTTATTATAATCCATGTCCATCTTCTTCTCCTCGGGTTCTCAGCTTTTCTTCTAAGGATCACGTCAGCACTTTCCTGCTGCTTGAATCAGTTTCCCGGCAAACCGTTTTCTCCTAGAGGTTTTCATTACATCATCTCTTTTGTCTTTTTTTTTTTTGGGGGGGGGGGGGGCTGGCCTGGTTTATATTTCTGAGAAAGTGGATGACTAGAAAGATTGGTCATTGTGTTCATTTAAAGCTTTTGTTTTGGATTTTTCTTAGAAGTAAGTAAGAACGAAAATCTAGTTTTTGTTAAAAAAAAGATTGGATTTTTCCCCTTGAAGATCAAATTTTGATTCAAGAACAATTGAAAATCTGGCGTTTTCTGGGATTTTCTGGGAAAGCAAACAACAGGGTTCCCAAGTGAACAGGAGAAAAAGATTATTTAGCTAAGGAAAATCCAACACTTATTTTCTTTTAGTTTTCTTTTTGCCTTTCCTATAAAGGGAAAATTTTAACTAACTTGAAGCTCTCTAGTCAATTCTAGAATTCATGTTTTACTTTTTCAGGTTCCCCACTTGCTAGTCCTTCAACATACTAGAAAATTTCAATTTCAACTTTCCCAGCAACCAAACAGACACTTTGATGTGGGATTATTGGAATTCCATGTCATAATGAATATTTTATGTAATGTCATTTATGATTCAAAGGTCATCTTTTACACAGTTCCATTGTCATTTATGTGTATATATTTATTCGTTTGCAATAGGCAATCTTTGGACCTACATAAAGGAAGACAACTACTATTTTGTGGTAGTGGGAATTGAAATTCTAGAGGCAATGAGTCATTTTTCCTCCATGTTCAACGGCTTAGCGAGGTCGTTTTCGATAATGCGAGCGAAAAATCCAGGGAATGGTGATGGAAGAGAAGCTGCTGAGGCTATGGCAAAGGATGCAAAGAAGAATGGCCTGATTTTGAGGTCTTCTGGTGTTGTAAACACCGATGGTTCCGACAATTTTGCCTCGGTTTTCTCCAAGAGAGGCCGAAAAGGAGTGAACCAGGATTGTTCCATTGTATGGGAGGTAAGACATTAGCATGACTGCAAATGTTTTGTTTTTGTTTATGTTTGATAAATGTGGATTTTGTTTATTTGGAATAGGAATTTGGATGTCAAGCAGACATGCTGTTTTGTGGAATATTTGATGGTCACGGTCCATGGGGTCATTTTGTTGCGAAAAGGGTCCGAGAATCGATGCCGTCTTCCTTGCTCTGCAATTGGCAAGAGACTATAGCTCGGGCATCGCTTGATGAGGATATCGATTTGGAATCCGATATAAAGCATCAGAGATTTCATATATGGAAGCATTCTTATCTGAAGACTTGCGCTTTAGTCGATCGAGAGCTCGAGCACCATAGGAAGATCGATTCCTTCCATAGCGGAACAACTGCCTTGACGATTGTCAGACAGGTAACTGAAGGTTTTATTTCTTATAATGGCAATGACATACTCATATAAATTTAAAATTTATATTGGCCAGGGTGATCTTATATTTGTAGCCAACGTTGGTGATTCTCGGGCTGTTTTGGCTACCACATCAGACGATGGAACGTTGGTTCCCGTTCAGCTCACTGTCGATTTCAAGCCAAGTTTACCTCGTGAGGCTCGGTCATACTCTCGTACATTGTAAACGAGACCGAAGACATTATGAATTTCTTATGCCTTCTGGTTTGATCTTGCTTGCAGAGGAGGCGGAGCGGATAATTCAATGCAATGGGCGGGTGTTTTGCTTGCATGATGAGCCAGGGGTACACAGGGTTTGGCTTCCTCATGAGGAGTCACCAGGACTGGCTATGTCTCGAGCTTTCGGAGATTACTGCATTAAGGATTACGGACTCATCTCCGTTCCCGAAGTCACTCAAAGACATATAACCAGCAGAGACCAGTTTGTTGTCCTTGCAACTGATGGTGTAAGCGATAAAAAAACGATCGAGTCTTGCTACTCGAATCTGAAAGTAAAGGCAAACGAAGTGCTCAAAATATGCTAATGGTTTTAGACGAATCGTTCCTGCAGGTATGGGATGTTGTTTCCAATCAAGAAGCGGTTCAGATAGTGTCTTCAACACCGGACAAGGCAAAGGCGGCGAAGCGTCTGGTCGAGAACGCGGCCCGTGCTTGGAAAAAGAAGAGAAAGGGCATCGCAATGGACGATATTTCGGCCATCTGCCTCTTCTTCCATTCAACTCCATTATCTTAGCATCAAGCTTATGTAAATGAACAAGCTAATTGCTGTTAAAATTTTATGGCCACATATTTGCATTAATTTTCTTTGTTCAAAGCGCAGTTCCATATTTTATTACAAAAGCAAGATAAGATTTATCTGATGAATACAGGATAAGGCAAAAAGATTCATTCCATAATCAGAAGACCTTGAAGTCGGAAGAAGAAACACAAAGTCGAAGAAGGAAGAAGAGAATCGATCGGCTGAATTAACGACGGAGATTTACAAGTTCTTTCACCTAATCATGTACAAATTATGTATGGTCAATGAAACACTTGGGGAGATGCATAAAACTCGCGCTCGTTAAATACCGGTCTCAGATCTCTTCAGACATGAACTTCAAAGGAAATGCAACAAGATGTCCCTTAACCGATTTCAGTCGTTCCATAGGATCTTCGGTTTTAATCTCTCCGTTCTCCGTAGTTTCTAGTTTCTCAGGCGCAACACCTCAATCGATGGTGGTGTGCCCGAGTTTGTCTTTCCAATAGGTCATGTCTTGTCTCAGAGCAGCTCTGTGTTTAAAATTGAAATGGATCATATGAGAGAAAAATATCGAAAACATAAATAAAAAAGAGATGGTATCTCTGTCGGAATGTACCTCGAGTGTATAAGATCATTCGGGATGCAAGCAAAGACATCTTGGAAGATCTTGCTGTTACTCTGTCAGATTTTAATGTTAACATTAGTTAACTGCAAATGGAATGGGCTAAGCATGCATGCCATGGCACCGGTATCTTACCTCTGCGGACTCTAGCCATAGTTTTCGGTAAGTTTGTTCCGACACAGGATCATTGATCTTACTGATCTGATAGAAGTCAAAGCCTTTAATGGATTAGCTACATCGTATTCGAACCATAATTCTGATTGCTCATTCATGACTCAAACGAGTTCCGTAAAAATGGGAGCCGGAAAAGCAGATTCGATGTAAAATCTCATGTAATCAAGAACAATGCAGGTATACTAACCTCTCCTGGATGAAGGCCAAGGTGCTCGGACCACAGTGAGCACCGCAGGCTATGAGCAAACTTTCCAGCCTTCCAATGCTCGTCGTTCATAGACGATTCGATAAACTCCTTATCTTCGATGACTACCCCAATCTGCAACAACAATCAATTGTCAATTACAAAGAAACCTTTAGGATGTGCTAACTAAACCTTATGTGATGCAGAAAGTACCTCGGAGTCCCTTGATCCGAGCAAACTCCTATCATTAATATTAGACGAACAGATAACTGCAAGGCGATCATCTATAATCATCAACTTGCTATGCACGTAAACCTGTATCAATGATGAGAATATGTTCAATCAATTAAATGGAACTCTTTCATTACAAATCAATGTCAAAAAGGCATATGAAGTGAAACATGTAACATATGAAGAATACCCGACTTGTAGCTATAGGACCGTCTCGGAAAGTCTACCGTACGATCTCAGACCATAAAAGGAAATGTAATCCCATGTTATAGAGCCAAGTTTCGTATTCAGATGATGCAATATCGAAGTTTTCTCTCTGGAAATCGTTCGATACTGCCAGTCAACTAAGGCTCTAACAGTTGCAGGACCGAAGTCATTGAGGCCTCCCTATCGATAAAAGGTCACCGAGAAAGAAATTGCTCAGCATTTTAGGTTCGGAACTAGAAGTTTTGATCTGATATAAAGAATTGTACCTGGAAGCCCGGTAAGAGTGGTATGACTATGATAACTCGAAAACATTTTTGTTCTTTGTGCGCTCGCAGAATCTGGTTGTACAAGGCTTCCGAAACCCGGTTCTGTATGATTTCGTCTTCTGCAAGACCTGATATGAAAATTTGATTCTGCAAGCAATCAACCGATAGAAACAGCAAATAGTTAGTACAGAAACTGACTACTCAGTTAACCATTGACTTCAATTTCAAGTCCTGGAGAAAGATGTTACTGCACTTTATGTTACCTCAATGTAAATAAATGCTCTGCTCGCTCAATTAAGGAACAATAAGCTCTATGAATACTTTCTTCGGTTTGACTCGTTCCTGCGGACCACTGGCCAACACTTCTGATGATCTATAAACAAAGATATCGAACACGGGCACTTTAAAAATGATGAAAAATCCGAATGATCGGTAAGTGTACTGGCTTTCAAGAGCAAAGCTAACCTGACAATGGCATACTATACGAGGACCGATCTCTCCGTATTCACCTACGGAATCGTTATTATCATCGGTCACGGTTGTTTCCCCCCATTCTTCAGGAACATACGTGTCCGATAGTGGCGTTTCGTTTGTTTCCAGGACCTTTCGAGGATCCACGCAATGAAGGTCATCTGCAGTGCCCTTGATTTGTGTATCTGAGCCTAAGGAGTCGCTTTCAGAATCATTTAACTTTCTGTCTCCATGAGAAACAAGAAGTCCATCTGATTCTTGGGGCAAAAGCAACGGCATGTCGTCATAGGGCGATGGTGAGGAAAATGAATCCTGTCTGCCGAGTTTTCTCCGATTGACATCTCCGTTGCTTTCAATTTCGATCTCTCTATTTCCCATATAATGAGGGAGTACCATGTGGTGTTGAGGCATAAGTAATGGAATTGTTTGCTCATGTAGAGCTTTATTTCTCTGCAAACAAACAACTTATACGTATCAGAAATAAAAACTTTGGCCGAGATAACAATCATGTGCTCTGAGAGCCCGAAGCGGAGAAGAATAACCTTGGCATGTTTCCAAAGTTGGACAAAGTGCCTAGCAACATCGCGACAAGGCGGTCCCCATAGAGCACAGTGGACATCATGCCATGGCATACGGGGATATCTCTCTTGTTCCAGTTCGTCTTTAATCGATTCCTCCCAAGAATCCGGTTCGGATTCTCTAAACAGAATCACCAAAAAAACAAATAATGTCAATAATCTAAAGTGCATATATTGTCCTCAAAATTCATTGGTTCTGAAGATGCTCAGTTAAATACCTAGGATTATAGTAGTCCTTTCCAGGCCATGTAAATGGAGGGCAATCGCCAACTCTGTGTTCAACTGTATCATACCGTCCGAAACACAAATCTAAACCTCCGATAAAGCATATCTGGTAATCGACGATAACAAGTTTCTCATGATGGGACCTGCATTTAGCCATACCGTGTTCAATCGTGATGTCAATAAAATGCAGATCATCCGTGTGGAAATATGGACTGAACTTCATCTCTAAGTTGCATACCATAAATATACGCCCGTCAAAAAATGGTCGGGATAGCGCAACACCCTTACGTTCTCATGAATGTTATGAAGCAGTTTCTTGCTATACAAGCTATTGATTTTTAAAGCAATGGAAACCTCCTTATAAAGAAGAATGTAAATCTGCAGAGTAAATTTTAGTTAATGAACTATCGAAATTATTATGATATCGAGCAGAAGTCGAAAAATTTACACCTGAACTCCTTGCTTAGCCTTTGCTTCAAGTAGTGCATTGAGCCTAGAAGAAAGATTACTAGTGAAAGGACGCCTCAGATACAGCTCTGGGCAGAGCCACCAGCCAGTTATGAATATCTGCATAAAAAATATTTCAATCATCGAATTCCAGGAATAAATGGGATCGAAAAATACGAAATTGAAGCTATAAGCCTCTGTTTTTGCCTTCTCTATCGAAGTTGCAATGGCTTCGAATACAGCTTTACCGTCAATAAACCATTGAGCTTGACTGCCATCTTCATTCAAACCTCTCGAGGAGCAAACGAACCAAAGCGGTGAGGATAACACCAACCCCGGGATCCCTATGCCGGCATCGTTAATGACAGCAACCCATTCTTTGGCTTTACCGTCACTCGTGACTCTCAAGTCCATGCTCCGACTTCCAAAAGAGATCTTTCCACATTTTCCATTGTTAGACTTGAATGCAAAAGGATACTTTAATTTAGGTAATACTAATAGAAAGAAACTTGATTCTATTCACAAGTAGTACAAATAACTTACCCTAAATGCATAGCACAACGGGTTATGTTCTTTTATCTGTTCTGCGAAACACACCCGAGACTTCACATCTTTGTTCGAGTTCGAGGCCGGTAGTACATCGAAAACAATAATGTCTAGAAGCTTTGTATCAAAAGATCTTTAAGCAACGCCAAGAACCCCGGTTTCATGACTGCCCACACCTACATGCAGAACAATAAGAAAGAACAGAAGTTATTGAAAATACTGCAGATGGTACATAGGTAATGAGAATTAGTATAAATTTCACGAACCAATACATATTCGACATATTTCGTCCCACAGATCGGACATTCAACTACCTTTTTCCAATTGTTAGCGCAGCAACTAAACCACTGGCATGGAAGACATCCGATATCATCGCCAGCAACGTTTGATAGATGCTTCACCGTAACATACCCTTCCTTTAACTTTGGACCGTATTCACTTGAAAACGACAGCTTGGACCCTCCAAAAATTTGCAGACCTGAAATTTGGAAATGCATGGTACAATGGCAAGTGGATAGTCCAACATGCAGGGCTATGTAATAAGAAAAAGAAGATTCTATGCTCACCTCTCTGGAATTTACTATGTCCAAGTTCCCCAAGAAATGATTCAGATAACCTTGCATTGCCAATTGGCTTTGTCGGAAACGATTTGCTGCCCTCCTAACGTCGGGCGAAGAATCGGCAAAACCGCACGGATGGACATTTCTGCATCAAGGAATCAAATATTTAGAACTACAATAGGTAGCAATGGCAGAGCAGGGTTCTCTATAGAGCAAAATCCATAGAAAAACAGTAAGCACTCGCCTATTCGCGAGCTTCCATCATGATTTAACGGGATAGCTAGACATCAGGTTCATCATCGTCTTGCACTACTGCGACATGGTCCACTAGCCCTAAGCATTGAAGCAATTCTCTAACCTTTGACATGCCAACAATGTAATGCAAAGCTAAAGTAAGTTTTATCTGTAATCCTACAATGGTTGCCGTTGAACCATACTTCGGCTATCGGACCACATAACATCATCTGCAATGAGTCTCTCTGAAGACATGGGAAACTCCTAGTCGAAACACCAACAAAATCTCCAAGAAACCGAGTTGGCATGCCCCAATATATAAAGAAAACATTTCTTTGTACTATACTTGTGTTTGTTTTGTAAGAAAATTTGCAGACAGGAAAATAGACCAATAATTTATATAGTTTCCTTCAGGTAATAACATCCAGTTGCATGTAGGAGAAATGAAAATTTTCCTTTTTACTTACAAACTTTTTTTTAATAGTAATCGCTAATTTTATTAAAAATAGATAATATTCGAATTATAACCAAGGTTTACAACATATAATAAAGATATCACTATATTATTCGGATTTTAATATGAATACGTTATATAAAATGTATGAATAATTCAAAAAAATACATAAAAATTGGAGTAATTTAATTAAAATTATGATGTATTATAGGTGCTTATTGCATAATTGGGTTTTAAGAATATCCTTCAACTTTGTGTTGCCAACAAAAGAATATGCCGAAAAGTGTCGAATGTTTGAGGTCCATATGCTTATAACTTATAAGTTGTTTTATGTTTGGTAAATTCTATTGGTGGTCCCTTTTGTTTCATTTTCTTCTGATATTGGCTTCTCAATTTCTAATTGTTATGTTTTGGTCACTTTATCTTATTGATTTATCATAAAATAGTGACTCAGATGTTAACTACTGTTGCATTGATGGACCGACATGTTAGAAAATGGTCACTTTCTAATTTGATTCCTAAATTCTAGATAAAATATCAGTTGGATACTTTTTATACTATTTTAATTATAGTTATAAATGAATTTTATTCGTCATCTTTGGTTTCACTGACGTCGCCTCTCCAGTTACCTTCTCCAGTCGAAATCAAACAGTAAAGAACAGAAAAGAAAAAAAAAAGAGAAAACCTAAGAAAAGGAAAGGATACTCATCTCTCAATTAAGTTGGAGTATAAAGACTTTGACAATATCTCAGAGATCTAAGTAGTGAAAACTTCTGTCGACTTGAATAGAATCACATATCTAATTTTAAACTCATCCGACAGTGAACATTGCTAACCATCAAAGTAGGAGAGAAGCTTTCGTATGCAACCTAAAAGGTAATATTTTAAATTTTTGTGTTCGTTCTTGTAAATGAATTGAGATGATTGAACTAAGGACGACAATTAAGATTCTTATAGAATTATAGTTAAGAATTATAGTTAAATTATTGTAAAAAGTATTAAATTGATATTTTATCTAAATTCTGAGATCAAATCAAAAATTATTTTTTTTACTGATATGTCACATCATCAATATAACATAATTTAATGTCCGCATGATCATGATAAATCGATATTGTTAGTGATCAAAACATAACAATTAAAAGTTAAGTGACCAAAATCAGAAAAAAAAACAAAATAAAGGTAACTATTATAAGTTAACCACACCCAACCCAATTGTTTGTTTCATTCTACAGTTATATTTGTTCACTATTTTTATATTTAGATATTGCAATTAATTAACTTTATCTATTTTATCAAATTAATATTTAGATACTAATTTGTATTAGATTATCAAATTAGACTAAAAATGTTAATAAATTTATATAAAATTAGGGTAAACTATATCAATGACCATTTAACTATTGTCCCTTTTCATTTTAACCATCAATTTTTCAATTTTTTCAATTAAATCACTTAATTATTTAAATAATGTCAATCAACCACTTGCTATTATTGGCTATTAATATTTAACGGAAGTAATGACGTGACTGTTAACAAAATTAGTATAATTATACATTTAATCCTCATTACTTACATATCCTATCAAATTGGAGGATTAAATATATTGAATTAATTTAAAATTATGATCAATTTAATAGAATGCGTAAGTAAAGAGAACTAAATATATAATTATATTAATTGTGTCAAGTGCCACATCATCACTTCCGTTAAATGTTAACGGCAAGTGGTCTAATTAACAAATTAAAAGATCAATTGTCAAAATTGAAAAGAGCAATAGTTAAGTGGTTATTGTGTAATGTAGCCTAAAAATTATAAGTCCTACAAAAGAAAGTCAAATTAAAAAAACATGGTAATTTATAATTTAATTTAATATCGATACACTGATTCTTTACGAGTCAAAATTTAATGAATCACTATGCAACACTGAGTTGCAGCAAGGGTTCATCAGTTCCATTCCTTTGCGGATTAGTCTTCTTTGGTCCTCAAGAACACTGCATTCTGAGAATATTTAACATAGAAATATACAGATAGAGCTATTCGGTATTCACATATGATCTCGGACTCCAACTCCCCTGACATAAGTGGCGTGTGATTATGACGATTTTTCGCTCCAAAACCAGCAGCGGAGTTTGTTTTACTGAGGTTGAGCAAGGGACATCACTCGGAGCTCCAGTTTCGACAAAGACAATGAACTTTGGCAAGGGAAGCCATGTAATCATCGGACCTGAAAAGAAATTAGGCGAGTTGAAGTGATGCTGTGTTGTTATCAGTTGCAATGGTCATAAACACGAAAGTATTCGCAGTTCAAACCTTTGTCCATAAGGAGAGTTGCATGCTGAAAGTATGTGAACTTTGGCTGCATCGGGTTTCTTCTGCACGGTGAAATGCAATAAACACAACGATTCCGAAAATACAAACATTTCGTAAGCAATGATACCGGGACTGAAGCATCAAATGTATCTATCGGTCACCATTACCGAGTATGACACGTACATTGTAATCATATAGCAGCAACTGAAGGATAGAAACGAACCTGAGATTCGTAGTAAAGTCCTGCATATAAAGAAGCATAGAAATTCTCCGGGCCGGTGGTGAATGCAGCAACAAGCTACACAGCAAAATTAGTTTCCTTTGTCTAGTTAGAAACATTGATATAATCGAAAACGGTATGTTCAGCAACACGTTTCAATCAATACCTTTTCTGGATCACCTCCATCTTTAAACATGTTATAAGCTTCCAGCATGACGGGCCGTGGATCTCTGCCAACCTACATTTCAGGCATGAACAACTTATGCATTTACAGTCCCTCAAACTTCAAAGAAACTGCAACGATCGATTTTACTCAAAGCGGTTGAGCTCATGTTGCATACTTCGACCGGTGAATGCCATGGCGATACATAGCAATCAACTCATTATAAGGCGAGGCTATGTTCGACTCAAGTTAGCAGTATCTATGCTATTACTTACCTCGAGAAAGCGCCTCCTTGCTTCGTCTACTCCATATAATTGAGCTTCACAGAGAAAGCACCATATCGATTCCTCGGTATCATTAGGGTTCTGAGCAACATCTAATCTAAACTGCTCTGCACCTTCTTCAAACCTAAAGAGAATCCAAAACGCACATTGCATCAAATAGTACAGAAAAACAGAAAAGAGCATAAATCTGAGAATTTCCATTGATCTTCTTGCAATCAAACATAAGGAAAGTTCAATTAAGCACATCAAAAGATCAAAGGGGAAATGCAGAAATACAAAACTATTTACCTATCAAGATAGAACAATGACAACCCTCTTTGCCAAAGATCTATAACAAGATATTGTGAGAATCCACATCATTACAAAAGGGTCGAATTCTTTGCCAAAGATGTTAATTTTAGGAACTTACATGCCTTTTGTCGGGAATCCAATTCAACTGCCTTGTCAAATTCAGCTAAAGATCCTGGAACATCACCCTTCATAGAGAAAAAAAGAAAGTGATAAATCATGTAGAATAAAAATAGCTAGAAGAATCAAATGAAACTAAACTCACCTGCCTAAACAGTAACATTCCACGTCTTATAGCAATCACAGCTTCTCTGGCATTGTTATTTCCGGTTAAAGCACCCCAGATTCCAGAGACTGAAGGGAGAATGAACGATCTTCTGGAGAAGGTGAGGTTGACTGATGGGTACTGAAGGTTATGGATTCTTGTGGTAAAAGTCTGGGTTTTGGGTGAAAAATTGGCGGAGAAAGGAGGAGGAGGAGGATGGTGATGGAATGAAGAAGAGGATAAAGAAATTGTGGGTTTTGAGTTTAGGGTTAAAGCCATGGAATTTAAAACGAAAAAGCTTCAAGATTTGAGTGCAAAGAAGCAAACTTTTCGTGTGGAACAAGTGAGTTTGAGCTTTGGTGGGTTTTGAGTATTCACAGATAAGGCGCGTTAAATTATGTTTTGGTCCCTCTTCTATATTCAAATTTGAAATTAAATCTATATACTTTAATTTTATTTAATTTGATCCCTATATTTTTGTAATGTTATTAGCTCGTCCAAATAGCTCGCATCATTAACTTTTATGGTTAAAATATCGACGTAAATTTTTTTCTTGAAAGAAAGTCAATCTAACTCATAATGCTAACATACTAAATTTGATCGGAACCAGATTACTCGAATCGAGACTTTATATGGATTCCAACAAATTAAGTTAATCTTGATTTGAATTTTAGCTAGACTGTTATGAACTCGTACTCAATCTGATCCGAATCGAAAATAATCAGAACTGAAAGTAAACTAAATCAAATTTAATTTGAACAAAAAGTAACAAGAACCGAGAATAATTTAAACCGAGAATAACACAAATTTAATTTATCTAAATTCGATATGAACCGAATATCGACATGATTTTAACATATCTAAATTTGTGATGCAACTTTATGCTGCCGGTTTTACAACAATGGAGCTATGTTCTAAGGTCCTATGGCCGCCGGGCTTGACCAAAATGGATACATCTCATCAGTTGACAACTTCATCTTATGGGAAAATTTGACTCGGTCATTTAGACTTGACTCACTGACGGAGCCGATATAGATGAGGGGTGTCAATGACACCCCAAAATTTTCAAAAAGAAAGTTTTCTATATAGATTTTATATTATATTAATATAAAAATAAATAAATGCCACCACTACCCCTTAAAAGAGAAATGGCATAATATATATTAATTCCCAATATTTATTCAAATAATCATTTTAGTCCTTATTCATTTTTATAGAAATTTGACACTCAATGTTTTATTTTAGGGCAAAAAGACTCTTCTATGTATGAAAATAGTTACTTAACAAACGGTTGACAGTCTAAAATTAAGACATTTTTTATCCTAAAATAAAACGTTGATAATCAAAATGCTATAAAAATAAATAACTAAAATGATTATTTAGTTAAACGTTATAATAATATACAAACATACACCACCGTCGACGGTGAAAGATAAACATCACCAATATTAATATAATAATATAAACATGATAGTACATTAGCAACTGACTTGTCATAACTCAAGTGCAACATATTTGTGATGATTGCAAGTACCAACCAACATAAGTGAATCTCAATGACCCAAGAATAGTAATCAAATAGCAACCAATTAGAGATTGAGATGGACTAAGGGGGTGCGGGCCTCCTAGAAATTTTAAATCTCTATATATTATATATACATATATATATATTTTTTTTATTTTTTTATTCATCTAATTTTGCAACCCTAAATAAGGATGGGCATGGTTCCAACCCAACCCATCCCTACCCCGTCGAGTTGATTTTTTTTAAATAAATTCGAGTTCAGGTCAGATCGGATTTTTAGATGTTATATAAAGGTCAGGTTGAGTACGTGTTTAGAGTGAAAAATATCTAACTATATTCGACCAAAAAAAAGTAATTTTACGTTATATATTTAGGGATAATTGCAATAATACCCCATTATATATTATTTTTTCGATTAAATCCATATTTTTATTAAATAAAAGTAACATTTTTTATAAATATATTATTTCGAGTCGGGTTAGATTGGGTTCGAATATTATCTCAAAAAGGCATGTCAAATTTAAATCGGTCAGAGAATATATATTTTTCTGGTCAGATGAAAGATATATAATTTTCAAATCGGACCGGATTGACCGAAATCCTGACTCAATCCGACCATGCCCATCCTAACCCTAAATCTCTTATATAACTTTGACAGTTCATAATATACAAAAACAGATTCCAACCATAAATTGTAACATCCTCAATACCGGGTTAGTGACCAAATTATAAAGTTTCAGAAATTGGTGATTAAAGTAAGATAATTGAATAGTTCAATGACTTATTGGAAATATGATGAAGGTTATTCAGTAATTATTAAAGGAAATAAAGGGTAAAATGGTCATTTGATCATTTAAGAAAAAAATGGAATTATATACACGTGGAGAGGGAGAGAATTCTCTAGAATTCTCTTTCTCCTTTCTTCTTCTTCTTCACGTGGAAGCCAAGAGCAAAGGTAAGTTTGATTTAGCTTTTGATTTCTTGAAAGTTTTAAGTTGGATTTGAGTCTTTGAGGGTTATGTAAGCTTAAGGAAAGCTTATATAAGTTTAAAACACCAAAGAGATAGAATTAGAAAGGAATTTCTATTAAGGGTTTATAAATGAACTTTTGTTATAGAAAGGTTTTTTAAGTTCTAAAGTTGGATTTGACTTGCCATCAGCTTAATTAAGAAGTATTAAGTGTTATAATTGGATTTGAAATGTGTGGAAAATAGGGTATGATTCATAAAATTCCTAAAGATGAGAGGATATTAAGGTTAAAGATGAGATAAATGAATATTAATGAGTTTAATTATGTATATGAAAGTTATGACATAAGAAAGGGGATGACATATGAAGTATTAAGCTGAAAAGAGTGGATTTTCGGGCATTAAAGAGGATTCTGGGCAGAGTGCATCGATGCACATTCATAGTGCATCGATGCATCAAGGTTAAAACCCAGAAATTACTTGAAGGTGTATCGATGCATTGGTAATGCATCGATGCACTCTTTTTAAATAGAAACATCGAATGCAATTAGTGCATCGATGCATAAGGCATGCATCGATGCATCCCAGTAATAATACAACATCGAATGCATTTTATGCACCGATGCATCAGTAGTGCATCGATGCATACCTTCATAAAAAGATGAAATTGGCTTTTCTCTGAGCCTAAGGAGTGATAGTTTTGAATATATCAATCAGTATATTGATAAGTATTAATGTATTATTATGTAGATATAGAATGAAAGCTTGTTCCGGAACAAATTAAGGATTAGGATTGATTCAAACAACGAGGCCCAGGTGAGTGCATCTTATCGTATAAGATTATATGGAAATTGGACTTGTGATAAGTCTATTCCTATAGTAATAGCTCATTAAGTCTTGATTATAAGTATGTTAACAATATGAAGTGTATGTATGTTGGATTATATGAATTGATAGGTTTTGTTTTGCATGTGCTATGTGGATTATGTAAAAAAATACGGTTAAGTGTTAATGAGAGAATATAAAATAAGTTATGAAATTATATGAATATAGAAGATAAGTCAAGAGATGTAGGGAAATGAAAATAGATGTTTATAAAGAGTCATAGGAGAACAAATATAAGTAATATGATAATGAAATATAAGGCTATGTGAATACATGGTTATGAGATAAAATATGTAAGAATATGAAAAGATGATGAGAGTGAGTTCATGAGAAGTGATATGAACTAGGTAAACATGAGTTGGACAATTAAATAGTGGTATGATCCATTATGGGAATTAGTATAATAGAGCTTTTTGATTTAAAAAGAGTTAAGGGAACTAAATAAGATTGAATTATAGAATGAAATGGGAATAGTATATCAATTAGGAAACTTGAATATAAAGGGACGATACGAATATGCAAGATAAGTTATATGCTAAATATCTATGGAGCTATATGAAAAGATTATAATGAAATTATGAAATTGAATTAAGTAAATAGATTAAATTATTACCTAAATAAAAATACTATTAAATGATATATTTAGAAATACGATAAGCTATGTGAAAGTGTTCTAAGTGTTTCTATCTGTTATATGAAGTATATGATCATATGTGAACAAGATATGATAAGTATGTTTACATGAATAAATGTGGTTGGGTGAGAAATGATAGAAATTATATGAAAACATGTATAGGTGAATTAGCTTTGTAATTAGGTAAATATATAAAATCATAACTATGAATTATGTGATGTGAAAGTAATCTATGTGATTATATGTTATATAATACAAGAACATGAGATATGTGACATGTGAATATATGGAAATGATCTACGTGTAAGTGAACTATGTGACTATGTGATAATATGAAAAGAAGCTATGTGATACGTGATATGTGAAAGTGAATTACATGTTTATGTGAATATTTGAAATGAAATAAATGATAATGCCCATGTTATGTGTCATGAGAGCTAGGGGTATAGTTGGCATGCCAGAATCGAGGGTCTACGCGGTCCTTCGGGACATATGTATATTCTTTGGAACATTTATGAGGTCTTTGAGGCACATACTTGATCCTTAGTATATGTATATGATTTTTAAGGAATAATATGTGGTCCTTATGGACATTATTATATGGCACTACGGTGCAATTCTATGCGGTCCTTCGGGATATATATATATTCTGTGGAACATGTGTGAAGTCTTGTAAGACACATGCTTGATCCCTAGTATATGTATATGATTCTTAAGGAATATATGTGGTCCTTATGGACATTATTATATGGCACTACGGTGCAATTCTACGCGGCACTTCGGTGCAATTATATGAGCTGTGGTGACAGCATTAGTGCACAACCTCTATAGACTCACATATCGATAGTTCTTACATATGTACATGGGCTAATCCAGAGATATGAACAAATATATGTTAGTGGTATGATAAATGTTATAGAAATGATATGATGTTGTGTGTGTATAGTGTTTGATTGAAAAGGTTAACCATAAAAGTATGTGATTACATGATAAACTGTTAATGATGAATTATGTGTATGTATGTATTTACTGTAATTAATCTGATATGATTTATATGATACGAAGAATGCATGGAATTGGTATAACATGATAAAACAGAACATGCATGTATTGATATATGTTATAAAGTGCATTATAAGTTGTTATGCCTCACTAAGTCTTCGACTTAGCGTGTGATTGTTTCACACGTAGGTTTCGAGAAGAGTAAAGAGTAATGCGGAGCAAGACAGGTCAGTTCTCCTTACCAAATGTCAGATCAGAAAATATATGTACTGGTTATAGAGTGTAGTTGGCATGTAGTCTAAAGATATAAATTGTATGAACTCTGCTATATTTTGTAAACGTTTTGAATAAGTTAAATGTTATCAAAGTTTTTAAATTACTCACTATTTTATACGAATAAATGTTTGAAAAGTCAATGTGACACTTCGGACTCGTATCCGGGTCGGATACGGGTTGGGGGTGTTACATAAATTGTCAAAGTTGTACAATTTTGTAGATAGAACTTTCGAAGGAGGCTCAGAGCATAAAGCAGGTCAAAGTCCATTAGTACTAAATTAATATTCAATTAGTATCGGCGGTTTAATTAATAGTTATTTATATAAAAGCATATGGATATATACTAAATATATTACAAGATCTGCACGTTAGATATTAAGAAAATACTAAAGTAATTCCCATCAACTGTGGTATGCTATGACCCCATAAAAAGCATACACGAAACGATGGCGAAGAGTCCATGTAATTGTAAACAAACTGCCCATTGCACCATATAAACCAGCAGCACATTGCCCATTGCACCATATGAACCAGCAGCACATTGCCCATTGAGAATCGTCCCTCAAATTTCATATAATAATTTGATTCTTTCATTGGTTTTTTTTTTTCAAAGCAAAAATGCAAGTTTTGGAGCTGAACATGTTACCAGAGAGCTGCGTTGCCGAGATTCTGTCCCTCACATCTCCTTCATACGCTTGTAGATCATCGTTGGTTTCGACCACTTTTCGATCGGCGGCGGATTCCGATTACGTCTGGGGCAAGTTCTTGCCGTCTGAATACCATGAAAGTGTGTGGGAGGCTTGTGATGCAAGTTTCCAGTTTTGTTCGAAGAAGGAGCTTTATTTCCTCCTCTGCAACCCTCTTCTTGTTGGCGATGGCAAGATGGTTAGTTTCCCAGAAAGAAAGCTTACGAATTTTAATGATGTTTTGGTTCTTGTCATAACCTGTTGCATGCAAAATGCAGAGTTTCAGATTAGAGAGATCGAGTGGAAGAATGTCATATATAATATCAGCAAGGGAGCTTTCTATAACGTGGAGCAATGATCCAATGCTTTGGGTTTGGAAATCCATCCCTGAATCAAGGCCAGTCGTTTTCAACAATAACGATATCAATTGAACTAATACTCGATCGAATATACAGATTCTGACACACCATTTTCTTCTCTCCAGGTTCTCGGAGGTGGCTGAACTCGTTACCACAAGCTGGCTGGAAATCAATGGCAAAATCACAACCAAAATGCTTTCTCCCAACACAAATTACGGAGCTTTTCTCATTCTTAAAACCACCGAGAGATCATTCGGACTCGATTTAATACCGTGCGAGACGTCGATCGAAATCGGGAGCCGGACGTTGAAGAACACGGCATATATGCGATGCCAAGACGCCAAGAAACAACAAATAGAAACCCTGTTTTATTCCAACAGGAAAGAGATGATGAAGTCGAGGGTGGTTAAAGGAGACGATGGGGTGATGAGTAAAAGAGAAGATGGATGGATGGAGATGGAGCTGGGGGAGTTCTTCAATGGCGGATTCGGTGACGAACAAGTGAAGATGGGTTTGATGGAAATAAAGGGTCATCAGCTTAAAGGTGGGGTTATAATTGAAGGCATTGAAATCAGGCCAAAAACATAAAAGTTCCAGGGACTAGAGCAAGATATTTCCCCTTTTTTTTGTTTCCTTAGATTCTGGTTTGATCAAGATAGGGGCGTGATTTGTTTTTGTTAATATAATCAATATGTCCATTAATTTCATTTGTTAAAATTCTAGTACAAAAAAATATTTGTTAAATATGACCAATATTATCTCTCCTAATGTTGTGTTATGTTTTCTTCGGTAATTTAATCACAAATGGATAGATTTTGATTCGATTTGATTTTATAAGATCGGTTTTTGAAGAAAAAATGGGATTCAAGTTGGATTTTATATAGGATAAAATTATCTCGACCCGTTTCACCCTTCATCCGACCCGATCTGAGAGTAATAATGTAATATTTTCATATAAACTTATGGATCAAATCCTTATTTTATGGTCAAATCGAGTTTATACGATAAAATTTTGGATCAGGACAATTTCGGATATAAGAAATATACTCTTTAGGTCAAGTTGAATCAGGAGGAAAGTATATTTTTTCGAGTCAGATCAAACTCAAATAAACAGTATATATTTTTTCTTGGTTGAGTAGATTTGACCAAAAGCTCGATCTAATCTAACTTACCATCCCTATCTTCAAAGGTCAAAGAGGCCAAGGTTTTAATGGTAATTTAGATTTTGGTTCATCAGGTTTATATCTCTGGTCCTATCATTATTTTATAGGCAAAACTACGTTTTCCGCCATTCAACTTTATCTTGTTCCTGTTTTAGTCATTAAACTTTGTTATAATTTAATCTTTTTAACTTTTGAATTACATCTGTTCAATCACCCAAGCTTTGAATCAGAAATAATACGGTGGCATGGACGATTTTATATTAACATTGATTGTTGTTTTGCTGCTGTGGAACCCATGTGTTGTCCTCCTAATTTTTTAATCTCTATCTTCCATCGGTACCATAACTATAAATTATAATTTTATAGCATTTCTCCGACCACTCAAAGACATCAACAAATTTATTTTATCGTCTTCTGTTACTCTATCAATTTATATTTTTTTCAAAGTATTTTTAAAACTCGAGAAATTCAACCCAAAACAAAATGGAAATGACTTTGATATAGAATCTAAATCACTATTAGAATTTTGGAAAAGATGATTCAGTACTAAAAAGTTTAAAGAGAATTTGAAAAAATGAAATTTAAAAAGATTTTAAGATATTTCTGAAAAAATAAAAAAATAATTTTTAAAATAATCTGAGATGATAATATTTTGAATATCTTATCGACCAGAATGGAACTATGTTCTAAGGTCTTATGGCCGTCGGGCTTGACGAAAATGAACATGTCTCAACGGAGCTCCAGAAATAATTGATGATAGTATTAAATTGATTTATTTTATTTTGTACCAGTAAAAAATTATTAATTATTGTATAATATTATTGAAGAAATAATTTAGATTGCGACCGTCGATAACGATTTATTTCTTTTGATTTAGATCGAATATTATAATCATTGACTTAAAAATAAAAAGGAAGTCATCAATTTTTAAAAAAAAGAATCCAAGGAAACAAAAAGGGAAATATGTTTCTCTAGTCCCTGAAATTTATTTTTTTGGCCTGATTTCGATGCCTTCAATTGTAACCCCACCTTTAAGCTGATGACCCTTTATTTCCATCAAACTCATCTTCACTCGTTCGTCACCGAATCCGCCATTGAAGAACTCCCCCAGCTCCAGCTCCAGCTCCATCTCCATCTCCATCCATCCATCTTCTCTTTTACTCATCACCCCATCGTCTCCTTTAACCACCCTCGACTTCATCATCTCTTTCCTGTTGGAATAAAACAGGGTTTCTATCTGTTGTTTCTTGGCGTCTTGGCATCGCATATACGCCGTGTTCTTCAACGTCCGGCTCCCGATTTCGATCGACGTCTCGCACGGTATTAAATCGAGTCCGAATGATCTCTCGGTGGTTTTAAGAATGAGATAAGCTCCGTAATTTGTGTTGGGAGAAAGCATTTTGGTTGTGATTTTGCCATTGATTTCCAGCCAGCTTGTGGTGACGAGTTCAGCCACCTCCGAGAACCTGGAGAGAAGAAAATGGTGTGTCAGAATCTGTATATTCGATCGAGTATTAGTTCAATTGATATCGTTATTGTTGAAAACGACTGGCCTTGATTCAGGGATGGATTTCCAAACCCAAAGCATTGGATCATTGCTCCACGTTATAGAAAGCTCCCTTGCTGATATTATATATGACATTCTTCCACTCGATCTCTCTAATCTGAAACTCTGCATTTTGCATGCAACAGGTTATGACAAGAACCAAAACATCATTAAAATTCGTAAGCTTTCTTTCTGGGAAACTAACCATCTTGCCATCGCCAACAAGAAGAGGGTTGCAGAGGAGGAAATAAAGCTCCTTCTTCGAACAAAACTGGAAACTTGCATCACAAGCCTCCCACACACTTTCATGGTATTCAGACGGCAAGAACTTGCCCCAGACGTAATCGGAATCCGCCGCCGATCGAAAAGTGATCGAAACCAACGATGATCTACAAGCGTCTGAAGGAGATGTGAGGGACAGAATCTCGGCAACGCAGCTCTCTGGTAACATGTTCAGCTCCAAAACTTGCATTTTTGTTTTGAAAGAATCAAATTATTATATGAAATTGAAGTGGAAGAAATTAGTGGGATGATTCCCAATGGGCAGTTTGATTAAAATTTCAGGGAATCTTTGCTATCTTCTGCGATTTTCGTGACTGAATGAATATAAGTAAAAAAAAGGCAAAATCATAGCATGCCACTGTTGAGAAGAATTCATTTACACATTATGAAGACATTTGGATCTAGATCTACTTATTTTATTCTAGGGTAAACTACGCATATCTAAACCATCAGCTTTGATCCGTTTTAGTGCATAAATTTTTAATTTTTTCAAAATTATACTTAAAGTTTAGTTTTTATTTCATTTTAGATCACGCCGTTTAGTTTTGAAAAAAAATGAAAGCCTAAGTACTAAAATGAAACAAAAACTAAACTTTAGGTATGGTTTTAAAAAAAATAAAAGTCTAGGTATCAAAACACATTTAGTACCTAAATCAAACTTAATTTTTGAAAAAAAATTAAAAATTAATGTATTAAAAAGGATCAAAATTAATAATTTAGATATTAAACACGTTAAGTTTTGAACGACGAGGCATTAAAATGAAACAAAAAGTAAATTTTAAGTATGATTTTGAAAAAAAAATAAAAGTTTAAGCACTAAAATGTATCAAAACTGATATTTAAAATACTACATGTGTAGTTTACCCTTTATTCTATTTATTAGTAACCGTGTTTGATATAAGTTAAGACATACTCTCATCATCAATATTAATTCATAAATATTGTATATGATGTCAGGAATTGTCTGTCCAGTTCAGTTGGTAGAGCGCAAGGCTTTTAACCTTGTGGTTATGAGATCGAGTCCTACAGTGGGTAATTCATAATTATCGGAGGTCTTTCACAAAAGTTGTTCTCAACCTAGCGTTGGGGCAACCTGCTACCCTACCTCCCCTTACCCTATTACATATGTGAATAAGATTAGCTAATTTTTTATATGACGTCAGCTTTCATGATCTAAACTTTTATTAATTCATAAATTGACATTGACCTCCTTTTCGCTCTTAGTCTCCATTTGAAAGTTCTGCTTAATGACCAAGGATTTTCAATCAATTCGATTAGATTAAAAAAAAAATCTTTTAATCAAATTTATTTTGATTTGAGTTTAGAATGATTTTATCTGATTTGAACCCCGACATGTCTTTTGAAATGAAGCCCGAAGCTTATCCGATCCAACTGTAAACAAATGAACTTATAAAAATTACTAATTTATTCGATAAAATAGGGATTTAATTGAACAACAATACTATAAAGAAGAATATTATTATAATTATCTCTAAAAAATAATATATAATTAGATTATTATTTGGGTCGTGTTTTTTTCATCATAATTCTAAACCTGATTCGATCTAAACTTATTCTCCGAAAAATAGACCAAAACTCAATTTAAAAAAAAAATTGACCTAATAAGACCGAATCAGGTTGAAATTTATCAAATTCGAATCTCGTGTTTATCCCTAAGTCTACGTAATAATTTGACTTATATTGCAAATAACTATTTAAAGTGTATTATTTTTCATCTAAGTATTTAAAATATTTTTTTGGCCAAAGTAAGTACCCAAGGTTATATTTTTGGTCAAAACATGTATCTAAAGTGTTTTTTGATCAAAATAGATACCTAAAGTATTCAATCTTTGTTATTTAAGTACCTAAATTATTCATTAATTAATGTAATGTGTTAAACTCTTTTTATTTTGTACAAATTTAAGACCGTTTGAAGAGTGAAAATAAATAAGGTTTGATTTCTTAACCTTGTGGTTGTGGGATCGAGTCTCACGGTGGGCAATTCATAATTCTGACTGCCGGAGGTCGTCCACGGAAGCTGCTCTCAACCTGACGTTAGGGGCAACCTACTATCCTACCTCCCCCTTACCCCATTACATATGAGAATATGATCAACTAATTTTTTTCCATTAAGTTGTCTTCAACTTATTGAGAATTAAAATTTAATGCCACCTACAAGTAAAGGTGTAATAGGTAGTCACACTGCACTCCTATGAAAAGATCTTAATTCCATATCTTAAAAATAATATTATTAAAAAATATATAAATCTCCAATATTAATTTAAAATAAAGAAAAAAAGTACTAAAAGAAAAATTAAGTGTCAATGCTCAATAAAAAATAAATGCCAATGGCAATTAAATAGATACAAAAAGAAAAATGGTAAAATATAATTAATATTGAGTTAAAATACATATAATTATATTTATTTAATATGAAAACAAATAAAAAAATTATAATTAAATCAAATGCAGTGTCATATCTTTTTTCATGGGAAATTTGGGTTAGGGTTTGGACTCCAAAGTAGCTCTCCAAGCTTGGTTGGCCCTTACTCATTGTGTCTTAATATGTTTGGTCCTACCCTTATTATATATATTTAAATTATTTAATGTATGCTTTTTTCATTTAAAATATTATTATGGGTATTGTTAACAAGTTTCATAAGGTCATTTTAAAATCATTTAATATTTTATTTTATATTCGTTTACTCAATATTTAACTGAGTATAATCTTAATTTCTTAATAATTTTATAAATTCATACTTCCTATCCTACGTTGTTTTGTTTTGGTTTTCATGGAAGGGACGTTACATGTTGAAGCATGTGTGGGGTGCGCATGGGACTCGGATTCAAAAAGTTCTTATCTAACTTGATTTTATGGGTTAGATTTTTTTTTAAAAAAAATTGGGTTTGAATCAAGCTTTTAAAGGTTATGTTCGGATTAGGTTGAGTTCGAATTTAGAGTTAAAATATATGATTTGACCTAACAAAAAAATTTAATTTTTCTTTATATATTTAAGAATAATTACAACAATAGCCCTCTATATATTATCTTTTCAATTAATTATTTATTTTGTGTTGAATAAAAATAATATTTTTTTATAAATTTATTATTTCGGATTGGAAAGGATCGAGTTTGAGTTTTATTTCAAAAAGAAAGGTCAAATTCAAGTCGGATGAAGATTATATATTTTTAGATCAAATTCAAATCGAATAGAATGTGTATATTTTTCATGTCTCGTTGAGTTGACCGAGAATCTAACTTAACCCGAAAATTCAATGATGTTGGCACGTGTCATTCAAATATTTATTCTTCCCCTTTGGGCTCCTCTGAAACATAATTGGCTAACAAAGTTTGTCTTTCCCTTTTTGTACAAAGAAAAGAGATATCATGGAAATAAAATTAAAGGTCTGTTTGTTTGGTTGTAATTAGTTTTTTATAAAATGAATTAATGGAATTTGAATTATTGAAAAATGAATTACTGGAATTTGAATTCTGGAAAATGAATTACATTTTTTAAAAATGAATTACATTTCTGAAAAACATCTATAAAACGTTTTTGATGTTTGGAAGATGTTATTTAAACATTTTTTCCAGTAGTTGAAGAGTTTTTTTAAAATTATTTATTATAAATATTAAATATAATAAATAATATTATTTATCATAAAACTTAATATTATTATTTTAAAATATTAAAATAATTTATTTATTATTAAATATTATTTTTATAATTTTATTAATAAAAATATTAATATTGGTATATTTTAGTGAAATAAAATATTATAAATTATATTAATTATTTATTAAAGTAATAGTGCTATATTATATCTTAAAAATATTAATTAGTATATTTTAAATATATTTACTAAAATATTATTGAAATATATAAATAATATTATTCCTTATTAAATATATAAAAAATTTATTATATATTATTAAAATAAAAATATAATATCTTATATTATTATAATATAATTGATTATTTTATATAATATTAAAAATATTATATTATATTATTATAAATATTAATAAATATATTTTAAATATTTTAATAATTAATATTTTGATGAAAGTGATATTAAAATATTTTATTAATATTAAATTCATAAAATAAAATTATTTTGAGTATTTTTACTTTGAAGTGAAAAGTTCGAAAAATGACTTACGGAAAATGAATCCGTAAGTCATTTTACAGAAAACACAAAGGAAATTCTGTTACTAGGAAAATGAATTACATTCCGGAAAACGAATTACGTGAAAACAAACACGGAAAAACGTTTTCTAGAAAACGAATTACGTGAAACAAACACGGAAAATATTTTTCGGAAAATTAATTACGTGAAACAAACACGGAAATTCGGGGAAAACCAATTTCGTAATTCCAATTACGGCAAACAAACACACACCCTAAATTGATTATATTTTTTGTTTTATTTAATTTGTTGATAAATAGAATAAAAAAATTAATTCAATGAATTGAAACATTGATTTTTTAATAATAATAATAATAATAATAAAACTAAGGGATTGCAAAGATTCTTATTCACGTGGACAACAAGGAGTTGTGATATTTCAATTTCAATCATAGAATAAAAAAAGAAAAGGGTGTGGGTGCACCAGTGGACTATTGGGCTAGCTTAGCTCCTCTTCGAAAGTGGGGTGGCCATCTGTAAATGGTGGTTGCCATCATACCTTCATGATTTTGACACTTGGCACTGCTTTGAGGTTTGGACCATCTGATCATGTAATAATGGGACCCAGTTCTGACAAAGCAAAAGGGTTTTGCCCACTTTGATTTGTTTCGTGTCCTTGTAAATTCATGTCATAAAGCTTGTTTCGAGGAATAACTTGTAAAATATCAACTGGACACATCATGTTAGAAACATACCAAGTATATCAACATCCTCTAATTCTATCCTTCTAACCAAACCTTAACTGTTGTCTAAGTGCTACTGGTTAAAATAACTGTCTAATTATTGTTTTAGTAATTTCATTTATTTTTTATATTTAAATTCTTCTATTTTTGGTTAAAATATAATTCTTTTCAATAATATAAAATAATATTTTTTACTAATACATTACAAATTTAATTAATAAATCTCATGTCCCTATTTAAGTAATATGAACTAACAACATTATTAGTTTAAACCCATCAATTATTTTTTATTAATATGAGATAAATACAATATATTATTTGTTTAAAGATAACTCTTAATTATTTGACATTGAACGTTCATACTCCAGACATTCATGATGCTCGAACTTATACCTTAAAGAATAACAAAATTTTTTTTACCATCGAAATCGTTTGATTTGTGTCATCAATAAAATTAAAAAAACATACGATCAAATTATATTGAATTTAAGTAAAATGATTAAATCTTAAATTTTAGTCCGTCGAATAACTAAAAAACTAACATACAATAAAAAGCAGCAACATATCTAGATATTATTTTGTATTCGTCCCATGTTTTATAAAAAAATGTAGTACTTATAACTTTTTTTCAATGGCAGATCTAAAAATATTTTTGAAGGTAGACATATATATCTGAGTTAAATAAAAGGTAGTATTTGTTCAAAGACTCTCGATCATTTGACAATAAACGCTCATATCTCTGCATACGTATTGCTCTAACTCGAGACCTCATAGTATAACAACAAATCCCTTAATCACTATGATCCCTTAACCACTAGGAAAGTACTACTTAAATAAAAATTTATTATAATTTTTTTATAAATCGGGAATGAATACATGCAGTATCTGTTTAAATACTCTCAATCATTTAACGATGAACGCTCATATTTTTACATACACTATATTCGAACTTAAAATCATAAAAAATAACAACAAATCTTTCATTATAATTATTTTTAAATGACTTCAATTATTATTATTTTGTTTCCAAATACGACTTCAATTATTATTGTTAGAAGTAGCAAAAATGGACACGAACATAAAAAGAAAATTGAGAACATATATTTAAATCTGATTGATTATTTTTTAAAAAAAACAACAAACTGGGATTTTGTCCAAATAATTTGAGTTTAAAATAATATAAATATAATTTTTAATTAAAAAATAAAAATTAAATTTCATCACACATATGATACAGATAATATAAAAACCTTATAAAAATAGAAGGAAAAGTAAAAGATTAGTCTAGTATCTTAGCTGTTTCGGATTAAAAAAATGCAATCCATTGCCTAAGGCTTAAGATTTGGATAAAGATATTACCACCAGCATTATTTTATTACAAAAACAAAAAACAGTTCAGTTATTGGTAAATTATACAAATAGTTTCCTTTATTTTTTGTTTAACTGATTTTGGTCAGTAATTTAAAATTTAAAAGTATGTGATTTTTAATATTATTGATCCGTTCAATTTTAATTCATAAAATTACTAATCCGTTCGATTTTAGTCCTTCAGTCGTTAACTCTCACTTAATTCTAGTCCCTCAGCTATGTAATATATTCATTAAAAGTTAATGACAGAAAAACTTAAATTAGAAAGACTGATAATGTTATAAACTATTTAATCTTAATTTTTAAATTAATGACTAAAATCGGACATACTCTAAACAAAGGGACTATTCAAACCATACTTCTTTCCCCAAAAAAAAACATTAACCAAAGTTTTTCGTACTTTTTCTTACATATTATTATCATGTACAAGATCGAGACTCCCCCCAAAACAAAGGGACTATTCAAACCATACTTCTTTCCCAAAAAAAAAAAACATTAACCAAAGTTTTTCGTACTTTTTCTTACATATTATTATCATGTACAAGATCGAGACTCCCCCCATGTTTCAAGCAAAGCACAGGTATTTGTAAGCAAACCTTAAACGACATGTCGTCTTCGCCGTCGTCGTTGACCGTGAGGTGTCTCAGCGAGATATCGGAGTCGGAGACGGTGCATTTCGGAGTCGATATCGTGTCGGCGGCGAGACGAAACATCGGGTTCTTGAGAAGTGTTTACGAGTGCCAGTGGCTTCACCAAAGAGCAACGATTATTGAAGCAATAAGGAGGTATGAGGAGGTGTGGATGCCGTTGATTTCTAATCTAACGGTGGAAGGGTCATCTCCTCCTATGTTCTTGCCACCTTTTGATGTTGAGTGGGTTTGGTTTTGTCACACCTTGAATCCAGTAAGTGTGAAACTATGCAATGTTTTTCTTTTTACTGTGTATTCTGTTTGGTTGATGGGAAAGTGTGAGAAAATTACAAGCTCTTCATATATATATATATATACAGTCTTCAACATTTACAAGGCCTTTTCCTTAGCAACCAAATAGAATGTTGTTCACTTTCTCTTACACTTTGGGGGTTTCATTTCTTCTTTTCTCTGTGAATTCTCTTTGGTCGATATGAAGGCTCTGAATTCTTTTCAGAATCTGGGAATTTTGGTGTCTACTAAATGGCTTAATCCCTTTTCCAGTCCCTCTGATCTTTAAACCCTACAAAATAGTATATTGATTTTCTTTTTTACAGGTTGGTTACAGGAACTACTGTGAGTCAAGATTCTCAAAACAAATCGGAAAACCAGCGATCTTCAACGAAGAAAACGAAGAGTACGCGATTATGAGCTGTAAACAGATCTGGGTTCAAAGATATTCATCGGAGCCATTCGAAAACGAAGCGGAATCCGATGAATATTCCAAAAACCCGCCATTGTTGATGAACGAAGATCTTTTCAATGAAGTCGAAAAGCACAAGCTTTTGTACTCAAAATTCTCAGAACCCTACCTGTGTGAGCTGATGCACTTGATAGCAGCAAGACAAAGATACAAAGGATTTCTGTACGTGATGCAAAGATTTGGAGATGAGTGCTTTAGATTTGTGCCTGCTCTGGATATTCTACTGATGCTGATGACACATCAGGTAAATTTTCCTTTTTCAATCACTTTGATATCAATTGGTCAAATTATGCTTCCAGTCCCTGTCAAGATATTAAATCTCAAACTTTATCAAAGTAGAGAGAGACTGATGGTATATTTTAATCATAAAGTTAAAATACCTAACAAATGTTTTAGATTATTTCTATTTGGCCTTTAATGGTGATTAAGGATTAAGGTTTCTTTCATTCTTTGATGTAGTTTTCACCCACTAGGGAGTTTAATACTTGTTTAGAAGAAGTGGTTGATAAAGATATTTTATTTTAGGCATAATGGTAGAATTAATCCATAATATTTGTATAAATGATCACTAGACCTTTTATTATACATAAGAAAGAATATATCTTTCAAGGGTTAAAATTTGCCTTTAGTCCCTATACTTTGACAAAGTTTGAGATTAACTATTATACAAGTTAAAAGTTGTATCCTCTTGCCTTTTCATCTCAAAACTTTACATGTTTGAATGTTTTGTGGTGTGCAATGAACCCAGAGCTACCCGACAGTGTATGCAGAGGATATGAAAGAGATGTGGGATTACTTGGGCAAAGTAGTGGGGTTATGGGAGCCTGTAAAAGAAAAACAAGTAGAAGAAACCAAGAAGCTTTGGGAGAGAACCTTTGATCAACCTTATGAGAAAGCTGGAGGTGGGATTGCTATGGATTTGGATAAGGTTTCATTGCCCAAACCACCAATGTATTGGGAGGTTTCAGATGTTGATGTCAACACTACATACAAGTCCATGATCCCAAGGTTTCTCCTCGAGGTAATGATTCGATAATGATTCGAATTTGAAATGATCCGGATTTATGATAATCTGACTCAAAATGACCCGGACAAGTAACATAAAGTGATTTGAAAAGTACAGACTGCGGTGGATCTTGGCAAAATAATTTGGAGGGTCTAATTACAATTTTCAAAACTATTGAGGGGTTTAATGAGAATTTCAAAAAAAATTGAGGGTCTAATAGCAACTTAGAAACCTTTCCTATGTTGATATTGTGGCATAACGATGCAGGTTTGTGTTTTCATGAGGCTCAATGGTCCGATGAAAGCAACGGATGGAGACACAAAACACAATTTTCTTCGTCTCAGGATGTTAAGATGTCATAGGGAGCTTAAGCTTGATAAACCGATTGCCGACTTTTCGTACGACTCGTGGCGGAAAGCATGGCATTTGTACTGTGAGTTCGGAACGAAAGGACTTACCGTTGAGTTCCGCGGTCGCGGTGGTCGTTGCTTCAAAGGAAGCAAATTGCTGAGCTCAATGGTGTTTTGTTGGAACGATTTACTAAGGGCACCAACTATTACATTGGCGAGAGAGATTGAACACGTGAGGGTTGTCGCTTCTATAACTCCCCCGGTTCAAGCACCGTACTTGCTGAAATGTGTGCCTGATCGAGTGACGGATGACTCGGGAGCCATGATATCCGATGTGATTCTGAAATTGAACAATTATCGACCCCAGAAAGGCCGTTGGCTGTCTCGTACGGTTCTAGACCATGCTGGAAGAGAGTGTTTTGTTGTTAGAATAAGGTATGTCTTTAGACAAGATTTTATCCGATCCGAAACTTACCCGACTCGTCCAATTACCCTCTTCATGATGAAGAAAGCATCTTTGTTTGAACTTGATAGAAAATTTTGAATGAACTGCAGAGTGGGAGCAGGGTTTTGGAGAAGAGGAGCAGAAACTCCTTGTGCGGTAAATTGGGACGAAAGGATAACCGAGATACGTGAAGGCTCTTGGTCTTATGTTGCTGAATCTATCGGTAAAGCTCCTGGTACGTTGCTTGGTCTCGCTCTTTGTTTCGATCATTGTAAATTCGGTCACCGATGAAATGAAGTACGATTATCCGGTGTCGAAATATCCAGTTTCGAATCAGTTCTCGTCTCTGTAGTACTCAACTTTTGGATTTAAACTCTGTAATACATGATGGTGGGATCTAATTTAACGTTGTTGCCATAATTTGTTGCCATCTAGTACAGAGAAAGTTGTAGGAACAGCAACACCAAAAGAATCTCCAGATCAATGGCAGGCGGCATGGCTGTTTTCGACAGGAGATGAATTACTCATAAACTCGGGATCATCGACATCGAGTTCCGGCCTCAATTTTTGTCTTAAAACTCGACAATCTTCGGATTCATCCGTAAGTTCAAAGATTTTAATTTCATTCCACATGTAGGAACCGGTACATACGGACCACTGTTTTCGCAGGTCATGTTGTTGAGGGGACGTAGAATGCAATACCATATCGAAACCGAAAGCAACGTCGCCGAAGAAGTGGATGACGGATTCGTGACTCTTGTGAGGTTCACGGAAGATAATCCAACAGGAAGAGCGACGGCGTTGTTGAATTGGAAGCTGTTAGTGGTGGAACTATTGCCCGAAGAAGATGCCGTATTCGTACTTCTACTTTGCGTTTCGATACTTCGGACCGTGTCCGAGGTAACTAAGGAAGATGTCGGAAAGTTGTTGATACGGCGGAGGTTGAAAGAGGCGAAACTCGGCGCTCGAGACTGGGGTTCTGTAGTACTTCATTCATCTTCATTACCTTCTACCGGTATTAATTCACTCTATTTGCAGCCTTGGTATTTGAATGCCAGCAAAGTCATGGCACATAATGAAGATGACTGTATTACGAGGCAGCCGGCATTGAAGTATTCGCTGGCCGAGGGCGGCGATATGCTGTACAAGCGTGCGATCATTACATAAGAAACTGTTGAGTAAACATCTACCATTTTTTTAAGCAGTCAAAGATATGCACGTAATTTGCAAGACTATGTTGTTAAAAAATGAGTAAATTTCAACGGAAGTCCCCAAACTATGGTTCAGATTTTTGAAATTGGTTCACAAACTTCAAATCTTTCTAATTTAGTCCTTGGACTATCAATGTTATTTTAATCAGTTTTTTTTCTTATTGCATAGACAACTTGTATCTATTGTATATTAAATTTTAAAAGAAATAATCCTATTTTTTGGGAACATATTGGATCCAAACTATCAATGCAACATGTGCATACTATTTAAAATTCGATCATTGCATTCACGTCAAATTTTTAGGTGATATTTAATACTCAAATAGATGACAAAATTGAATAAAGGATCCAACTGAAGTATTATTGATAGTTAGAGGATTATAGTGTAATTCACCCTTGAAAGTTTCATGCCATTAGTTAAAGCTCAAATTATATAAGTGTCCAACCTATACCTTTTAACCTAAATTGATGCCTACAATATTTTTTGGCCCATTTAGGTGCTTAAAGTTATAAACGTGAACAATATAGGTGTCGGGACAAAACGTCCGTTAGTTTTCTCAGTTAAGTGACACGTGTTACAATTTGATAAATTTGAAATTTATATATTTTTAAAAAATATTAAAAATAATATTATATTTATAAAAAAACTAATTTCTTTTAAATTATAAAAAAATCCTCAAAATCCCTAAAATCTCCAAATCCTAACACAATCCCACCGTCGTCGTCCTTTCTGGCCACGACCATCGCCACTGACGTAGTCTCTGCCATCAACCTAGTTATATGTCGTCGTAGTTGTCATCGATTGGTCGTCAGAATCGCGTGGGATTGCGATTTTCATCCTAGGGTATGCGGGGTTTAAAACGTTGATTCGTCATCGATCGATCGTCGATCGGTCACGATTTCATAGGGGTTTTGGTCGCCGGTGGGAGTGATGTCGGGTGGAGCTTCATCGACGGCAAAGGGCGGCAGATGACATGGGTTTAGGGGTTGAAATGATGGTTTTCAAAGTTTTGGGGTTATTTCAAAATTTATATGTTTTTAAAAATATATATAATTTTATTTTTTAAATTTTATAAAAAAGTTTTAAAATTATCAGATTGTGACATGTGTCACTTAACGGAATAAATTAACGTTGTTGACGGCCCAAGCACCTAAAATGGTAACATTTGTAACGTTAGTCACCTGGATAGGCCAAAAAATATTGTAGTCACCTATTCAGGAAAAAGAGTATATTTTGGGCACTTATTTGGGTATTAAGCCTTAGTTAAAGCTCAAATTATAGTTTTGGTCCCTTTTACTATGATCAAATCATAGATTTAGTCTTTGTAGCTTTTTTTTGTTTAACTATTGATATCGAATCTATTGATCGATTAATCCAAAGGCTCACTATAAGAGTGATCGTCCCAATATAGTTTACTCTATTCATAATGCTAGGATTTTAATTTAAAGAATCTAGTGTCTCATCCCATTAGTACAACTAATTATTAGTTAGTCTTTATACTTTTAATATAATTTATTCGGTTTTATTTTTATAATATCATTAGTTAATCTATATAGCTAATAGTAAAAATTAACTATTCTAGTTAAAATGCCAATTTATTTTTTTATTTATAAAATCAAGGATAGACCGTGGGGGAGCGGGTTTGGTGAAACGAAGGAAAGGGCATGGAAGATTATATGTGATTTTAACGATAGTGTACTGAAATGAAACTTAAATTAAATGTTAGTTATGTTTTTGAGAAAAATAAAACTTAGGTACTAAAATATAATAAAAGTAATAGTTTAGATACTAATAGTATAATTTACCCCAAGTTTTAATATTAGTTTGTGTTAAAGACTTTTCCTTCCGCAGGCGTTGGTGTTGACCCCAAGACGTGCCTCATGGATTAAACATACATAAACAAGGGACGTGTATTATTTTGGACCGACGCAGAATTTTATATTAGGGTTAGTGAAATTTAAAATTTTTAGCGGGATACGAATTTATAAAATTTTATGAGGGAGAAAACAGAATATCAATAAAAATAAAAAATATATATATGATAATTTAAATTTTTTAAAGAATTGAATGTTGCTCCTCGTCGGTCCATCCTTGTGGGTTTTCTCCGAATCTCTACATACACACATTGTAAGCTAAAATGCCTTATTCATTTCACAAATTAAGCCTCGTTTAGTCCTTATTGCTGTGCACGTTTGTTCTTACTGCATGATTCATAATGCAAAGCATGTATTAAGTGCAGACAACAAATGCTCGACTCACGGCCTCTCATTATATAATGGCCAAAGGCACCGAGCCTGTGTCACCAATCAAAATTTCAGCAAATAAGGTTCATAACAATGGCTCTCAGGGCTTCAGCTCTTTGCTCCATACCTATTCTCTTATTCCTTTTCTCTCCATCTTTCGCTACCTCTCCCGATCCCGCCTCGATTTTCAACTCCGAATCCGTTTGCAAGCTCACCCCACATGCCGATTTCTGCAAATCCATCTTACCCTCCAATAAGTTCGCCACCATTCTCGACTTCGGCAGGGATTCGATGCACCAATCATTGTTGAACGCTCATAGTTTCCTTGGTTCCATCAAGTATTTCCTTAGACAACCCTCGACTTCGTACCTCGGCACGATTCGAGCCCTCCAGGATTGCCAGTTTCTAGCCGAGACTAATGTGGATTTCTTGTCGTACACGTCGGAACGTATCAAATTTGATCGTGTCGACACTTTCGTGGCTGACGATTTGCATTGCTTGCTGAGTGCCGTTTTAACGAACGTGCAAACTTGTGTCGAAGGGCTCGAAGCTATGCCGTTGGCTTCGAGTGTCAAGCATGACCTGTTGCCGTCTATGTCGAATGGAACAAATTTCCTCAGTGTGTCACTTGCACTTTTTAGGCACGGTTGGGTTCATGGATTTATCAACTCTCTGTTAGGAAGAAACCATGTGGTTTCCAATTTGGTACATGGCAGAGATTCTCCTCTGCCTTTAATAATGTTGGGCCAAGACCGAGAAGTTTACGAATCCGCAAGCCGACGGAAGGATGTTCGAGCAGACGGGAAAGGAGAAGGTGTATCGGTGAGTCACGTAGTGGTTGTTAACCCGGACGGAAATGGCAATTTCACCACCATCAATGAAGCAGTGGCAGCAGCACCGAATAATACCGGCGACAGCAACCAACACTTCTTGATTTACGTGGCTGCTGGTATTTACGAAGAGTACGTTTCCATACCTAAGAAGAAGCAGAACTTGATGATGATCGGTGCCGGTATCAACAAGACGATAATCACCGGAAACCACAACTTCGTCGATGGATCAACCACATTCAACTCTGCAACATTTGGTAATGTACTAGAATTTTTTTTATTTAATTACCATCTGAATCACGTTCCAACATTTACATACTTTACATTTTTAATGAACTCAACAACTCTCCTGTGCAGCTGTTGTTGGGAAAGGATTTGTCGCGGTCGACATCACATTCCGTAACACGGCCGGGCCTAGCAAACACCAAGCCGTCGCGGTCCGAAACGGAGCCGATATGTCCACGTTTTACCGCTGCAGCTTCGAAGGATACCAAGACACATTATACGCACACTCCCTCAGGCAATTCTACAAAGAATGCGACATTTACGGCACAATCGATTTCATATTCGGCAACGCGGCCGTGGTCCTCCAAAACTGCAACATATACCCTCGGCTGCCTATGCCAAACCAATTCAACACCATCACAGCACAAGGCAGAACCGATCCCAACCAAAACACAGGCATTTCAATCCACAAATGTGTCATCAAACCCGCTGCCGACCTCTCCTCGAGCGACGGCAAGACGAAGACGTACCTCGGAAGGCCATGGAAGGAGTATTCGAGGACGGTTTACATGCAGAGTTTCATGGATAGTTTGATTGAACCGTCTGGTTGGAGTGAATGGGCCGGGAATTTCGCACTGGATACTCTTTACTATGCCGAGTACGATAACAAGGGTCCGGGTTCGAACACCACTTCGAGGGTCCAATGGGGTGGTTACCATAAGGATATAAGTGAGAGTGAGTCTGATGGATTCACTGTCTCCAAGTTCATAGATGGTGAGGACTGGTTGCCTGCAACTGGAGTTCCTTTTCATGGGGGTTTGTTTTGATTTTTTGCATACCCTTTAATTAAATTAAATTTTCAACTTTGTCCTTAAATTTCCCTGTTGTAATATGAGATTAAATTTGACATAAGTATGTTTTATTTATTGATGATTAAATTATGATTTCAGTCCTTATACTATATTTAATTTAAAATCCATACATCCCTTGTCAGTGTATGGACAGTTATTTCTCGAGCACAGATTTAGGTTCGGTCTCAATAAAAATATAAAATGGAACATATAACAATGTATCGTAGGTTCGGCCTCAATAGAAAAATAAAATGGAACACCTAATAACGTATCTTTCGGAAATGTCATTGTCGGATGATCCGGAGAGGAATAAGAGAATCGGGGTCGTCACGCTTTGTTTCGTCATGTTGGTGCCGATGGTAATCGTGGTGGTGGTCTGCATTGGTATCAGCCGTAGCAGCGACGACGATGAAAATAACATAGGGGATAAAAATGAGCTCCTTCAATGAAGGTGATCTAGGCCATCTGCCAACCGATGGAATGCAAGAGAACGTGCGTAGAGGAAGTCATGGCCGTGGCTGGCAATACGACGGACGTCAAAGAACTCGTCCAGGCAGCATTCACGGCCGCAATCAAGTACTTGCGTCAAGCCTCAGAGAATTCGGCTACAATGAGAGACATTCAGAAAGATGCGAGGTCGAAGATAGCATTGGATATATGCAGACAACTAACGAGGTATTCGGTATACGAAGTACAGAAATCGTTCTACAAAATCGACAAGTTCGGAATTACGAAGATGGATAAAATGCCGGCTGACTTGAGGATTTGGCTGAGTGCTACAATCACCAACAAAAGAACTTGCTTAGATGGATTCAGGAATACAACCGGTGAACCTGGGGAGACAATGAAGAAGGCATTGACTATTCCCATGGAACTAAGCATAGATGGCCTTGCCATAATCGTGGTCTAGCCGACTTTCAAGGCGGTGTACGCCGACGCCTACTCAGCGATTACGAAGTTACCATTACCGGCGGATGTAGAAATTCCGATTCGGGTACGACTTTAGAGAATCTCTTCAGCCGTCGTCTACTCGAAGTGGACAAAGCTGATTTTATTGTGGCCAAGGACGGTAGCGGAAGCTTCATGAATCATGACCATTAAAGGTGCAATGAGTCGGATACCTCTTAATTCTCCTAAGCCTTTTGTAATATATATCAAGGAAGGTATTTATAAAGAGAATATCTAGTTCGGTTATAGGATGAAAAATGTGGCGCTAATCGGAGACGGTAAAGAGAAATCCCGAATTACCGGTTGTCGGAACAATGCGGCCGGCATTCCCACCTTCAGGACCGCCACAGTAGGTACGATTTTGGATTATGCATTCTTTTCATACATATATATGTTTTTTTTCTAACAAACTGATGGTCCAATTGATGTAGCTGTTAATGGGGACAAGTTCTTTGCCAAGAACATTGGATTCGAGAACTCGGCCGGGGCAGCCAAATTACAAGCTGTGGCATTGATGGTGACATCTGATTTCACCGTCTTCTACAACTGCTCGATGGATGGTTATCAGGACACGCTTTATGTTCACAGAAAACGCCAATTTTACAGCGATTGCACCGTCACCGGGACGATTGATTTTGTTTTCGGTGACGCCCCCGCGGTTTTCCAAAACTGCACATTCCTCGTCCCGAAGCCATTAGATGGACAACGAGCACGATACGACGCTCGACAACCGACAGCTATTGTCATCCAAAACTCGACACTCACGGCTGCTCCGGAACTAGTCCGTGTGAAGAACAGGTACCCCACGTACCAAGGCCGTCCGCGGGGGAAATCCGCGAGGACAATCGTCATGGAATCTTACCTCAATGATTTGATTCGACCTGAAGGGTGAACGGAATGGGATGGTCTATGGGGGATAAACACTTGTTTCTAGTCCGAGTTCAACAACAATGGCCCTGGTTCGAGCACGACGGTTCGTGTTAAAATGCATTTTTCAAAACTTAAGTATGGTTTAGATACTTAACGTATTTTGGTACTTAACTTTTAATTTTTTTCAACACTCAAGTTTTGGTATTAAAAATGAAACAAAAACTAAACTTTAGGTATGATTTTGAAAAAATAAAAAATTTAGGTATTAAAACGAATTAAAATTAATAATTTAGGTATTAAATGCGTAGTTTACCCTAATTAAAATATATTATGGCGTTAATTCAATTAGAATTTTAAATAATGATATATTTGAAATGTAATTTATGAGGTGAATATTTAAAAATTTACTTTTAGTGTCATCATAATATAATTAGAAAAAAGAATTGTTTATAACTTTTCTATTAATATAAAAATTAGTAAATATTTCTTATGAGTAAGTGAATACTTAAGAATTATTATTTTTAATCAAATTATTATTTTAAGGGAAGGGGTTTTCTATGATTAAATAAATTTTTAGATAATAATCATAAGTAGAATTAGGTTATAAAGACCGCCCTTTGCCGCCACCTCTCCCAATCTCAGATCAAAAAGAGAGGGGAAAACTCTTTTGGTTCGCCTATGGCGGCATCGTCGTCTTCGGATACTTCTTATTGTTCCACGGATTCCTTGTCCGATTCGTCTTCCTCACGGGCCAAAAAAACGCCGTCATCGCAGTTACCGACGCGAAAGAGACAGAGATTCTCTCAAAATCCGAAAGAAGAGCCGTTCGATTGGTAAACGGCGCCGTAGGAAGCATCGCCGCCACTCTTCCGATTCTTACTCTTCGTCTGACTCCGATTCCTCCAGGTAAAATAAATTGTTTCTTTTGTTAACTAATTGATGTTTAAGATTAGCTGTTAGGCGAATCAATTAAGATTTATTAAATCTGGAATTTTCGTTGGAAGTGTTCTTCGATGAAACGTTATCATGGATTTTTCGATTTTTATGTTACCATTGTAATGTATATTTTAATATCGTTTCCAACTTTTAATTTTTTGCTGGTTTAAATAAGATTGGGTTGTAATGATATAATCCGGGATGAAAGCTTCAAAATGAATCTAAATTATAGCTTATGATGTATATTAGCGAGCTCGTTGCTTATGCCTTCGATAAATTTTGTTATAGTACAATGGGTTGATTTGTATTATCATACATTTATACAAATGGAAGTTGATGTATGTATTGCAGTAACTACTGACATAAGGAAATGCAAATTGTTTCTTCTGAAGCTTAAACGCAGATCAGACTTCTTGCTTTTTGGCTCTGAATAGTTGGTAACTGAGCAAGAACAATTTGCCTTCATCAATGTTCTTTTTTCTTTTATTGTTTTTGTTCTGATACTTTTACGTGTTACATGGAAGGTGTAGAAATTACATTAAACTATTTGGTTATTTAGCATTTTACAGACTAGTAACCTTAACATGGAAACTTGGTCAATGAGTTCCCTAACATTTTATGACGGCTAAATTGTTGTAGGGGTAACAATTCGTCGGATAGTGAGCATGAGTCCAGCCATTCAAAGAGGCACAAGAAAAGTGACAGGCAAAAGAAGGTTAAGTTTTGGTTCTACCCTTTTTTTTCATTTTAATGCAGTCACCATATGGCTTACTTTATTGTTATCCTTTTGCCTCTTAGTCAAAGGAAAAGAGAGGAGCAAGAGTCATCGACATAAACGTCAAAAGCACAAACTGAAAGAGGTATACCACTATTTACAATGCACAGCCCTATGTTGTTTTGAGTCGTATTTTTCTTGTAGAATATCATGTCCGATGCTCATCTCCAATACATATCTAGATATATAGGAATGGGACATGACCCAGACCCCTCAATATACACAGAAACTTAGAAAGAATTGATCATTTTCATGTTTGGCACATACCCGGATTTGATACTCACACATACCCGGATTTGATACTTGCACTAGAGTCCAACTAACATATATGTGTAGTGTGGATGCTTAAACAACCTGAGATTGAGTGCCTGCTATCATGAAATTATAACCCAAGACTCGATGATTTATGTGTATTATGTTTAACATGGTATCCAAATTTGAGTCTAGTGGCTTAATGTTGCTAGGTTATCCTTATTTGATGGCAGTTCATCACGAGCTTGATTTTGTTTTATTTTCAATATCTTTCTTGCTTCATTGTTCACCTATGTGTAATTGAAGCATGTATATTTAAATCACAAGTTTAGCATCTGCCAGGAAAGTGGCAGAAGTTCCATTACTAGATTCAATAGTTCCATCTTATGTGTGTTGAGCAAATTTTCCAACTTTTATTATTTTTAGAATACTTTTAACAAGAAATATCTGAGGGTTGCTTATAATACTTTTTGCCTGTTCTATGGGTTGGCTCTTGAAATTGGAGCTGTGGCATGTGACATGATAACTGGGTGCAATTGACTTGGATTGTTTTTCTGGGTCGTGTTTGTCCTGGCAATCGGAGCTACATATAGAAACAGAAAGATGATAGAAGTAGCAGTCCTGTGCAGCTTTCTAAGGTAATTCATTGCCGTTAGTGGTTCATGATATTATCCCCTCAATTTGCTTACTCTCGTTCATGCTAACTTTTATACAGTTTCTTGGGCGTAACAAGGATGATGGTGCACCGCGTAGTGCTGTGTCTGGCAAAAAGGTTAGTCTATCTTCATGTTCTTGTTAGAGACAGGCAAGGGTTCAGGGTCTCAATGTACGGCCCAAAAGTACCGATATAGGCACTTGTGATGGTTCTTACTTTGTCTCATTGTTTCTAGATTCTCTTGAAACTTGACAAGTCAAAGGAAGACAAAGAGGCCGAGAGTAAAAGAAACGAATTGTTGAAGTTCCTAAATGCTAGTTTTGATTGACTTCACTAGTATTTCATTTGATATGCTTTGTCATCACATCATTTTGGTATTAAGAAGTCTAGTCATCTTCCTGAGGGTAAGGTAATCATGCTTATAGGACAAGTTTTTCAATCCTAAGGGAAATGTAGAATATTGGTAACTTCACAAGTTTCACTGTTGCAGTGTTGTGTTTAATGGATTTGGTGCTTTATTTTATGCATCGACTTCACTAGTATTTCATTTGATGTGCTTTGTCATCACATCATTTTGGTATGGGAATGCATTTTTTTAACTTGTGTTGGTTTTCTCCACGATTTCAATTAGGTTCGGTTCGCACATTGTTCTTCTTGGAACCCAGTCTCGGTGCTTTTTTCTCTCATTATTTTTAAATTATAAAATGAATCTAAAAATTATTGTATGACTTGAGATCCAATTCGGTTCGAGACATTAGTAAGTTGGGTTGAGTAAGGTCTAATTGGACTTGATAAGTTTGTGAACAATTTGTTAATTGTTTTATATGTTTTTCTAATTACCTAAAAAAAAAAAAAGACCATCCAGCTCAGTTGGTAGAGCACAAGGTTCTTAACCTTGAGGTCGTGGGATCGAGTCCCACGGAGGGCATTTCATAATTCGGAGGTCTCTTACGGAAGTTGCTCTCAACATGATGTTGGGGTAATCATCTCATCTCTCTAATTACCTAAAAAACTTTTACATTTAAAATAAGAAATTCTAAATAATTATTACTAATATATTAATAGAACACAAGAAAGATGATAAATTATTAATTAATAATTATTACTAATTTATTAATTAACTAGTTTGGTGTATTTGTGAATTGATATTTTAGAGTTTAAAGTTTAAAATTATTTATATGCTCTTTTGATAATGTTTTAGTTTAATTTACTAATTTATGTTATATGAGGTTCTATATATTATTAGCATATTTTACTTATAGTTAAAATAAGATAAAAATTTTGGTGAGTAACGAGTCGAATCGATCAACAAATTTTTTTAACGAGGAGTCGAATTTGATATGTCAAGTTACCAACAAAACTTTTTAACTAGTACAAATCTAACATTATCAAATTCTCGATCGGAACATCTTTAATCTCTTCTATCATGTTATCATTTACATGCATATTACTAGTTCAACATTTATAAATCATCATGTTAACATCGTTGATTATTTATTAATATATAAATTGTCACATTAATACTATAACCATCAACGTCAAAAAAAATTCAATACGATTATATTTTGATTTTTAAAGTGATTAAAAAATTAATTATTTAAAAAGTAGATAATGCACCTTTAAACTGAAAATTTTTAATTACTCGAAATAACTCGTGGCAGTCATGCAAGGGAGGACAAACCGGTGGGTTTAACCAACACAACTGATTCCCTTAATAGCTGTCGACACTTGGGATGTTGGCAAAGTAGGGTTTGTCATCTTTCTATACATGTTTCGATGCATGTGCCTCATTTACAGCTCTTGTATTTTACACAAATTAAACGATGTTATTGGTGAAAGATTTGAGTACTATTTTTGTATAAATATTTAAAATTTATTATTAAATAATTAAATTTTTTAAAGCAATATTTATTCTCTTAACTAAATAAAAAAACTCTTGTATTCATTTCGTCAGTTACTTTTACTTTTGACAGAGTGCAGAACTTTTGAAAACCTTTCTTTTTAACATCTGCTCCGCACATGTTAACCCACTGCTTTTGCCTTTATATCAAAGCGCTTGTCATCATCACGTTTCACAAACGGAAAGAACCACAAGGGAAGACGAGCAGAGAGAGAGCGAGAGAGAGAGAGAGAGAATGGAAGGAATACAGCACAGAATGGTGAAGTCAATGGCATAACCATGCACGTAGCCGAGAAAGGGAAGGCGGTCATCCATCCTTCATGGCCCCGAACTTGGTACTCTTGGAGGCATCAATTCTTGCTCTAAGCTCACTCGGGTACCGCACCGTCGCACCGGATCTCCGTGGCTATGGCGACACCGAGCTCCCCGTCGATATCCAGCTACGTGCATGCACATCGTCGGTGACCTCGTTGCACTCGTCGACTCTCTCGGCGTGGAACAAGTGTTCTTGGTGGCTCATGATTGGGGTGCCATTATTGGATGGTACCTTTGCTTGTTCCGTCCCGATCGAGTCAAGGCATTCGTCTGCCTCAGCGTCCCCTTCATGCCGAGGAAACCAATGAAGCCTGTTTGAGAGCATGAGGCTTTTCTTTGGAGATGATTACTATATTTGCAGATTTCAGGTTTTTTTTTATTTCTTTGGTCCCCTATTCTCTTATAATATTATTACTTAGTCCAAATGATTTTCATTGAAACTTTATTGTAGGAACCTGGAAGATCGAAGCAGAAATAGCTCATTGGAACATCAAACGTGCTAAAGAGCATCATTTCCAGTCGAAACCAGGTCCACCTTGCTTGCTAAAGACAATGCTTTTGGTATCAAACCAGATACCCCAGTTGCCTTACCACCATGGTTCTCTCAGAAGATCTTACTTACTATACCAAAGTTCAATCAAAAAGGCTTCACTGGCGCTTTAAACTACTACAGAGCTTTGGATCTGTATGTTCATTTACCTGGAAATTTGATTTTGAATGAAATATGGTCTTGTGAGCTTTGACCTAAATTCTATCTGTAAAATTGCAGAAATTTTGAATGAAAATATGGTCTTGTGAGCTTTGACCTAAATTCTATCTGTAAAATTGCAGAAACTGGGAATTGACAGCAGCATGGAGAGGTACACAAGTGAAAGTGCCGGTGAAGTTCATTGTGGGGATCTTGACAGTGTTTATACCACACCAGGGATAAAGAATATGTTGAGAGTGGTGGTTTCAAAGGAGATGTGCCAATGTAGATGAAGTTGTGGTCATGGAAGGTGTTGGTCATTTCATCAACCAAGAAAGGGCAGATGAGATTAACTCTCACATTCTTAATTTCATCGAAAATTCTGAATCTGTTTTGTTTATGTATAAGCTGAATGCATGCTTGGTATCTCTTTGATGCTTTCATTGATATTAGATTGGTAAAACTCTTATATATCATTAATCCATGGTACATGCATGAATCATGAAGAAAATGACTATATTAGGGGTGGCTATTCTATAGAATCAAATCAAATAAAAAGAATATTTTATAATTCAAAATTTTTTAAATATTTTTAGTTGAGTTGTTCAAGTTTTTATTAAAATTTTATTATAAATTTAATAATAATGTTATTAATTGATTCAATTTAAATAGATTTCTTAACTATAAAATATACATATATATTTATTTAATATTTTATATATAATACATATGTATATATAATAGTTTAGATCAAAAGTGACTCTCAAATTCAAGGCCAACGAATACCTAAGATTCAATTGAAATTTACAATAAGAATTTTACATATTATCCACCAAGAGTGACGGTGGTGATGGTAAATTTTGAATTCGACCTTACAAGCTCAAATTCTTAAATCCCAACCACTTGTACCAACTAATTTCAAGATTATTTTTAAAAAGTTTTAAATTTGAAACCATAAGAATCAGATCAAAACCAAAATTCTGAAAATGTAAGAGAATTAAGGACTAAATGCCACATTTAAGAGTACAATGGCAATATTCATTCTCAAACAGGCTCTTAAACAATCCATGAATAAGATGCAAAACTTAAGCAAGCAAACAACTGCCATAGAACCCTAAATGACAGAAAGCCTCAAAATAAGCAGTAAACTCGACTTAAACCCTGAATCCCTTGCTGTTTCCTCCTTCCTCTAGCCCTCTCGAACTTCCTTCCCTTTGCGCGCACGTATGGTTTGTTGTGGCTGTGAGGAACACCGGGTGCGGGACCAAAGTGTTTAACCACTTCACGGGAATTTTTCGGACCTCTGAGGAGAACCTGCAATTCAGCCCAATGTAAATAAGATATTCAAGCAACGTTTCTTCTTTCAGACAACAAGAATTAGCAGAAGAGCACAGAAGGGGTTAAATAATAAAAGGTTTCATGACACAATAGAACATGTACCATTTACCACACAAGGGATATGAACATTATGACATCGAACATATGAAATTGCGAATCATCATAAGTTCACATTGTAAACAGATTTTTCAGCCATTAGTTACAAAGAAAACATCACAATCCTTATTCAAATAGTTGCATGAAACCATCATCCACATTCCAATTTCGAAGAGTTACGATGAAAGACGAACAAGCAGAAACGGAAGCATAACTTAAAACACCAATCCAACCAATAAACAAAATGACATACATACATTTGAAACAAAAAAAGACCCTAATCATTTCATGAAGCAACAAAAACAAACGGAACAAGAGATCGAATACCGTGTTTGCCCCAAGGGAGCCCTCAAAGCAAGCTGATCAAAAGTCAAGCATTCTCCACCAGCCTTCTCAATCCTAGCTCTAGCAGTCTCGGTAAACCTTAGAGCAGTAACCTTCAAAGCGGGAACCTCATAAACCCTAATATCATCTGTCACTGTCCCCACTACCACAGCAATCTTTTCCTCCTACAAGTTATTTATACATACAAAACGATTAATTAAACCCAAAAATCGACAGCGATCTAAAAATCCCAGAAATTATTTAAATACCTTTCCTTTCATGAACTGAACTAGCCTAGACAATGAGAGTGGAGGCTTGTTAACTTTGCTCATGAACAATCGTTTCAATATCACGGCATTGAATTTGCTCCCGGTTCTTCTTACAAGGAAACGATAAAGCTACAACCCCAAAACGAAAAAAATCAGCATATTTATTCAAAGAACGAAATTAAAAGATTGCATTTTTGTGGGGATAAAGGAGAGACCTTGACGAGGAGTTTGAGGTAAATATCATCGGATTTTGGAGCTGTCCTCTTGGTCTTCTTGCTCTTACCTCCTGCGATTAAATCGATCCCCTGTTTATGCAGAGGCAAAACCAACAAACATAAGCCCAAAAAAACAATGCAAAAAGATGGATCATTTGTTGTTATTGTTCCCCTAAAGAGAACTGAAAAAGTTTGGGGAATCTGGGAAGAGAGTAGAGATACCATTGGTGAAGCTTTTTTGCTTTGGTGATGTGAAGTGGGGGAGACGCCGCGAATGACAAGAGATGCACTGAGGGGTTAGGGTTTCCATTTTGAAGAGCCTTTTATTTTGTGAGGTAGGATTTGTTTAGGTGCGGTTGAGTTTATTGATCTAGATCGTAGTTCTTTCTTATCAACGCTATACGTGTATCTAAATAAGAAAATATTATGGTTTTAGTCCCCTTTTTTATACTGTTTTTCATGCATACAATAGGGTCACTTGAAAAACATTAACAAGTAATTTGAACTCTAAAATTTTATTTTTTATCGTAATAATATTTTTTTAAACTTTTTTTTACCAGAAGATACATTGTATTCAAATAAGAAATGAAAAAAAATGAAGACTTACTCAATAATCGAGTCACATTCGATCGTGACACGGAGTTGATTAGTAAATTAGTTGTTGAATAGAGATCCCTTGGGTTGAATTTGAGCTGAATCGGGTAAGAAATTAGTTAAAATGGAGATAAAAATGAGATTTTTGAACTTAGGATGTAAGAAGAGTGACCTACAGCGCAATTTTCCCATTGAGGAAATTCTTGCTATTTTTGAAGATTTGGTGCTAACTTGGACGTGAGTTTTGGGGTTATGCATAGCACTCTTTTTTCTCCTCTTTCTCTTCTTCTCTTAGTTAAGAACAATTTTGGAGTGCTTGTGAGTTAAGATCTTATAACTCTTCCCTACTAGTTGCTTATTATATTTAGTGTTGCTTGTTTGTACGGACCGAGCCAAGCCGAATTCAAATCCGATAGTGAAATTTTTTTTGAAACCGGACCGTAGCCCGACTCTGCTCGTGGACATGTTTATTATCAAAAAATGATTGAGATAGTTAGAAGAGCATAGCATAGGATAGCAGAGATAAGCTGCCATTTTGCTCAATCCAAAATGCAGCCACACCATTTGCTGGGGAACTTGAATTACATGAAACAATATGGAAAGTAAAGGTTTCTCTAAAGTATGAGTATATATCAAACATAACAGATTCATCATGCAATTCTTTCAACTGCTTACAAATATCTCAAAACTCATTTTAGACTCACTAAAATGCAAAGAAGATCCATTAATTATATACCTCTTCTTTCTTCAAGTATCTCAACTTCTTCATGGTCGGCATTTGCAGTTGTTCCCCCCTCATGTTTGCTCATTCTAGTCGCTCCATCTGCGAAATAATGTAACACAAAGACAGATTTAATGACAGTATCAAATAGTTCGACCTATGGATGTTCATCATAGATGCCTGCCTTGTAATAACTATGATGGTTGTCAATCGGAAAAACAGACAATTAAATACCTTCCATAGGCCATCATTGAGGTAATGCATGTTGTCTACCCCAATTCCCTTGTTGATCGCCTTTCTGCAAACGGAAATGAATATAGTTATTGTAGTCTAAAATGGAACTCCTTGTCAGTTCGGAAATAGAAAGTATGTTGGACCATCGGAACTAGACCACAAAAGGAAAAGGACTTTTTTATAACTAAGAGGCAACAATGAACACAGCCAGCACAGTAATGCCATGTTCCCAAATGTTACTCTCCTTCAAGGCAGGAGGAAGAAATACAATATGCTTTTCAAGTTCAAGTTCAGCAATCCGTTAAATAAAACTGTGCAGAAACAACTGGACAATAACTCACATGTCTTTAGCTGACATTTTGGTAAAGCCAATAGCGAGAGCATGTTGTTTTCCTTCAGCCATTATTGCCTGAGAGGATTAGTTGACATATCAGATATCTGGAAGATGTAAAACAAAATATAACCGTGACAGAAGATGAATCGTACCACAGGGTCTCTGCTTCCACTTAATCATCCAAAGCACCACCAGGGGATGTAAGACCAGGACACATTATGTTTGCACCAGCAAGGACGAATTTTATTGCACCACGATCTACTTGGAACTTTTTCATTATGTTCGGATCTGCAAGACCAGATATAAAACAGTCACATTTGGATTTCCATAACAATAGGATACATGAGAGTAAAGCACAAGCTATCATAGAAGAGAACGGAGCTTATCATGGTTAAGAAAGCCACATATCTTCGTAGTTGACAAGAGCCAAGTATAAACAATCATATAATCAAATTCATAATCAACCTATAATCCTTTCTGATCATCACTCAAATAAATGAAGATCAAAATAGAAGAAATCCCAATTATGAGATACTTACATTGGTGAAGGAGTCTGAGAGTAGGCATGTACGGTCCATCACGGATATTGAAGAATAGTGGAACACTATTAACCAAAACCAGATTTAAATGGTTCTGACTGCAAAGGAATGAAAACTGTTAGCATAGTGTCTCAAGTAAGAGTGCCAAAGCAATAGTGAAAGAGCAACAAACCATTTCACAACAATTAATGGGACCTTCTTTGGAAGCAAATCATCCAAGACAGGCTCAAGTCCCGGAAACTGCAGAAAAGCACCAATATATTAAACAAAACAAAATACAAAATTAATTTCAGAATTTAAATATTATCACAATTTGTGAAACAAAATAATCAAATAACCTAGATTCACACCTCCTCAGCAATGCTTTGCCGAATTTTTCGCTGCACAGATGCTTTTACTTGGTTTTGTGAAGACACATTCAGATGAAAATCTACAAAAAAGGAGGGGAAATTACAGAATATGGAAAAATGGCATTCCAACTAACTGTAACTCAAACATCAAATTGGACGATGCTAGTACCCTAAGCATCAAATGGTTATACTTCTTGCAATTTGTTAAAACTTGGTTAATTTGTGCATTAACAAACATAAACCTTGCAAGAATAACATGAGCTCAATCACTCACCTATGGACAACCATTATTTCCCAAAGCCCTAGCCCCTAAGTATCCTATAAAGCATCAAAATACTTGCAAAGTAGCCCACTATTCCAAAACCCAGAAAATATATTCTAGAAGCCAAGTTACATCAAACAATAGTTTCCTTCACACAAAACGTTAGACTAATCCCATTCTTCTCGATTACTTCAATCTCCAGCCAAAGGAATTCCAATCCATGTCATGCAAAGACCCAGATATATGCATACAACAACAAAAACAAAACCCAGCCAAACGACTTGATTACTAGCAGCTTTGCAGTTGTAAAATGAAAACGAAGAACCCATCCAAGAAAAAACGCTTACTTTTGAACATTGATGAGGAGTGTAAAGATCTTTGAAGGATCGGAGTTTGGGATCTCAGGAAAATGAAAAACTTCTGCCGCTGCTTTTAGCGCTTCACTTGTTCAGAATCTGAAAATGCAACAACTCACACAGCGACGCACCACGTTCTGGAATTGGAAGACGACCCAAAACGAGAAGACGATAAATCACTTTGGTTCTTACTGGGCTTCATCTACATGGGTCCTTCATCGCCTCTTATATGCCCCTTGAGAATCTGCTTTCGATGAGCTCTAATTCTATTCTGGAGTTACATTACCTGAAAATATTATCTATAATATTATATATATATATATATATATATATTAGTAAATAGTGGTAGTTTTATTAGAATGAAAAATATTTAAAATTATAATAATTTTTAAAATTAAATACGTAATTAATTTTTTATAATCATTGACACAATAAATTAGCCATTTGAGATCGTATAAAGACCATATGAGAAAAATGTTAAAATTCATTCAAAAAAATTTGACCAAAAGATTGGACTACTGAAAGACCACCGAAAACTATAAATCAGAACTGAGCGTAGTGAGAAAATTATCTACGAACGTAAATCGCGTATCCAAGTCCAATCTGAGCGTCTAAAGTAGAGAATATCAATATAATGATAAATAACAGTCATTTTGATTAGTTGATGTGACATTAAATCTAACAATAAAAAAATTAAATGAAAAAATACCAAATAACCGAAAACATACCATAATCGCATGAAGAAAAACTTGTCATAAACCAGAACTATTAGAAACTAAAAAAAATTAATATATTATCAAATATATATTAGTGTGTCTATTATATTTAATAGAATATATGAAATAACATGTACTTATCTTAAATTAATAAAAAAACATATGAAAATAAATTTTATTAAATTATTTTCATGATATATTTTCTTTCTAATAGTAAAATTTCAAATTTCAAATATTAAATTAGTAATTTATCCTAAAAGTAAATTTTATTTAACAATTTTGGATACTTAAATTCCAAATATTTGATAATAAAACGAATATTTTATATCATACTGATATGAGTTTGATCAAGTTTAATAATTGTTTTTACAGCTCAAAATCAATAGATTTTTGTCATGACATTCTTAATTTCACATTATTTAATATGGTCATCTAAACATACTTATTTAGTGATTAAAGACAAGGTCTATATGCACGTTTCACAATTATTCGATCGACTCATGCTTGTACAAATATGTGTTCTTGACCTAATACATATTTTTTATAAAAAAAATTTTTACAATTTTTTTTAGTTTTCGAATTATTATTTTATTTATTTTATTTTGATCTCTAATGTTATTAGTTTGAAAGAGATCGTCTTAAAGAAATTATTGTGTCCTGTACGAACAAAGATCATTATTCTTTAACATTTTCATAAGAAAATAGGGACTTAATTATAAAAACTTCCAATGTAAAGGACCCCTTGCTAAAATACCATATAGGCATGAATGGCTTTTAGAAACAAACAAAACTCACTGTCGGCATGGCGATGAAGACAGTCGGTGAAGAAGTCTTACCAAAATACGAAAGCATATCAGTCTGGTTATCTATCCACGACTAAATATTTAATTAAATCGAGGCGAGTTGAATCAACTAAAAAATAATCGAGTTAATCGAGTTAACGAGTATTATTTTATCATTTGAATTTTATTTGATTTTTCATATGTTTATGAAATTCAAGTCGAATTAAATATATTATTTGAATTTACGTTCAATTTTTACACATGCTCTCTATGATGGTTGAAGAGCATGAAGTTCAAATTTAATAAAAAAATTGACTTAAAATGTGGAATTAAAAAAGGAAATAACATCATATTAAATGTTACCTATTTTATCTAAGGTATTCGAATTCAAATCAAATATTATCCACATTATCTCTTTAATGTAAGTATTTATCTCCTTAAATTAAGAGATAACCTTATCCGTGGAATCTTTCAAGGAAAAGACCAAGTCTGGTATACGACTCTTCTACGGATATTCGCACACATATTTGAACCGAACTTCAGAGCCTCGACAATTATTCCCACCGAACATTGTAATACTCTTGTCACTCTTCTTAGAAGCCCTCGGACTTGTTCCTATATGGAATTTTTAACATTTTCAAGAACCAGGTAAAATTTACTCACCTTATCAAGATCAAGTCTGCATACAAAATCCTTTCGTGAACATTTACGTCAATGTTCCAGACTCTAAAGTGTGACCCGTGACACAAATTTTATAAAAAAGGCAAATATTAACCTGAAATATTAAGGCCCTCTTTCCATGATTGCGATGGTGATAGTGATAATTTAATTAGAGATTTATAAGCGGATGTGTTGCATCATATTAGATAAATTTTTTGGGAAGAGAGTAATTATCCTGTGATAAGTGATATCAGAGGGATCGTTTGATTGTTCATTTCATGTCGAGCACACCAGTGGATGAGGTAAGTAGGGTGGACAACTGTGACGAGGGCGTCATGAGATTAAGTGAAGAGAATGTCACGTCTTAGAGATTGAAGACGTTAGTTCTACATCAAAAAGGAAAAGGAAGATCCTAAACTTTAGAAATAATGGTATCTGTATATCCTTTTAGATATATCTTTTAAGAAGAGAATAATGATCACATATGAACACGACGGTGATAATGATAATTAGAAGGGTTCATAATCGAGTACTTGATTCTTTGAGTAATAGGAAAAAAAGATTAAGAATTTGACCATGAGGGAGAAAAAGATCACGACAACAAAATTGGTTATTGATATTGAAGCTTTGTTATACGACCCAAAGCTACCTTACAATTGGACCGAACGCCACAACATTTTGTCTGTTTAAAATGAGCTTACGTTCAAAGGGAAATGAAAGAAGTGCCCTAAAAATGTGGGGGGGGGGGGGAGCTTGTCAAGACTTAGATGGTCCACGATCCGACAGAAGTACAAAGTAGACAACGATTTCAGACCAAACGTGTCAACACAACACGGATTGCTGTTGTTGAATCATATGTTGCAAAAGCTATATTTGCTCACCACCACAGAGAAGAACATAATATCCCAACTCTCATTTATCTGCTTCATTCCTTTCAACTGCTTCAATGGCTGCTAGTTTGACCTTCGTCATTGACATTATTGGTTTAGCTCTTTTCTCTAACATCTTTTTATCCGTGTCCGGTGCTACATATCTTCTCCCAACTCAATGATCTTTCTTCTTTTTCTTTCAACTCTTTTGCAGGTAATATAATTTCAACTCTAATGGTTCGACATATGAATAATGCTTCGCCTGTGAGTACGAGATAGTAAGAATAGGTTATATCCTTGGTGGGATTTCATAATACTCTAGACAAAATAAAATTTCTGGGTTTTTGTTTCCATTTCCAGAAAATCTTTTGGTGGGTGGTAAAGAAGAAATCAACCGAGAATCACAAAGAAGTTCCCTACATAACAACCCTTTGAGCTCTAGCTTGTGGACTTTCTATGGATTTATCAACCCAGATGGTTTACTTGTCATCACAGTCAATGGCGCCGGTGCCATCTTTCAGCTCAGCTATGTCATACTCTTCCTCATATGCTCCTAAAGATAAGAAGGTGTCGTCCTTGAGCTGTTGATAAAATGATTAACTCAACAGTAAGGCTTAATTCAACTGGCGTATGGCTCATCTATATGAACCCTTTTTTTTCCAGGTTAAGACGGAAAAGTTGGTGGCTGTATTGGACGTTGGTTTTCTTGGAGCAGTAATTGTAGTGACTCTGTTGGCAATTCATGGGAACATGAGGCTGACCTTGTTGGAATTTTATGTGCTGCTTTAACCATTGCATGTATGCATCGCCTTTATCAGTCATGGTGATTTCTTCACATAAAATTGGCATCTATAACGCATCATATATGTATATTGCATTTTCTATTTGAAATTTCATCATCTGCTTTGAAAGGACAACATTGTTGTACGTGGGAATGATGCATAATTTTCAATGTTCCAACAGAGGACAGTGTTAAAGACCAAGAGTGTGGAGTACATCCATTTTTACTCTCTTTTTCTTGTTCCCTGGTGTTTGGTCTGCTTATGCAGTGGTTGTGAAGGATATCTACATTGGAGTAAGTTCACAAATTTCCTTTTCCTTTCCAATCTCCTCACACATGAATATCTAAATAACTCGGATTCGGGTACGAACGTCAGATATACATCGGACAAGTATGGTTAGATTTTTCTAAGTTTTCTATGTACTTGGAGGATCTTTAGAGATCATATCCCTTTATCTATATGTCACACTCCTCCCAAAAATAATTTTTCAGGTGCCAAATGCTATTGGTTTATATTGGGTTCAGCTCAGTTGATAGTCTATGTTATGTACAAGAACAAATCAGTTCCACCAAAACCAGATGAGGCAATGGAGGAGGGTTCAGCACATTTGATGAGAGGAGGCATTGAGATTCATTCACTCGAGGAAAATCTAAACAATCGGAGCCTAAACAAAGGCAAAAGCCTCCCAAGACCGTACATTAGTCGACAATACAGTTTGCAGAAGATCATCAAGACACTTTCTTTGAGTCCATATGAACTGCAATCGAGTTGGCCACCTCATGAGAGCGATGTCGAAGAAGCAAACCCTGATCTGCCATGATCTTGAAGGATGCTGATCAGGCATGGGGAACTTCAAAATTCAAGGTTCTGCAAGTTTCTTTCTTTGTTTTTTGCATTGAGTTCACGTTTATGTTGTATAAATGAGAGAGGAGATGGTTGAAGGATATAAATGGATCAATGTTATGAAATTCACATATTCAAATTTGGGAGAGAGGTTTTCTTGATCATTTGTTTTATAGACTAAAATGTTTCTTTTTTATAATATAGAGATTAAAATAACCTTTTAGGTATAGTGATGGGATTAAAATGTTCTTTTTTCACAAATCGGTCACTAATGTTATCGTTTGTTATAAATTGGTCACTCACCGTTAACCACTGATATCAAGAGTGACAGAATACACAGCTGGACCGTTTAAAACTTATTTGGACTGGATTGACCTCACATGAGTTCTTAAATTCTAAGAATTTCGCTGGTGCAGAAAGTGAGAAAGAGGAAAAAGATGAAGCAATAACTCACGGTAAAGCGAGAAAGAAGATGAAGCAACAACCCATGCTATTGCTCTCAACCGGAATCTCCTTTCCAAGATCACCACGGGCAACCATAGAGGCATCGGTTCTATGCTCCTTGGGTTGCCTTCTTCGTCATAGTCATCGTGAAAAGCATGGAAAGAAAATTTACAGATGGGTCCTAAAAGAACAAAGTTTATATCAACTATCGATGCCAGTAAATTTCTTTGACCAGTAATTTTGTTAAAAAAAAACTATATATGTTGGGTCCATCAACTTAGATGACCATCTGTTAAAAGGGTAAATTTTCTTTGTCCAGTATTTTGTCCATGAACTTATATATGAACTTCGACGATCATCTGTTATAATTCCATGGTTGAGTCCAGTATTTTGTTGACAAGAAAATTTACCCATTAACCGTCTCCACCCTTGTAAAATCAGAGTAAATAACAAAAGTTGAAAAGGTTCAAAAAACAAAATGAAGAAATGAAGACGAAGAAATAAGAAAAACTCAAAAGAAAAATGGGAATCTTAAACATACATGTTGATTGTACCTTCAAAATCATGAATGTGTGTGAGGATTTTGGCTACTAAACCTTCACAAAAGCAATCAAACTTGAGAACAATGGTTGAGGATCTATTTTCCTTTTTTTTTTTACATCTCCGTCTTCCTTGCTTCCATTTTTTTCTGCAGCAGAAACAAAGAAGAATTAACATTTGCTAAATCATAATGATTAACAATGAAAACAGAAATGAAAGAAGATGAAACGGTAGGAAGGAAAGAGAGGGGAATGGGGTTAGAGGGGAGTCGAAGGTGAAGCAACAACCCATGGTAAAGCAAGGAATAAGATGAAGCAACAACATATGCTATTGCTCTCAACATTTGACACTCCATGGGGCGGTCAACCCAGTCCAAGTAAGCTTTAAACGGTCCGGCTGTGTGTTTCGTCACTCTTGATGACAACTGTTAACAACGAATGATCAATTTATAACAAAATATAACGTTAGTAACTAATTTATAACTTTTAGTCAAAATAACATAGCTAACCATAATCGACAAAATCAATTTAACTGATTAAGTTAATTAAATGGATTTACAACGACGTTTACTCATCCCTATGAATAACAGTGTCAAACCCAAACTTTGATTTACAACGACTTTTACTCATTCTTATTAAAAACATTTAATCGGTTAGTCAAATTGTTCATATTTATTCCCTCGTATTCCTTCAGGTTATATGTTCTACGTAAGATTAAGATTAGATATAGAATTTGTCAAAAAAAAATATTTGATACACTAATTATATATAATTCTAAACATCGTTAATGAATTAGACCATGAAGTGTCATAAAAATTTAAAGGGTAGATTACAAATTTCATCACTAAACTTTACTATCTCTCCTATTTTGCTTACTGAACTTTAAAAGTTTTCAATTTACTCACTAAAATTAATATATTGAATTTTTTAGTCACTCCACCGTTAGATAGTTAACGGCGTTAAAACGACACCGTTTTAAAAAAAAAATCTTCACCAAATTGACGTCATTTTATATCTATAAAACAACCCATTTATAACGCCGTTAGTGAAAAATTTGCAAGTGATAAAAAAACCCAATATATTAAGTTCAGTGAGAAAACTGAAAAGATTTGAAGTACAACAAAATTAAGAGAGGATAAAGTTCAGTTACCAAATTTATAATTTACCCAAGTTTAAAAATACATTAAAAAGACCAAACTTTTATAAAAAAATTCAAATGTTTTAATTTTTCTTGCACGAAAAAACCAAAATAATAAATTAATTTTGTAGCCGCATCGCAGCATATCATTTAGTTAAATACCATTCAAACTTAAAAAATGGCTGATGTATCCTAGTCTTTGTAACTAATAACAATAACCAAGCTTAAAACGTATAACAATAATTTATATGTTTTCAAATCCATGCATCTAAGTTTCTCTTAATATTTTGTATCTTTTCTTGTTTTAATTTATTTATTCGACATCGATATAACTTTAATGTTAGTTGTCGATCACTAATGACTATTAGTTATTTTGTTTTCTATATTATGTTATTTGTTTTCATTTTTTTGAATTTTTTTTCAATTCTGAATAAGAATCTCTGTCATTGTGACACGTTTTCCTCTGTTCTTTTAGCACACGTTTTCTTTGCCCTTGTAGCACGATCGTTATGACTTTTGGTACTTTTTTTTTTGCATACATTTGCGGTCGTTTGGTACTCGCACAAACACTATCACAATATTTATTTTTCTGATTAGTTGTGTAGGTGGTCACATAAAATCAGATATCATCTTTGGTAAAAGGTTGTTTATCGATACAATCAAAATTGTGCAGGGATGCAGCCTGTCAGATAGTTTAGTTCGGTCACCACTCTTCTACACTTCCTAAGGTGTCTCGTTCGAGATACAAGGAACTTTTATAAAGGTTTATTGGGTTTTTTTTATGTTGGTAAGGAAGATTTCATTTTTTTCGTATATTTGAGTTTAATATTTATGTTTTTATGATTTTTTGCGATTATTGTTCCTTTTATGTTGTAAAATTATAGTTCTTATTTTTCGACTATTTTATTAATGAAATTCGACTATTATTGTTAAAAAACTCTAATTTAGTAAAATAATCTTTTTAGATATGTCTAATAACTTTATATTTAAATAGGGAAGTGAGTGTGCCATTAAATAAATGTAAAATCTTATCAGAAACAGTGGATAAATCTTCAAAGCCAGCCCACATGGATCATGATTAACATTTAATAATCATGTAATTAATTTAATTACATGCATAATCACAGTTTATGTTCCAACTTTCTATATTATAGAGGATCCTAAGATTTTCCATTGTACTAAAACAACAGCACAAGCAATATGGGCTCTCTCCCGCATGTCGTTGAAGACTGCTTTGGCCTTCTCCAGCTCTACAGCGACGGCACCATTACTCGCAATCCCGACGTCCCATGCGCCACCCCGCTTCTCGACGACGGTTCCGTCCTTTTCAAAGACCTTCTTTTCGACTCGAAACGAAACCTTCGTCTTCGTTTATATAAACCCTCTTCCACTCCCATTAAAAACCTTCCTGTACTATTCTATTTCCACGGCGGAGGTTTCTGTTTCGGTTCCTTCACGTTCCCACATTTCCATAACTTTTGTGTTCGCATAACGTCCGCGTTTAACGCGGTCGTCATCGCACCTGATCATCGGCTAGCCCCTGAGCACCGGTTGCCCGCGGCTTTCGACGATGCATGTTTAGCCCTGAAGTGGCTAAAGGGACAAGCCATGCATGAGAATGTTGAGAACGTGGATCCATGGTTGACCGGGGTGGACTACGACCGGGTCTTTGTTTTGGGTGACTCATCGGGGGGCAACTTGGCTCATCATTTGGCAGTTAGGTTCAAGGCTGGTTCAATGGAGTTGGCACCGGTTAGGGTTCGAGGGTATGTGCTGGTGGCTCCATTTTTTGGTGGGAGTGTGAGAACAAAGAGCGAGCAAGAGCATCCTTGTGAGGCATTTTGGAACTTGGAAATGTATGACAGGTTATGATTAACACTTTCCTCTCCTTTTAATTACTTAGTAAAATTTTTAATATTCTCGGGTTATTAATGTAGTACCATCTGTTCAGAATATTTCTTTTTTTAGCCATCGACAATACACACACCCCAAAGACGCAATTAACCGAACCCGAAACTTCTAGGAAGAATACAACTCCTTATCATTACGGTTACTCAATAGGTTCAATTAGTTAATAATTCTAAATTTGTTCCTACACATAAAATGTCAACTGAATTTTCAAAAATATCAATATTTTTAAGTTTTCATTAATTTAATCATTGATTTAGACATTAAATGTCAATTTAGATCTAACATGAATCATATTTATAACTCATGGATCAAATTTTAAACATATGTAAATATTAATTACAAATTTATGTAAATACTACTCTGACCCTGATAGTTGTAAAAATGCAAATTGGTCAATTCCAACAAAAATTCAAAAAACAATCTTCAAAAATTCAAAATACCTTATACAATTATATAAAAAAATACTAAAAAACATATATAATTCTTAAATTTCTTTAAATATGCAAAAAAATGTTGAATTACTATAATTTTTAAATTTCTTCCAAAATGATAAATTTGAGACCATAAACAAACAAATTATTAAATCCAAAGTATTATTTTGTTTTAAACGAGTTTTCGAATATACATGGTCTTAAATTTATGTTTTCTAATTGATATATTAAAAATAAAATTAAATGATAAAATATGATTCGTCAACTCAAACAACTTGCATATTTTTACTCGATTCGATTGAATACTCACCCCTACTCCTAGGAGAGGGGCTAATTTAAAATCTAAATTACAGTTTGATGACAGCTGACCCTTTAATTCAAGTAGGACCAAATTAAATAGAAACTAAATCTACTCCAAGATTTCCTTGAAAACTTTATTCCATATTCCATATAAAAGTAGAAATCATGTCTTTTTTGGTAAAAAAATAAGGGAATCTTTCAATGTGTCCTATGGTTTATGAATTCTACAATTAGCTCATGAATTACTAATTCCCCTATGGTTGATAGTACTTGACAAATGAAAACTAAAACGTTTGTGCCAGGGAGTGAAAACCTTTAAGAAGTATATTAGAAATTTAGGATGTGCGAAATTAGATCGTCAAAAGAAAATATAAAAAAATACTTAAATTATATAGGAATTTGAAATTTTCAGGAGGTGGGATCCCCCGTCACTCCCTCGATCTAACCCTGTTTGAAAATGCCCAACCCTAAGATCCATATAGACATGAACAGACTGAGGTGTGTGCTGGGTAGTTGTACTCTTAGAAATTTTAAATTCTCGTATAGTTTAAGAATTTGTTTTAAATTTTAATTTGATGGTCTAATTTCATGTTCTCTGAAATTTTATAATTTCACACTTTTAAATTTCTAAAATACTTCATAAAGGTTCGTACTTCCTAACACAAAATCCTACTTCTGTTACTACATATAGATCATTAATAGGGACATGTAGCATTACTTGAGTTAGCTTATGCTGATGTCATCTATTCTATTAGTGCAATAGTGAGACTATGGAATCACAATCCTTGTAAAATTCATGCAATAGAGAGAACAATTATGACTTCATAAGATATTTTGTTAGTGTGTGTACACTCAATAGGATATATTTTAAAGTCGTTTTTTTTTTATAGATTTTGGAGGCTATCAATCCCTGTGGGAAGTACATTTGATGATCCCTTGGTGAACCCTTTAGGACCTTACAGCCAAAGCCTTGCAGAGGTGCCATTTGATCCTATTATGGTGGTGGTCGGTGGGGGTGAAATATTGAGAGATAGGCTTGAAGACTATGCTACAAGGCTCAAAGAATTAGGGAAGAAGGTTCAATTTTTGGAGTTTGAAGGCCAACAACATAGCTTTTTCACCGACCATCCCTTTTCTGAAGTTGCAGATAAAGTTATTCAACATATAACAGACTTCATCTTACACTACTCCAATTGAAACCTTACATATTTAGCATCTATATTAAAGTTTTGGTATTATATTTTACTTGTTTTTATCTTATTATATGATAGTAAATGTTCGAGTTTGTATTACATATTAAATATTGTCTATCATGCATGTGTATGAAATAATCTTATATTAATTAAGTTTTCTCTTATAAATCCCAAATGATGGTACGAGAGTTATGATCGATCTTTGTCTCGTATAATACGATCATAAATGGTCATTTAATTGTAAAGAACACATCAAACGACCTTAGTGGTAAAGATAGTGTTATTCCTCTTAGAGATCCTGAATTCGAACAATTACGTCCTCAGGGTATGTGTATTCATGCTCATCCAAGTTCTTTTTAGTTTGAAATATGTAACTTAAAATAAAATACGAATCAAAATATTTTAATAACGATGGAATTTAATTTTAGTACTATGTCGATATTATAACGGCCTTTGGCACCCATTTTTATTATCAACATTTATATAAATCTGTTTTTTAACATATTTTAAAATGAAATGAAAATATTTAGCTATACCTTCTATGGAAGGGGGAAGCCAAGAGATTGGTATTAGAAGGACCAAATCGAAAATATAATTGGAGGGTAGAGGTGGAAAAAAAGTTTCTTGAAGGGCTTATATTAAATAATGGACAATTAGGAGGGGCAAAATTACTATCGTTTGGTAAAGCCCACACCACTAGTTGAGAATCCTAACTGCTCTACCTTTAGCATACACCATCCTACTCGAAAGTCGAAATCCAACTCCATTATAATGCAGGCTCCACACAACAATTTGATCATTCATGATCAAGAGAAACCGGCATCGAAATCTTATTCCGACAAGTTTCAAGACGACAACAAAATGACGACGGGGATACGATGACAAGCTCTATATACAGAAGTAGCAAACTTCGATCTTACGGTACATTACCACAGTTCTCTACACAGCTTTACAACCCCCAGTTGCACGTTCAAGAGAACTACGCCTGCAAAGGGTACAAAAACATAGTGTTGCCAAATATGAGAAGACGGCTCATATCTCACACGTCGTAAGGAGGACGAGGTCTCCTTGATCCAACCTCGTTAGCCTTCTCGTATGCGTCCGATATTGACCTTCTCCGAAATCGAAATGACTCTCTGCCTCCTAACAACACCCCATTCACATTAACAAAACTATAAATCTACATTTATACTTACCATTACAACATATACAAAAAGTACAATCCTCTATGCTAACCTTTCTACCTTTAATCTTAACCGCCGTTATGGTATATGAATCATGAAATCCTAAATTAATATATATGATTTGATGTGACATTGCATTATTGTGCATTATACCCCGCAAAGGAAATGAAAGGCCAAAAACATATTAATAATAAATACACCATGAAAATGTAACCTAAATGGACCAAAAACATATATTTCTCTAAGCTTTATAATATTCATGTATACCAACAACTTAAAGGGTATCAAAAAATAATCCATATATAATTATCGACAAATAGTGTTTAAATGTCGAGGGTAAGTTTGTCATTTCACTCCCCTCAAATTAAAAACTCACTTGCATCCCAACTAGGGGTGTAAACGAACCGAGTTGAATTTGAGTATTACTGAGCTCGACTCAACTCGAAAATTATGAAATGAAACTCGACTCGACTCGAAAACTCGCGAGCTTAAAATTTTCAAACTCGGCTAAAACTCGAAATCTTGAACTGAAATTCGTGAGCATCACAAAAAGGCTCAAAATGAAAAAAAATTCTTAAAGTTAATTCGATTGAAGACTCAAACTCAAACCTAAACCTTAAATACATTAATATCTTATTGTATTTTTTTTAAAAAATCAGTACATAAATATTAATATTATTAATAATTTATTTTTTAAAAAAATAAAATCTTAATATATTATATTTTCGAGTTGCTCACGATCTTTTCAAGTTGAATATGAAATAACTCGTTTCGGCTCGTTAAGAACTCGAGTCGAGCTCGAGCACGAGTCGAATCCATTCGATCCAAGTATTTATCGAGCCTTGATCGAGTCGATCTTAAGTAACTCGCGATCTATCTTGTCTCATTTACCCCCATAATCCCAACAAATTACGTTCCATTTTCTTTGATTATTCCATTCAGGAAACATACTACAATGCTCCTAAATGACATAACTACTCTCCTAAAGTCCACTTATCAGAGGGGAAAATAACCAAGTTTACGTAACTACCCATCGATTCTCCACTTAAGAAGATGTTTCTAGACACCCACTCACCTTTCAAGGCGGGGACAATTTCGGAAAAATAATAATAAATGAGGGACAAATTCGGAAGTTAGAGAGAAAAAATGTTACCGGAAAAAGGCGATACCGGAGGAGTTGACCCAGCTGGTGAAACCGGCGGCGATCCGGTCTGGTAACCAGGCGGCTTTACGATCATGATACTACGTGTCACTCTCGTCGCTTCCTCCGGCGTTTCATCACTGTGCGATCTCACACTCCCGCCATCAGATTCTGATCATTACCGCACCAAATCAAATTAAAAGTTAGATACGAATAATGATAATACAGAATAATAATAAATTTCATTCGCAACAGTTCCTCGTTTTGTTTGTAAATTACATTTGCTTCGACTTAACACTATTACTTTTAGTGACAATCGATTCCTTTAAGTGATGAATTATGCTTTATACATAGTTAAAGTGTGTCACCGCCACCGTCGGCGTGATATAAAACAAGATTGGTGGAGGAGAGGCCTTAGCGTACCATTGGCGGAGCTAGGCGGGTAAGTGAAAGGGAGTGCCTTCGGAGCTTGCCAATGCCGTTATCGGGTGGCGGACCCGCAACGGTATCGTCCCACAACTGGTCAAGCAGCCCCATCTGATCGGAAACGAACGGAGATCGTAGTATTTTAGCTGATCCGGCGTATCCTAATTATCATTAAATAACTCGACAGCCAGGATAGAGAGTTACCAGTGCAGTGACGAACATATTTAACGACGAAATGAAGGTTAAATGTCGAACAAGTTAATATAAATCTAGATCGTTGATATAGATCTGAAAAAGGTAATGACGTGGAATTTGGATCGGGGAGCACGTAGTTGCGGATGATAGGCAGACCTGGTTAAACTCTCAGCCTCCTTATCATATAATATTGTATTTATCAGGACAATAATTAATCCTTCCTTTATTTTACTAATATTTAATGTACACCAATAATTAGCATAATATATATACACTAATAATTAATCCTTCTTTTATTTTAATATTTAATATTCTATGTAGCTCTGTTGCTTCTGCAAAGTTGAAGATATGAAATTTTGAGCATCTAAAGTATGTGTAAATATTATTGGTTTAATTTTAAATTTATTTTTATTACTATTTATTTTGATTATCAATCAGTTTATCTATATGTTAGAAATGAATCGGATTCCGTTGAATTTGCGTGAATTACTTATATTCATTTAAAAATAATAAAATATATAATTTTATTTCAATATTTGTTAATAAGATCAAATGCATTGTGACGGTCCATTCCTAATTTTAACGTAAAGTCTAGCTAGTGAGAAATCGGTTGTTGGTAGGTGTCAATGAAGTTTATCTCCACGAGGAGGTAGAGTATAGAATTAAGGTTAGGTGATTCCATTGAGATTGTCAATTGTAGAGTTATAATAGCTACCCGTAAAATGGTAGACGATGTGGATATGGTTAGGAGACGATGGATTTAACTTTGGCACATCACGTAGGCCTACCAGAGATTGTCCATTAGTCACGACTTCCTGAGATTTAGCTCTTTGAGACCCTTTCTCCGGAGACATTCCCTTTATGTTTTTTTTGGAGTTTCTTTGGTTTCGGGGAGTTGAAGGTGTCATAGGATCCTCCGGTGGTTGTGATTTTTGTACTCTGTTGTGGACCAAGTCTCATGTACTACAAGCAAAGCTTCGGGAACTCAGAAGAAACTAAGATATTGTACTCTGAGGAGTCTGGAGCGTTGAAATCCCTCTATGATGAAGTCTCTCGGATCACGAGCTTTACAAGCTCGTAACACATTTCTACTTTACTGCACTTCATATGCATCACAAATATAAGCATACACATCATACAAAACAACATTGCTCCCCTCATTGTTAGAGGCATCCTGAACCGCACAGTATCATGATAGACCTTTAGTCGTTAGAACTGTAAATGAGAAGAGACATATCATGAATTATTTGAGATCAATTCGATCAAAGCTCGATCAACTCTCAAATTAAATGGACTCGACTCGAGCTCAAAATCGACTTGAATTCTTAACGAGCTGAAGTGATATATTTGATACTCGACTCGAAAAGCTTGTGAGCAACTCAAAAATAATATATTAAAATTGTAAATTTTTAAATTAAATTATTAATAATAATATTTATATATTATTTCTTTCTTTTTTTTAAATGCAATATAAGACATTCATGTACTTAAGGTTTAAGTTCGAGCTTGAGTTTGAGCTTCAATCGATTAAATTAGAGAATATTTCGAGTTCATATTTTTTCGAGCTTGAAAATTTCAAGCTCGCGAGATTTCAAGTCAAGCTTCAATTTTTTAATTCGAGTTGAGTCGAGCTTGACAATACCTGATCGACTCGATTTGTTTACAGACGTAGTTCCCACACCACACAAGATCGGGATAACCAATTGTAAGTACCTGGAACAGACATCATCAGGTACATTATGGATGAGGCCCGAGGTCACACAACATTGAGAACATACATCCTCTTCGCATGAGGCCCAAATCACACAACATCGGGAATGTACATCTGACATGAGATGAGGTATGGGGTCACATAACATTAAGAACATACATACGACACCTTACCAATAATACTGCAGCACACTTGTAGGATGTATGGATCCCTTCACACAATATCACACAGCAAGTAATGCCCACGATAATCACAACTACAATCATCGATTGAGATAAATTATTACCACTTAGCTTATAAATCTTTTATTAAACTTATTCTCGATTAAAGTGTTCTTCTTTTAATAAGTTGTTCTTAAGGTCAATTAAACCTTTAAGAACTTATGAAAAGTATTTATTCAAATATAACTCTCAAACTTTTGACATTAAACACTCGTATCTCTGACTGGTGCTCGAACAATGAACTTTAAGAAATAATAACAATTCTTTTATCATTGAGATCAATAGGTTCGTGATTATTATAACATTAATAATAATAATAAAATTATCTGCTACCTATTTCAACTTCCAACACCCATTTCCCCTATCAAAATTAAGCTTCTCAAGCCCTTGACAGAAACCCCAAAAGAGTCCCCCGGTTTTCAAGGCAAACTCTGAATGGTACTGCCACATTGCTTACAAATCGATCGATCTTCACTGCCATTGCCTATTTATATAAACTCTTACGCCACCTTTGTTTTCCCTTCTGTCACTAACTGGACACTTCCAAACCAAGCGTGTGCATATCTATATATATATATTCTTCGTACACTCATCTACGTAATAGAGATAAAGCGTTAAGGGTAACAACAAGTCAAAAAACGCAAGTACAATTTGTATAGCTTCACGTTATATTGGTCAAACTCCACAGTCCTTTCTTGCTCAAATCATCACTCATTTGCCTTTTTGTTTTCCCCCACAGTCCTTTCTTGTTCATCCACAGCTCTTTATTGTTCAAAGAATACAACAGTTGGGTTAGTTCTATTTTAGCTAATCTGGTTTGATCGGTGGTTAAATTAGTGGATTGAACACATCTAATAGTTATCAATAAAATAATACAATAAAACCAGGGAAGTGAAAAAAATCACAAATAGATATCATGTGACTTTAATTTCTCAAATAGGAATTGTATCTATCGTAAAATCGAGAAGACACTTAGATCATCTGACGTCTTCATGAAAACTCCAAACAAATACACAAGAGACACAGAAGACGTTGGGTGGTACGGGTGTCTTCCACAAATATTATAACATTAACCCATTTGAACAAAAATAATTATATATTTAAACCTATTTTTTTTGTGGGGAATTGATTTTTTTTCTTCCTCTTCAATGTACAGCTTAGATCATTTCTGTATAACCCTACACAAAAGGCTCCATGTAGTGTGAAAAATCAATCGTGTGTTCTTGATAAGTTAAGGCGAGGCTCTAAGCAATATTAAATCAACCTAACATAATAACCACGTAACGTTTTTTTTTAAATTAATGTAACATTATATCCATTATTTAGAAATATAATTACTTTTTAAGAAATAAATCACGTGGCAATGTACTATGTCACACATGTTAAGAGTAGCGGTACTGGTATTTATAGATCACTCGCACTTGAAACTTGGTAAGATGTTAATGATTACTCTCGTGCATATATATTGCAACATTTTTGCATGTTACTAAGCATGCATGTAGTATTATACTGTCAGAGAACTGAAAGTGAATTCTCTCGGCAAACCGTTCTTACATGAACCTTGTTTTTTCAGATAATGTTACAAATGCCAAGAACAAAAAGTATTTGGCCGTATAATTTACCTTTCCGAACATATCTGCAATTCACCAGAGACCAAGAGACAAAAACAAAGAAAGGTGAGGAGCTCATGGTGGAGAAGGGGAGCACGTGCATAGCTGATTTTCAGACACCACGTGGAAGTTCAACATGCACGTGCCCTGCTTCTCCAACGAGAGCTACTCACCATCACCAATTCACCATGGCAAAGCCAAGTTTTTTTACAGTGAATTACAGATGAGTGGAGGGAGCAAAAGAAACCCTCTTGTATTTATACACAAGGTTTTACTAGAGAGAGGGGGGGAAAAGAGTTACTTGAGAGATTGAGTCTAGAAGTGGGCATTCTTTAAAGACACTTCCCAATATAAGTTATTTCAGATATCATACGGGCCTAAAAGGCCAATAACCCTATGATTATTTTTTCAATATGAAAAAAAAATACGCAACCCATTGATGATCACCACTAGCTCAAGCAATGAGAAAATCAAAGTTGTGGGGTCCTTGAATTTCATTCATTGATGGTCATCACCCTCCATGGATAAGACCTTGAATTTGACACAGATTTTGCAGTGAATCTTATTTCTTCTCACCGGTTTTTGATTACAGCGTTTATATATATCATCATCATGTCATCATGACAAGGAAAAAATATCTGTATTGAAGCTTTAAAATTCTTAAAATCTCATCGTTCTTTACTTAAACGAGTGTCAAAACTCGAGTCTAATTGCTTCTTTTGGCAATGGGCAGGGAGACAGTGGGAGATCAGTGAGAGTGGTATGGTCCTTTATGGTTTGTTACTTCCTTTGCTGCCATACTGTTTGCAGCATTAACTCAGTTCAGATACATAACGTGTTTCGAATTAAAGTTACGTGGTATTAAATATGCTCATTTTTCCTACTATCATAACGATTGATTATAAGGAATTAAACTCATATGATACTATCGATTGAGTATAAGGGTGGGAGAAGGAGGTGAAAAGGGAAGATATATTTCGCTTGTAAGTGAAGCAAAAACATGGGTGAGCATTCCTAATGTTTATTAGATTCTGAGAGAAATCCAATATGGAAAATGCCGGTGCTTGACGTTTGACCAAAGGATTGATGGGGTATGAATGATTGAAGAAATTGCAGACACAGTAACAGTGGAGCAACATTGCACGTTGGGGGTTGCGTGTTGGACCCTAAGTTTGGGTTATTGAAGAAAGATAAAGGAGTTTTTGGGGGAGAACATGGAGGAGTTCCTAGGTAGATTTTGGTTCTCTACCTTTGGTAGGAATTTATAATTGAGAAAATCGCCTCAGTGACCAAAAAAAAGTTATAATATACGATTTTAACCAACTTTTTTTTGAATTTGCCAAAATGACCAACAAATTCGCAACGCGAAATAAAAATCGCAACGCGATCCCCAGAATCGCAAATCAGTTTCCAAAATCGCAACGCGATTCTTGAAAATCGCGATGCGATAGTACAAATTCGCATTGCGATTTTCCATAATCGCAACGCGAATATGAAAATCGCAACGCGAACACATAAATCGCAACGCGTATCCGTAAATCGCAACGTGTATCCGTAAATCGCAACGCGTATGGGTAAATCGCAATGCGTATCCGTATATCGCAACGCGTATCCGTAAATCGCAACGCGTATCCGTAAACCGCAACGTGTATCCGTAAATCGCAACGCGTATCCGTAAATCGCAATGCGTATCCGTAAATCGCAACGCGTATCCGTAAATCGCAACGATAATCCGTAAATCGCAACGCGTATCCGTAAATCGCAACGATAATCCGTAAATCGCAACGAGAATCTGTAAATCGCAACGATAATCCGTAAATCGCAACGAGAATCTGTAAATCACAACACTGAATTTTGGGTATATAACACTGAAATCATAAACTAAATCCCTAAATCGCAACTCATTCCATCTCCATCTATCACTCTCTCCGGCGACATCCGTTCCTATATCCAACGACATCCTTCCCAATCCGGCAACAGTTTTAGTTTCGCAGCTCGTCTGTTTAGTAAATTAATTTACAACCATGAAATCATCTAATGTTGATCATGTTTGGATAGATTTGTGTTTTGGAGGGTCATGGGATAATGTTCATGGTGTTTTACAATATATGCCTTTACCCATGAATCTTCAACTAAAATTGTCTTTACAAAAGTTAACTTATGAAACTCTAATGCTACGTGTTTCAAATAAATTGAATTTAGAGCCCCTAAGTGGATTTAGGCTATCTTATCAGAGAAATGGTAAAGTTTATTTGTTAACCGACAATGAAGATGTTGAACGATTCATTGCTTACATTAGTGTTTCACAAGATATGTTACATTGTATGTTGTTGAACCTAGAAGTAGTATTGTTGGGTCAGTAGCGGGTAGTAATCAACTAAGTTTTTCTCAAAACCCACACCTTTCTCTAATCCAAATCCCAATCAACTTTCAGCACCAAATTCCGGTTTTCGTATTGACCAGTTAGACGATGATGAGCCAACAGAAAAAATTGTGAGTACTAGTCAGTATTCGAAATTTGGTCTTGGTCAATATCCGACTTTGATATTGGTCAATACACGGATTTTGATGATGTTTCAGAAGAAGAAACAGACCATGCGTGTAATGATATTGATATTGGTCAATACCCGAATTTTGATGATGAAACAGCCGTTGCCGAAGAATGTAATGTTGATGATAATGAGGAGGAAGTTACGACTGTGAATGAACATGTTGAACATCCATTCTGTAATTCATATAATTCTGAAGAAAAAAAAGAAGAAGAAAAAGTCCCCGAAGAAAAGAAAATGCCACGGGCGTATAACTGGAATATGCCAGAATTACTTCAGATACCGAAGAAGAGTTGATAAAGAAAGCATTGATTGTTACACAAAAGTTATTCGTATCAAGAAAGATGATTGTTTTGATACAAAGGAAGACTTGAAGATAGCTTTATACGAAATGTGTGGAAGATGGCTATCAACTAAAAGTTAACAAATCAAGCAAAGATCGTTTCGAAACAAGGTGTATGATTGACAAAAACTGTACGTGGCGTATGATTGCAAAGAGAATAAAAGATTGCAAAATGTTTCAAGTTAGGACTTTTATTGATAAACATACATGTTCAAGAACCCAAGTTTTTCCTCACCATAGACAGGCAAACAAAAAGGTGTTGGGTGGTTTTCTGGCTGAGTTAATGTTTTGAATGGCAGGGTATATCGGACATGAAATTATGACTGACATGAATGCTCGGTTCAAGATTAGTATATCATATTCTCAAGCTTGGAGAGCCAAATGTTATGCCTTGGAATTGTTGAGGGGGTCGCCAGAAGCATCGTTTGCCCAACTGCCGGCTTATTGTCACAATTTAAAGCTGAAAAATCCTGGGTCGGTAACTCATATCAAACAGATAGAGATGGACGCTTTGAGTTGCTGTTTATCGCCATTGGTGCTACGGTTAGTAAATCAATATAATTTTGTTGACTCATTTTTGTTAGTTACATGCATTTCACATTTAAATGATTATATTTCTTGTGTATATTATTTTGTAGATTCGTTCGTTTATTACTTGCATGCGCCCAGTTATTATAGTTGACGGAGCACATTTGAAAGGTCGATACCTTGGAGTAAACTTATTAGCAGTAGCCATGGATGCTAACAATGGGATATTGCCAATAGCTTACGGGGTTGGCAATCTGAAACCTCTGATTCATGGACATGGTTTATGGGCATCTTAGGGATTGCATAGGTCCTATTAGCAATCTGACAATCATATCCGATAGGGCAAACTCAATTGACAACGCTGTTAGAAGGTGTTTCCCAGATGCTTTTCATGGACTTTGTGGTGTGTCATTTGTATAGAAATCTAAATCAAGGTCTGCTGGTATAAAAAGCACAAATGGACATACTGGAAGGCTGTAAAAGCTTATCGGGAAGTGGATTTCAATAAGCATATAAATTGTTTAAGACGTGTTTTGCCTCAGTGTGCTCAAACACTAGAAGATGTTGGGTTTGAAGATGGTCAAGAGTACATCAACTTGGAGCAAGATATGGTTTCATGACGTCTAATAGTGCAGAATCAATCAACGCTCTAAGTCGTCATTCCCGGAAATACCCATTACTATGTTAATGGAGTTTTTTCGAGCCTCTATTCAACAGTGGTACTACAAGAAAAGAACCATGCAGGTATTATTTCTTTGAATTCGTAACTTATCATATTTATATATTTTACTAAGTATTGTTTATTAAATTTACAGAACATTGGAACATCGTGTTACACCATGGACTGAAAAAAGATAACGAAACGTGTTGTGAAGTCAACGTCATGGAGAGTTGAACCATGTTCAAACACTTTGTTTCAAGTACTGGATAATAACTTAAATGGGCTAGTCGATCTAAATGCAAAGACGTGTAGTTGTATGAAATGGCAAACATCTGGTTATCCGTGTGGCCATGTTATAAAAGTGCTCTTCATTTAAACCAAGATGATTCAAGCGCATACGCTATGGATTGCTACACTACAGAAGTTTATCGACAGACTTATGCCGAGATTGTCTACCCTATTCCACATCCTTCTGAGTGGGACATACCAGATGACTTACAAACAGTTTTGCCACCAGCCATGGACAGAAGGCTACCTGGCCAACCAAAAGTCACGATCGTATACCGTCTAAGGTGAAGAGAAGAAGAGATCGACATGTAGTCGGTGCAAGGAAAGTGGTCATACAAGGTTGACATGTGGATCACCAGTGCCATCAAAATCATCTTTTCCTCTACCAAAATATGGATCCTCATCAAAATCCAAAGCTCTATGGTGTCAAGCAAAAGGCAATCATCTTTAAAATCCCAATCACGATTGGCTTCACCTTTTGAGACTGTTAACTTAGGTGATTTTTAAATGCAAACGTGTATTATGGTGGATTGTGTGAACTTTAACATTTTCAGTTGAATTAATGACTCAGCCAACCATTTTGACTTAACCAACTCTTGATTCAGTTGTTATCACTATTAGGCATGCATTTGACTATCGCAACGGAAATACAATCGCAACGCGAAATGAAAATCCCAACATGAAAATCGCAATGCGGAAATGAAAATCGCAACGAGAATCGCAATGCGAAATGAAAATCGCAATGCGAAATGAAAATCGCAACGAGAGAATCGCAATGCGAAATGAAAATCGCAATGCGAAATGAAATCGCAACGACAGAATCGCAATGCGAAATTAAATCGCAATGCGAAATGAAAATCGCAATGCGAAATGAAAATCGCAATGCGAAATGAAATCGCAACGAAAGAATCGCAATGCGAAATGAAAATCGCAATGCGAAATGAAAATCGCAACGAGATAATCGCAATGCGAAATATAAACGCATTGCGATTTTCATTTCCGCATTGCGATTTTCATTTCGCATTGCGATTCTCTCGTTGCGATTTTCATTTCGCATTGCGATTTTCATTTCGCATTGCGATAGTCATTTTTGCCTTCAACATAATGCGATTGAAATCAACAAAATCAACCATTACATTTCAATCATTAAACAAGCACAAATAAGAATTATGTTCGCATCAATTACACAAATCAACTTTTACAAATCATCTTTTACAAATCAATTAAACAATCAAAAAATAAGCATAATTCTTATTTACGATCATCTACTATTGAATCAACTTTTACAATCAATTAAACAATCAAAAAACAATCAATTAAACTATTGAATCAACTTTTGCAGCTCGACATCATTTTCACGCATTCACTTCTGAGATTACTGCAGAACCAACATTTGTTCAAACAACACTTTCTACACATCTAAAACCTACAAACAGCAAATTATTGAATTCTAGTTACTAACCAAACATTTTCATTATAAGATATAAACTTACCAATTGTTTATGGACATTTTTATAACGCGGATGCAGCCTACTGCAGCTTTATCTCTATCGGTGGGAGGTAGATACTTGATGTTCCCGTCGTCAAACGCTCCAACGCCAAACATACGAGAGGACCACAATCTCCTCTGGCTCCGCTCGTTTGTTGTGGCGCGGTCTTCTCTAATAACTGTAATATTGAGCTTCTTTGGCTTCTTGTTTCCAGAACGAGTCCAATAATTGATCGCATCCAAGAATTTAGCCAAATGAGAGCTCCATCCCTTAATAACATCTCTTAAATCAGCCAATGATATGTAATTATCATGCTGTCATACACTATTGTCTTAAGGGATGGGAGCTGAAGCTCGACGAGAATCCAATGTTTACGTTCCAAAACAGGGATAAACACCTGCAATCATAAGTAATAATTCATTCATTTGCGCACTTATTTCATAAAACCTTTAAACTCAATCTAAAATAAATACTAACCTTATCGACCTCCCACCATGCAGGATAAAGTTTAGCTTGTCCATTGCCCAAATCAATGATTCATCTCGTGCTTCAAGTGAACGGCGTGAAAAGACGTCGGCATTATTGTATCGTATTTTTATTTTCTTAAGTTTTCTTATTATTAGAAGAGTGTCACCCACGCATCGATATGCTGTTTTACAAAAAAAGACATATATTAGTGACTTACATAAATTTAAAAAAAAATTAATCAAATTGAAATATAAGAAAAATATAAGACTTACCCCCCCATCGAAATAGCCATTGTCTTCGACCCCTAATAATACGCCCCACCAAGGCCGTTCAAGCAACAAAAAGATATCATCGGTGAGCTTGCATATGTCAGTGAAACACCCCTTGCTCCGCTCATGTAGATAAAAATCAACTGCGGTCTTAGCCCAAAGGGTGTTATCCAAAATTGTGTCCGGTAGTTGTTCCCTCTCCTCTTCAGATACCGGTATGGTACTGGCCGGTAACTCATACGAGAGCCAACTTGAATCCATCATGTCCGGCACGTCAGAGGGTTTCTCAAGAAGCCTACATATGACGCCATGTGAATCGGCTCTTGAATGGTGGGAGGGACCTCTTCAATGATGACAGGGCCTCTTGAACGGTGGGAGGGGACTCTCGAGGAATGATATGGGGGGCCTCTTCAACGATAGGAGTGGACTCTTGAGGGATGACAGGCGAGTCGGGCTTCTTCTTGCGGTGTCTTCGCACTATTGGGGTGTACGGAGACTTAATAGCACGTGCACGCTGTCTGATGCGTGAACTCCGTCGTGCAAGCATAACCCGACGTAAAGCATCCACTCTATCGGGCCGCTAAATAATTAAATACAAAAATCAGTAAATAAACAGACATGATATTTAAACAGTGAAAACAAAGACAAATATGTTTCAAACTTGCATTGTATTCACCCAAGTCATTATTCTATCATAGTTCACAAAATGCATCAGATAACAAAGAAAAATATGTTTCAAACTAATACCCTGAAGTTAGTATTTGTCTTGTTTTGTCTATTGGTTGAAGTAATGCAATCCATTCAAGTTTCAATTTGCAGAAGAAGAAATAGTTTACTTTCGCAACACGAAACTTAAAATCGCAACGCGAAACCAAAATCGCAACGCGAAATGAAATCGCAACGACAGAATCGCAATGCGAAATGAAAATCGCAACGAAAGAATCGCAACGCGAAATAAAAATCGCAATGCGATTTTGGTTTCGCGTTGCGATCTTGTCGTTGCGATTTTGGTTTCGCGTTGCGATTCTGTCGTTGCGATTTCATTTCGCGTTGCGATTTTGGTTTCGCGTTGCGATTTTAAGTTTCGTGTTGCGAAAGTAAACTATTTCTTCTTCTGCAAATTGAAACTTGAATGGATAAATTTACTTTCAACCAAAAGACAAACAAAGACAAATACTATTTCACAGTGTTAAAGAATACACAGTTTAGCAGAATTGGCAGCAACCGAACAAATTTACTTTCAACCAAAAGACAAAACAAAGACAAATACTATTTCACAGTGTTAAAGAATACACAGTTTAGCAGAATTGGCAGCAACCGAACAAATTTACTTTCAACCAAAAGACAAAACAAAGACAAATACTATTTCACAGTGTTAAAGAATACACAGTTTAGCAGAATTGGCAGCAACCGAACAAATTTACTTTCAACCAAAAGACAAAACAAAGACAAATACATTTCACAGTGTTAAAGAATACACAGTTTAGCAGAATTGGCAGCAACCGAACAAATTTACTTTCAACCAAAAGACAAAACAAAGACAAATATATTTCACAGTGTTAAAGAATACACAGTTTAGCAGAATTGGCAGCAACCGAACAAATTTACTTTCAACCAAAAGACAAAACAAAGACAAATACTATTTCACAGTGTTAAAGAATACACAGTTTAGCAGAATTGGCAGCAACCGAATAAATTTACTAAGCAATCTAAGTGAAATGGCTAATCTAAGTGAAATTACGAGTAAATTTATCATTAAGTTAAATATGGAAAATCTTAAACTTACCTCGTTGCGTAGAGTATGAACCTCATTCTGCAACGATACTATCATCTCACGTAGAGCGGCAACCTCACCACGTAAAGTTGACACCTCACACGCCATGCACCATCGTTATCGCGTAGAGTACCGATCTCCTCACGCAAGGCATTGACCATCACGTAACTCTCTTGACTCATCCCGTTGAGGTGGAGGTGGAGAACAGGGAGATAGGAGTCGTGGCATCTTTGCCGGTCGCCTATCATGAGGTGATGGTGGAGAAGAGGCTCGATGATGTGACGGGATAGGTGATGGCTCTCGTTCTAGAGATGTATAGTCGGGTCGATCGGGTGATGGCTCTAGGTGAGGTGATGGCTCTCGAATTGGAGGAAGTGGATGCTGCTCATCATCCGTGCCATCAAAAAAATTCTGACTAGCTTGCCACCAATCAGTGGCAAGCTCTTCCTCCGTGGGTGTCAGTCTTTGTAATGGAATGTTGGCCTCCTAAAATATAAAAACTCAAACAAAGTTAAACGTCTACTATTAATAACTTGTTTATATTATATGAAAGTATTTGTGTTAACTTACATTATTTATTGTGGCATATGGTATTAAGTCTTCCCAATCCAACAGAGTTTTCCTCTTCCAGGAAATAGCCCTGGGAATCATTTGACATTTTTATTGCATATGTACGCATGCTGGGGAAAGCCTCGAATATCCAAATCTACAAACAATATAATAACAAAATTAGTAATTGTTAAATAATTAATTATAATTTTAGAAACATTATATAGAAATTCTTACCTTAAAGGCCCAAACAAAGCCTGACAAAGTGTATTTGGACCCATCGCCCCGCAAACTTTTGCGGTCATCAAAGGCAGACGACAACTTAGTCCAGGTAGCTTTCCATATATACAACCCCACGGAAATAGATTCCATGCATTCAGGTCCTCTACCAATATTATTAGCCTGATGAATAGGTTGTCTGGCCTCTCTGCCTAAAAAGCCGGCATACACAAGTAGTAGAAGGCATACTCGGACAACATCGACGTCTTCCATCCGAGTGAAACCAGCTTCTTATTAAATAATTTCTTCAGGTCGTCGACATGTAGGTTCGGCTTCTCCATTGACTCATCCGGAAAAACCCGGGATAACCATGATGGGCGGGCGATATGACGAGTGTACCGGCCTACATCATCGTGTCCGAATCGTTAGACCAGTGATTAAGCAGAACTCCTTCCGCCCAAAGCAAGTATACGCTGGTGGAAAATGAAACCATATCTCTTCCTCACCACGTTGTATACTGTCGGGTAGATTTGATGTCATGGTCTGAAGCCACAAATGGGTCAAATTAGCATCTCCACCCGGATGCTGTACTCTCAGCCATGGCCCGAAGCAGGTTTCCTCAAACAATTGTCTTTGAGCAGGTGAAAGCTTCTTTGCAATTGTAGTGGCCAGGCTGACTTTATTTCTCAAGGTCAATTGAGCCGAAAAAAATTTCTACAAAAACAATAAACATACCAAGTTAGATATACCAAAAACTACACTGTGAAGATATACCAAAAACAATAAACATAAAAAGTAGTAGTTTATTCTTGAAACTAAAATTTGCAACACTGTTTTGTCTTTTGGTTGAAATGAAAATCGCAACGAGAGAATCGCAACGCGAAATGACAATCGCAACGAGAGAATCGCAACGCGAAATGAAAATCGCAACGAGAGAATCGCAACGCGAAATGAAAATCGCAATGCGATTTTGGTTTCGCGTTGCGATTCTCTCGTTGCGATTTTCATTTCGCGTTGCGATTCTCTCGTTGCGACAGTCATTCTCTCGTTGCGATTTTCATTTATCTCGTTGCGACTCTTCTGCAAATTGAAACTTGAATGGATTGCATTACTTCAACCAAAAGACAGAACAAAGACAAAGACAAATACTAACTTGAAAATCGCAACGAGAGAATAGCAACGCGAAATGAAAATCGCAACGACAGAATCGTAACGCGAAATGAAATCTAAGTGAAATGGTTAATCTATTATTGAAATGACCAGTAAACTTATCATCAGTTTCAATATGAAAAACCTACAATAATGCAAACATTTCAAAATAAAAATAATTAAAAAAACTAACCCTCGGAGGTTGATTTTCCATTTCTGAATATTGTGAGGGATTTCTGACCGTGAATGGTTGTGAGGGATTTCGCCGGAGATGGGGACGGAAATCTTCGGAGATGGGGACGGATTTCTTCGCCGTAGAGAGTGAGAGATGGAGATGGGACTGAGTTGTGATTTTAGGTTTTAGGTTATGAGTTGCGATTACGGGATTTTGTCTTAATATTCTTTTTGTAATTTGAAAATAAAATACGCGTAGCGATTATAATGGCGCTTTAAATATCGCGTTGCGATTTACGGATACGCGTTGCGATTTTATGTATTATCGTTGCGATTTACGGATACGCGTTGCGATATACGGATACGCATTGCGATTTACCCATACGCGTTGCGATTTACGGATACACGTTGCGATTTACGGATACGCGTTGCGATTTATGTGTTCGCGTTGCGATTTTCATATTCGCGTTGCGATTATGGAAAATCGCAATGCGAATTTATACTATCGCATCGCGATTTTCAAGAATCGCGTTGCGATTTTGGAAACTGATTTGCGATTCTGGGGATCGCGTTGCGATTTTTATTTCGCGTTGCGATTTTGTTGGTCATTTTGGCAAATCCAAAAAAAGTTGGTTAAAATCGTATATTATAACTTTTTTTTGGTCACTGAGGCGATTTTCTCTTTATAATTCCTTGCTTCACCCCCCTTTATTTACGCTGGTTTTCACTTTTTACTTTTCAACTTCACCAATTTCAAGATCGGAAATAACCTTCATTGTCACCACTTAAATTCATGGTAAATTAAATAAATGATGACGTGATTATTCATATGTTTTAAATTCGTTTTTTTTAAAGAAAATGACAGTCGTATGAGTTGGATGTTTACATGCTGATTATGATGTGATAGTCATTTGATATTTTAAAATCAAATTTTATCATATCTCAGCCAATATGTCCAGCTCAGACTGTCGTAAAATTTTTAATGAAAAAGAACGAGTTTAAAACATATAAATAGTTAAGTAACACTTTTATAACTTTTAATAACTAGTTAAAGGACTCAACAAAGTAATGTCCTACAGTCAGAAGACTCAACAAGGCAGTGTCCTATTGTCGATGGACTATTAATGTACTTTACCCTTAAATTTAAATATAAGAACCCATCAAACGATTTCAGTGATAAAAGAGAGTATTGTTCTCTCTAGAAGTTTTGAGTTTGAGTAGTAACATCTACATGGTATGTGTGTTGTCGATGACTAATAAAGATTCTGAACAGATACCTTGTAGTCACTCTATGATATTTTTTAAAAAATGATATAAAATATTAATATATTTTATTATGTTAATTTGGCCATAAGTGTTAGGTTGGAGTTCGAATTAAGAATATTTTTTAAAAATAGGTATCGTCTCGACTCGTCCCATGACACCTATTCTAAATGAAATATGAAATATAGAAGTCTCATTTATGTATGTTCAATTTGCTTGAAACAATTTATCCATAATGATGATTATTTTGTAGTTTGTTTCTATATGGATTTGACAATATCATACATGGCATGAAAAATCATATACAACTAAATGGTTGTCCCTTTTTCCCATATGTATGGGGTAAGGGGGAGGTAAGATAGTAGGCTACTCCTAACACCAGGTTGAGAGCAACTTCCGTAAGAGACCTCCGAATTATGAAATGCCCTCCGTGGGAAAAATCATATACAACTATGTATATTAATTATATTAAGGGTTAATGGCACAAATGAGAACGGGAAACCGAATGAGCGCATGAACATGTCGAAGCACAATGCTGGGAAATCCAACTCATATTGCAAACTGTGAGCATACAAGCGTACAACATCGAGAACTGCTGGTCGACGACGCTACAAGCAACTGGCCACGGAACTAAGACCGACCCCGCATGCCAACACTAGATTTATTACTCGGAGCACAAAGCAAATAATTTTACCATGGGAGAAGGCAGGGCCGTGGCTGAGGCGCGCGAACTGTGCGACCACGCAGGACCCCAAAAAATGCCCCAAAAAGTATATATAGTGATGTTTTTCCAAGAAACACCACTATAGATAGACTTATTGCGACGTTTAAAAAACAACGCTACTATTATTGCGGCTTTATTGATAAAACACCATTATAGATGGATCTATCGTGGCGTTTGTAAAAAAAAACGCCACTATTATTGCCCCGAAATCGAATATATCTAGAAAATAGGGGCCCCTTATATGAATTATACAGGGCCACCGAAAACCCAACCACGGCCCTGGAGAAAGGAAATCCTGCCTAAAACAGTTTGCTAAGAGCAGAAAATTGTGATCCTATCATAAGCAATCTCTTATCGTTTACCTCTTAGAGAACTCGCCGTCCGAGGGTGACGGTGATTTTGCTCTTCTCGCCGTATCAAGTACACCAGCCTTGCCTCCAACCTTGAATTCTCTCTTGAACACCTTTTCCAGCGAGGCAATGTCCATGATTTTATCCTCCACCGGCTTCGAACAATCGATAGTGAATGTAACTCCCTTCTTCTTCCCTTTCGATCCCGACATACTACCACGACTCATTCTCGGTTTATCCTATGGCAATAACCCCATATGAAAAAAGAGAATAGGGTCACTAAATTTAACTAAACTCCAATCACCACCACAGAGGGAGGCTAAAATTTCCCTCATTTTCTCGACAACCAAACATACAAACATAAATCTGTCCTCCATCATCATTTGAATAAACGCATGAACTAACTACACCATGAAAGCAGGGGAATTGCTTCACTAATAAAAAGAGCTTGTTTAGGAAAACATGGATACAGAAAATTAATAAGTGAAATAAATTTTTAATGTTAATTGTTAAAATTGTTTTTAATGTGAGGAGAGGTGCAAGCCATTACATTATGTCGAGACTGAATGTTCATAGGGGTTATGACATCCTTATTTTAATTGTTAATATTGACCACTCGTATTAAAGAGTAGGAACTGTTGTAGGAGTCGACAGATAATAGTTAAAGACATCGACGTTATCAATTTAGATCAAGACATTAGCAAAGCATTAATGACTCTGTTAGAAATATTTACGATTTTTTTTTTGTTGTTATCCCGATCTAAGGCTTTGACTGGACTAATTCGGACAAACCCGCATCATACACCTAACTTTGGTGAGTAAGTCTCTCAACAGAGATTTTTCTATATACAAAGACTCGAACTCGAGACCTTACTTAAGTGACATCAAATTGTTTACTAGAACGATTTTGATAAAAAATAATACTTAAAATTATTGATAATTGTCTTTGATTTCGTCAAAGTTATAAAAAAAAGTGAAGACGACTTTGATGCCAACGTCAAAATAAAAAGAAAAATAGGGGTAAATTTTAGATAATGTTAGAATTTTTTATTGGCTCGAATATGGTCCATTGGAATTATTTTCTGAAATAGGATATTTGCTACAGAACAGTTTAAGATGCATAAAGTATAGTGCGACTCTAATATAAATTTGGAGAAGATGCATGGAGTGTAATGCGTCTCTATTTTTTTTCATATTTTATTTTTTATTTAAGGTTTGGCGTTTAGGTAAAAAATTGGAAAGGCTAAAATTGGGGGGGACAAATTGTAATTGCTACATGTAGAGGGGGGAGTCGCATGGTGTTCCATGCGACCTTGGGAAAACATGGGAGTCCAATGAAACTCCGTTGTATACTGTAGCATTCATCCCATTCAAACAAATAATATCTCAAGTGCACTATTCAAACAAATTTTTTTCGAATGCATTATTGAAAAAAATCATCTAGAAAAATAAGAAGAAACTATGGTACCATGTGAAAAGAAATCAACTAAAGATATAAAAATTAAAAAAAAAACAATGCTAAAATACCGTTTTTTTCTTTCTAAAATTAAAAACTTCGAATAAACTTATCTAAATATATATTTCAACAATTAAATTATATGATTAGTATTCACATCATGCATGATTTATAAATTTAATTTAATATTTTTTGTTCTTATTATGTATGAATTTATAAATTCAAATTTAGTTTTTAATCTTACTTTAATTGGCAAAGTATCAAAATGATCACTTCCTTCCATTTTATTCACTTTTGGCCATCAAGTCTTTAGCATCTTAAATAACATTTTTGGCCATTGAATGTTGAAGACTTTTAGTTTGATGTAATGATACAGTAATCAAAAGAACTAATATTTAATCTAGCCCATGAACTTTAAATAAAATACTAATTTAACCCCTAAACTTTAAATAAAAGATTAGTATTCGACCGCTGCAGCACCAGCTAATGCAGCCAACGTAAGGGCCTGTGCATGCAACCTGAATGCAGAGTGTTGCCATTGAGTGTTAACAAACGAGGCATATATGAAACGTGGAATGTTATTGCAAGGCCAGTTTCACAAAATGCAAGTCGATTTCAACAATTTAGCCATAAAAGATTGCTTTATATATTAATGAAGTTAACACAAAGAGAAAAAGAGAATAGCACGACCTTAAAGAGGTACCCAAACTTTACTCTTCCTTAGGCATATGACCTTCAACTAAACTTTGTACAATCGAACCGACAATATCACACTGAAGTTCATGCAAAATCAAAGACAAAAAGGCACCAACTAAAACAATTCCAATGGTTACAAACTTCTATGGTTTTGAAAGGCAGTTCCTAGTTCTTAAAGATTGGTATCATAACATCTGCAAAACTCACATTACCATTGCTCCGCACTATCGTATTGATAATGTTGAAACTAATGGTTAAGGAACACTAGAGTCAATGAACTGTAAAAAAGATCCTTTTTTTGTCAAGGACCTTTCAAATGTAAGCTTCCTAATGATTACAAAATGGTCTGCTGTCACGTTAAATATCAACAAATTTCTACAGGTTAAAGATCATTTTATAATAGTTTGATAAGTTTAAAGTCCCTTTTCATATCTTGCTTACAGTATACATGTGTGTGTGCATATATATACTCCTGAAATCCCAATCAATTGAGGTCAAATATAGCATAATTTGAATCATTTAACAAATATTCAACAATGGTGGTGGAGATGTTAGCTTCATTCACTCGAAACCAACAGCTAGAAACACAAATACTCACACCATCTAAAACCCGAAAGCAAGTAATAGAAAATATTCTAAAATGAATAATAATTTTTTTCTTTTCTAAATTTTCCAGCAAACCAAACAAAGGGCAAATTTCATTAATCTCTAATAAAGATTCTTAAAACAACATAACGAATCAATTTCAGAAACCCCCTGTAAAGCAAATGAAAATGACATGATCCAAAAATTGTAAAAGGAAATAGGTGAAAGGTTTACCTAGCGTGGATGATCTTAACGCTGGTTTTCATGCAGGTTGAGACCAATTGTAAGCAATAGAACCCGCAATACCGCTAAGCCACAAACACCCTTTCATTCAAAACAAGACAAAATTAATTCAAATAAATAAATTAAAATCCCAACAAACCAAACACATTTTTCTGTAAAAATAATTACAAAAAATCCCACGTGAAAACCGAAGAAGAAAATAATTACCAACAGTTCTAAGCTTGTGATCGACGACCCATTCCCTTATCGATTCAACCTTGCTCTTAGGTTCCACCATTTTGCACAGAAATGAAACCTTCTTTGAGATGAACTAAAAAGAAAGAAACGATTTTGCGGTGAGAAACAATTAAAATTCTTCCCTTTATAAGGAAGAAGAACAACAAAGTCGGCGACGGCTCTATGTCAAATGAAAACCATGGGCGGAAGGAAATCCGCGTCGTATTGACCAGTTTGCATGAATTAAATAGGTCGTAGTTGCACCGCAAGGAGATTAATATTTTTTATTTGTTTTGGTCCAATTTATTTAGAGTCCCTCATTATACTTAAATTTAATATTTGGTCTATATAGTTTAGTATGTCACGATTGATCTCTCTATATTTATGCAAGCCACATGTATCTTTCACCTATTCTTAGGTGGAAGCAACTTCTATTCAAAAAACTAATTTTTATATTTTAAATTACTTTTATATTTTTTATTGATAAATTATTTTAATTCTCTAAAATTTTATAAATTTATCTTCTTTTAAAAGTTTACATCTATTTCTACGTAAAAATACATTTACACCTATTCCTACGTAAAAATACATTAACATAAAATCTTACATTCGTTTCTATATAAATCCACTTAACCACATTTACCATAGCTATTATATATATTATATAGGTATTTGTAGGACGTTACCAATTATTTGAGGGACTTAAGTTAGTAAATTTTGAAAGTTTTAATGATCAAATTCAAATTTTTTATAAAGAAGAAAGGATTGTTTTGGGGCACCAAAAGTATTGTTTTGGGGCAAGGTATTGACAGACTCTCAAGCAAACACATATCGTCTCTTAAGCATACATAAGTTTTTGGTTTCATTCATTGTAGACATAGTTTGCTTCACCCGAAAAAGTTTTGAAAAAGGAAAAACACTATGAATTTCGAGATGGCATCCTCTCGAAACCGTGCCGTTGGAGGAAGCTGCTGGATGCGACGGCGGAATGATGGACTGCACCCAACCTGAATCTCGGTCGACCTGGTTTATTGAAAATGAAGGCAAATGATCTCTTTCCCAAGCATGGAACCGAGTTGAATGAGGATTTCTGGCATCTAGAAAATTACGGACTGGAGTACCCGATGGAACGAAATAGAAGCCACCCATCTGGTCAGATGATGAGGCCACTGGCCCAACTTGAGAATGAATTCGGTGACCGCTTGACCTTCGGGAGCCAGAAATAATGGGTGTCTGCAACGGTGGTGAAGTGTTTGAATGTTGTGGTTGATAGTATGCCTGGAGTGCTTGAACTCTATCACGTGCCCGGGCATTACTACCAGGGTAAGGAGGGGTCAATGAAGATGACGCTGAACTCCCTGCTCTGGTACCAGAACTAAGGAAGCACAGTAATTGAGAATAAAAAATCAGCAGATGAAAAATAATCGAATCGAACTAAAATGATGAGGCATACCTGTGGCCAACAACAATGGACGCATAAAAGACCCAGATCTTGGCATAGGAGCTACTCCTGGCTGACCTTCGACTGACAGGAGAATTTGAGGGTTGATCGGAACTACCAATTCGACCACTAGATGTGGAGAATGGCGGGGAATGATGCTCCCAATTATGGTAATGGAGATCCACTCCAGGATAAGCATAAGATGAAGGTACCTCACCAGGCACTGATGAACCATTCCAGTGATTGTTGAAACTAAAACTGTCGGAAACACTTCCACTGGAATTTGACGACGATGGATGAACTGTTGGACCAAAGTAAGCTACATACGGACATGGACGAGCGGCTGCGGCCGAATGTTCGGAAAAGACAGCATTCTGTCCCAGTAACTCGTGATCTGCATTCCAACATAACTGATATCAGCATATTAGGCCAAACAAACTCCACAGGAGAAGCATTACTTGAAAGATAAGGACAAATCTTACATGTGGTTGATGATAACTCTCCTTCCCTGAGAAACAAACAAATAGTAGTATGATATGTTGAAGAAAGAAAATAATTGAATATCAACAAGGAAAAGAAACTAGGCAAACCAAACTATAACGATACCGATAAAAAACTAAAAGGAGAACATTTACCGAAGAAGAGCCAAATAGTAAAATACTACGACAGTTTTTCCAGCTTAGAACAAGAAGAATACTGTAACTTCCTAGCCAGTAAATGATTTACTTAGTCATACCGAGAAGTAATGCACTCAGTTAATCTAACGAAATACTTCCACCCTAAAATGTGTTTGGTGGGTAACACCTCCAAAAAAAAATCGAAATTCATCTTATGCATCTCATACAGAACTGATTTGAATTTATACTGTCTAAACTTCTAGCTTGAATTTGATCGCCATTCAATTCGGCCACCACAAGTACTAATCAGAGGTTGAACCTTTTTCAGTTTCTAAATCTTTTTCTATCTAAGAATATATTATCTTGCAACCAAACTCTCTCTGTTGCCGTTATTTATCACAATGATTCATCCTAGAAAACATGCAAAAATATAAGGAGCCAAGTGTTTCATGTTGAAGAAGAGAAAACTGACAAGTACATTTCAGCATAAAAAATAGAAGCAGAAATCTAAGATTTAGCCTCTAATAAGTGAGGTCATGCTTACTCGAATGAAGGAAGTCGTGCTAAGCTTCCAAACGGACACCAGTGAACTCCAAATGACTGCAAAAACAAAAAACCAAATAAGTATACCGTGAGTAGAGTCTAGTCGACTCAGCTGTCAGAAAGTGTGTGCATGTACAGACAAATAAAGCAAAAGCAAAAGACTAAGGAATGTGATCGTATAAGTTTGTAAAGCGGCATATGGTGGTGAAATTTAAACTATAAACTGTTAAATTTTCAAATTTGACAGGTTTAGTATAAAGAAACTCAGTTTGTTAACCAAGAGCTTCAAAAAACAAAAAATTCCCAGGCTAAATAAATCAATAAAAGATGGTCACTTAAAGTGAAATGGGTAGGAGGGCAAGGATGAAATGCTAGGCATATCTAGCTACAAAAATGAAACATAAATACGGCAATCACAACCATTTCGGTTTGCTACGAATGTTGAAACCGGAGAGAAAAGAACTTGCATAGAAATGTTGCTCCATTACCATTTCAGATAAACTTAGATCGTAAAGGTCCTCATCATGTGTCCAATCATCCACATTAAACTCTGGATACGAACGGCCATCATTGGAATAAAGCCATTGACCTTTCTCGATTTTTCGACAATTAGGGCATTGCATCGCACCCTTTACATTGAATGCCGAACCAATACAATCTGGGGGCAATCAATTACAAAATGATGATGATCAATTCAAACATCGAAAATAGATGCTAAAAATCATTTCCTAAAGCCATATACCACCAACCAACACAGCAATCTAGTCTTAAATCCTTGACATTCAACTAGTAGCCATCTCCAAAACTGCAGCTCGTCAAAATACATCAACAGAACTAACGAAACAGGCAAAATTTAAAAGCAATTCACAGAAAAGGTAGCAACGAATTGAAAAATCAAACCTTCTTCATTCTTCAGGAAACAAGAGTTTTCATTTCCAGCTAATAAAGAAGCATAAACAATAAATAATTTTGATTTTACTCATCTATATCATCGATGAAACCAAAACTAGACACACCCAGGAAACCAAATGAGCAAACTTGAGCCCAGATCTTACCATCGCAATCTTAAAAAATCCAAAAATTCTTTGAGGAAATCAGTTCGTAATCTTGACAAACATGACTTACCCAAATGAAACTGATGACCGCATTGAAGCTTAGCCCACGACCGATCTCCATTATCAGCAACCGTTTCGAGGCAAATCGAGCAAGAAACCGAACCAACAGACTCCCCTCCATTGCCGCAGCCACCACCACCACCGTCGTCCACCACAACATCGGTCCCACCATTACTCCCTAATCCCATAATTTTAAAACACTTATAAACTTAAAAACTTCAAATCAACCCACCCAGCCAAAATCGCAAAACCTAAATTTTACTAAAATAAAATTCCCCCTCTTCCTCCTTTCATTTTCCCAACCCAACCGCCGATTTCAATCGGATTAAATTATTTAAAACAAAAACAAAAATTACTCGTCTTCTCAAACTCTTTGCTATTGACCAAATAAAAGACACAGAATATGGATTTAAAAAAAAAGTTTCGATTTTTTGAACGGAAATGAGAAATGAAGTAAATTTTTTCCTCCCTAACAGACTAGCTTTGTCTTTGTATTGTACTATTTAAAATGACGAAGTAACTTGTACCAATGGTATCTTCCTTTCTTTATTCCTTTTATATTATTAAACATTTTAATTTTACCCATAAATTCATTTTGTGGAGTCAAAATTGGGATGAGAGGAAGAAACGTTTTCCTTTTAAATAGTGCACGTGATACTTTAAAAGGTATCTTTTTTAAATGTAAATAAAATAAAATTTTTAAAATTAATTATTTAAATTTTATGTACTGTTGATGTTTTTTAACCATCAATATTTAATTTATTTATCGACTAATTTAGATTAAGTTTTGTAGAGCTCTATTACAGGAACGACACTCTCAACTCAATTTATTCTATTCGAAAGCGTTAAAATTCAAACTCCTAATCATATTTAAATAATTTAATATATTATCCTGTCAAATTAGTTGATATTAGTATAATATATCAATTTTTTTTTTGAGGTTAAAGAAATATATTTTTTATTAATATAAAATAATATTTATTTAAGTACAACTTTCAATAATTTAATATTTAACACTCATACTTTAATATTTATAAATCCTAAATTTAAAATTTAAAAAAATAATAATAATATTTTATCACTAAAATCGATTAATTCATATAAATATAAAATATTTGAAGTCAGCCAATACTAAATTCATTGAATTATATAGAGTTTTAAGTGCAGGTGGTGGGCCCAAGGGGTCCGATCCAGTCACGCTTTGCTTGCACGGTGGCGGTGCCATGGGATATTTATACATGTCGGCTGAAGACTGTTGATTTTTTTTCCAGTAAACTACATCGTAAGTCGTTGTGTTATGAATAAACTTACAATTAGATCACAATATTTCAAAAAGTCATAATATCACTATTTATCTAATTGTAATAATTAAGTTTTTTTTATAGATTATAATAATCAAATTATTTTTATTTATCAATTATTATAACTAAGTTATTTAAATATTATTAAAAATTAATATTGGGTAAATTACATGTTTAGTATTCAATTATCACTTTTGTTCTGTTTTGGTCATTCAACTATTAATTTTTTCAAAATCATATATAACGTTACGTTTTAATTTTATTTTGATCACCCGCTGTTAAAAAAATAACAGGATTGTTGACTTGATATTTTTTTAAAAGATTTCAACGATATTGTGTCATTACCTTATATTGACATGTTAACATCACTGTCAATTGTTTACGGTGGTAGGTGACCAAATTGAAACCAAATGTAACGTTATGTATGATTTTGAAATAAAAATATAACTAGAAAACTAACCTCTATATAAGCCGTAATCAAAATTCAATAACATCTCTATTGTCTCCAACTCCATCTGTGTTTATTTTACCTAAAAATTATGAAATGGCCGACCAGTAGTCAAATTTGGTGTTCACACAAAGTCAAAGTTCCATACTACCCTTACCACAAAAGCTTTCATATTGGAATAAGTCCCTATTCAATGGATATTCTCTTTTCCATGTTCATTTTATATTGTTCATATTTTGTAACAGTCTTTTTTTGTAAATATTTAAAAAATATTTACAAAATAATTTCTGTAAAATAATTATATTTTCTAAAAAATAATATCCGAAAATCATTTTTAGTATTTAGATGATGCCATGTAAACTATTTATGTTATTTTAGTAAAATTTTAAAAAATATTCGTTACAAATAACAAATGTAATAAATAATATTATTATTTTTAAAATAGTTGTTGAGAGTGGAATAGGGATGGTAACTCAACCCGAACTTGACGGGTTCCGACCCGACCCGACCTGATCGGGTCGGACTTAAAAAATTCGGGCTCGAGTAAGGTTTTTTTATGCACTGCTCGGGTCGGGGTCGGGGTCGGGTTTAGGGTGGAAAAAATTCGACCTGACCTTAAATATATATAATTACCCTATATATTTAGGATAATTACAATAATACCTCTCTTTATATTTTTTTTCCAATTAAGTCATTATTTTTATTGAATAAAAATATTTTTTTATTATTTCGGGTCGGTTTTTAAGTCATATATTCGGGTCGGGTCGGGTCGGGTGAAATCTTTCGTCGGGTCACGAGTGGAGGACACTTTCTTCTCGGGTCGGGTGGCCCAAAATTATAAAAAAAGTATAGTTTAGGCCTTGAAAGTTTTCAAAATATATAATTTGACCCTCACAACAACAACAACAACAACAAAACCCAATTCCCATATGTATGGGGTAAGGGGGAGGTAGGGTAGTAGGCTGCCCCCAACGCCAGGTTGAGAATAGCTTCCGTGGAAGACCTCCGGCAGTCAGAAAATTAAAAATATAGATAAAATGCAATGCATGTATAAATAATTACATAAATACATAGCTAACAATATTCATATGCATTAATATCATATGTGCTTCTGTAATGGGGAGTAATACCTGCAAAATAATCCATGCGAAAGAATCTCTGCATATAGACAGAAACATAAGACCTGGCTAAATTTAACAGAGGAAACATGACGAGAATGATACACAAAAGTCAACGATAGCAAGCCCAGTTCTAATCTTTCATAAATACCAATAACAGAAAAGTATAAGAAGTAAAGTCATGGAAATTACTACAAATGCATTAAAAGAAGACAGAGATGATACACCCTATAGATGTGACCCACATTACTCGACTACCCTAGTCACAAGCCTCCATAATTTCCTATCATAGGTCATGTCTTCGGTAAGGCCTAAATCCATCAAATCAGATCTCAAGTAGTATTCCCACTTCCGCCTTGGTCGTCATTTCCTTCTGGCACCGTCGACTGTAATCGACTCTACCCTCCTGACCGCATCCGACGGTAGTCGCCTAAGGACATGCCCAAACCACCGTAGCCTTCCCTCCCTCAATTTTTCGGAAACAGACACCACCCCCAAGGACATCCTAATAGCAGAGTTTGTCGTCATATCCCACAGAGTCCTACCACATGTCCATCGAAGCATTCTCATTTCTACGGCCTCTTCCTCCTTACGTGATCCTTCTTGGTTGCCCAACATTCTGATCCATACAACAACGCTGGTCTTATTGCCATTCTATAAAATTTTCCCTTAAGTTTAGAGGCACCTTTTTGTCACACAAAACTCCAGTAGCGGCCCTCCACTTTAGCCATCCCGCCTTTATACGGTGTAACGTCATCATCTACACCCTCATCTTTATGTATCATAGACCCTAAGTACTTGAAACAATCCTTTGAGGGAAGAACGTGTCCTTCTATGCATACTTCTACATCTTCATCGTTTTGGTTCCCATTGAAGTTTGAACATAAATACTCTGTCTTTTCAATATTGATCCTTAAACCTTTTTCTTCCAAAGCAGTCTTCCAGGTAGCCAGTCTACTATTCAACTCAGATTTTGTTTCAGCAACTAGGACAATGTCGTCAGCGAAAAGCATACACCAAGGTACACCATCTGGTGTCGCACAATAGATGTCGTCCATAATCAAGGCGAAGATGTAAGGGCTAAGAGCCGACCCCTGGTGGAGTCCGATTTCCACCGGGAAAGCCTCGTGTCGCCAACTGTAGTCCTGACGTAAGTAGTAGATCTACAATACATATCACGAATCGCCGGATATAAGCAGTTGGGATCCGTCTCGTTTCCAAAGTCTTCCAGATCGTATCGCGGGGAACGCTATCATAAGCCTTCTCAAGGTCAATGAACGCCATGTGAAGATCTCTCGACTTTTCCCTATATTTCTCCATAAGCCGTCGAAGTAGATGAATCGCCTCAGTGGTAGACCTGCTTGGCATAAAGCCAATTTGATTTTCCGAAACCCTAGTAACTTGTCTCAACCTAGCCTCTATCACCCTTTCCCATAGCTTCATGGTATGGCTGAGTAGTTTAATACCTCTGTAGTTACCACAACGTTGGGGATCTCCTTTATTTTTATAGATTGGTATCACCGTAGACTCTCTCCACTCCTCTGGCATCTTGGCAGTCTCTAAAATAATATTAAAGATGTTAGTCAACCACTTAACTCCCTCTTCTCCTAGGGCTAACCACACAGTGATAGGAATTTGATCAGGACCGACAGCTTTCTCCCTTCCCATCTTTCTAAGAGCTATTTTGACTTCCTCAAACCCAATCCGACTTGTAGGGCAGTCATTGGCCGTAGTATGATGGTCGCCTGACCCATCAACGATACTATCTCTACATGAAGAGGCACCGTCATTAAATAAGCCAAAGAAGTAACTACCCCAAACCCTCTTAATATCATGATCTTTCATTAAAATAACACCATTGTTGTCCTTAATAAACCTAATGTTACCTAGATCCTTTTTCCTAATCTCCCTAGATTTTGCAAGTCTGAAGATGTCATTTTGTCCTTCCTTGGTGTCTAATCTCTTGTACATTACCTCATATGCCTTATCCTTTGCTTTAGCTACCGTTTTCTTGGCTTCTCGCTTTGCCTCCTGGTATCTTTGTTTAGCTCTCGACCTTTATTCGTCATCATTTTTAAAAATTTCATATTAATCTTTATTTTTTTTTGAATATCCTTAATTAAACCCCTCCCATAAATTTTAAAAATTATCATTAAGCTTATCAAAATTTAAAAAACTTATCAAAATTTAAAAAAACTTTAATTAGACCCTAATTTATTTTAAAAGAGTATAAACTGAACCCTTTAATTTTTTTAAAGATTTAATTTAAACTTTTAAAATTTTAAAATTTTAAATTGACCACCACAAACATCCATTGCTAAGTTCTGACACTTGTCCCTAATCCTAAATATACAGTCTACTAGACTAATAGCTTAGATATGGTGGGGCCCAATGAACTCCAAACAGATGTCGGAATTGCAGTAACCAAGCGGAATAGTTTCCACCAAACTAAAAAAATATATTAAATTTTACCAGAAAAAGAAAAAGCGTGTGATAAATATATATATTATATTGGTTTTACTAAATGCTGTGTCATTACAATTACAATATATAAAGGATGAAAATATTTAAAATTTTTGCTACAAATAAACATTCAATTAAAAACCATTTCCTTTAATTTTAATATTATTTAAACGAAGAAGAAGAAGAATTATTTTATATAAAAAGTATTTTTCAGGTATATAAAAATTTCTTTTAATAAATATTCGAGGTTGACTCACGTTGGGTTAAAAACTCTCATTTAATTTTAGGATAAACTGTGCATTTAGTATCTAAATTTTTAATTTTTTTAAAATCATGCTTAATGTTTAGTTTTTATTTTATTTTTAGTATATTCAACAATTGTTGAAATAATTGAAAGTTTAGATACCAAAACACATTTAGTATCTAAACTATACTTAAGTTTTGAGAAAAAGAAAAGAAAAGTTTAGGTATTAAAACATACCAAACTGATAGGTTAGGTACTAAACTCGTGAGTTTTTTAATGATGGGTATTAAATGAAACAAAAACTAAATGTTAGGTATGGTTTTGAAAAGATTGAAAGTTTAGATACTAAAACAGACCAAAATTGATAGTTTAGGTACTAAACACGTAATTTACCCTTAATTTTATTCTCTTTTATGATTTCCCCCTATTTCAACTTTACCGTCAACGTCAAAACTCTATTACAAGTAGGAGGACTCAAATGTAATAAACACAAAATTTCTTAGCTATTTTGATAAATTGAATTCCCCCTATTTCAATCCTCTCCTAAAATTCTCGCTGCCTCTAACTAACGATTGCAGTCTCTCGCTTTCTCATCAGTAGATTTCAAAAATCGAAATTTCAGCCTTTCAAAGAAGTTAATTTTCAGCCAACATGTTGGTTTATCAAGATCTTCTCACTGGTAAAGTTGTTGGTTCTTTCTGTTTTTGTATGAATTTCTTTTCTTTTTTGCTCATGTTCTTGTTGTTTCCAAGTTCTGTACTGTTTTTTTTTTTGCAAATTATTTTCTGGGTTACTTTCCTCCTCAATTCAGAAGAAAGTATATTGAATTTGGAGTATGATTTGATACGATTTCTTAATTTTCCTTTTTTAAGCTAGAAGCTTAATGTTTTGTTAGAAAGCTATTTTCATAGGTTTTTTTAACTTAATTCTTGTTGATGATTTCCAGGTGATGAGCTTTCTCTCTGATTCTTTCCCATACAAAGAAATCGAGAACGGACTGCTGTGGGAAGTCGAAGGGAAGGTTGGAATCTTTATTGTTTTTCTGTAATTTTGGGCTGAAACTCACAGTTCTATGTGCTGTTTTTCTCTAACACCTTTTAATGTCTTTACTTGTGTGGTTCTTTTAGTGGGTTGTTCAAGGGGCTGTCAATGTGGATATTGGGGCTAACCCTTCAGCAGAAGGCGGGGACGAAGACGAAGGTGTCGATGACCAAACCGTCAAAGTTGTTGACATCGTCGACACTTTCAGACTTCAGGTAAATAGGTCGAGGCTTAAGGTTTAGTGTATGTTTTCCAATACTGTCATCTGAAGAATTCGTGTTAATTCGATTAACAGGAGCAACCCGCATTCGACAAGAAGCAATTAGTAACCTTCGTGAAGAGGTACATCAAGAACTTGACTCCCAAATTAGAGCCCGAAAAGCAAGAGACATTCAAGAAGAACATAGAAGGGGCTACCAAGTATTTGCTTTCCAAGATCAAAGATTTCCAATTGTAAGTCACTCTATCTGTTCCAAAATCGTTTTTCAAATCGAACTACCGCCGTTTCTTATCATCCGAGTTTAACATTTTGTTGATGTTGTTACAGCTTTATAGGTGAGAGCATGCACGATGATGGTAGCCTGGTGTTTGCATACTACAAAGAAGGCGCCACCGATCCCACCTTCCTTTACTTTGCCTATGGCTTGAAGGAAGTCAAGTGTTAACCTAGTCTCAACACCCGTCGAACCAGCTTTGCTATATAGAATTTAGTTTAATTCTAGATACAAGTAGTTCTAAACTATATATTTTTTTTCTTAGCTCATTTAGGTCATTTGATATATGAAATATGCTTAAAACTTTGATCGAGGCATACAAATATAGTGTGTTTTCCAGCAAGTTTTGGATGTGATTTCTCATGGCAAGTGGTGTGTGTGTCTGCAATCTGTATACATGCTTGTTATTGTAATATTTGTAATATTACTATCTCTAGGTTGCGCAAGAAAGGGTCAAAGCTTCCAATATATTCCGAATCGTGCAAAATACCGGCAACGATAGCCCAGAAGAGGATCTCTGCAAATATACATATAGTAGGATGCCTACTCTTCTTGAATGCCAAACCCCTATGAATATGTGCTTTTCAATCCAATAAACCTGCCATTACCATTGCCGTTTTAGAAAGCCAAAATACAGGATGGAAACTGGAAGAAGATCGAAAAAGGGATAGGAGAAACATGCAAATATCGACGACAAAAACCCACCAATGTATTATGCGGATGCTTGTAATACCATCCGTTTACGAAGCCAGCAAATATGCCTTCAGCAGCCATGACATAAACCAACATTGAATTCATGCCGATCCATTTTAATGGCAGAAACATGTACTTGAAACCCCATATATCGACCTGGCCACCCGAAATTTTGATCAGCATTAGCCGTAAGCAAAAACGTAGACTCTTAAAGAGTCGTACCAGAATATAAATGGTTGAGAAGACAAGTGCTGCTGCTCCAGATGTAACACAAACATAGCTGAAAGTATATAGTTGCTTGTTCAAAGGAATTGCCGTAAAATGCAGAACAAATCCTAGAACGAGGAAAGTGAATCCCATCACGATCCATTGCTTCAGCCTTTCTGAATGACCCTGGAGTCAAGAATTCATCAAAGACTCTCAAATTAGAAACCAAGAACCATGCATCGATCCGTTTTCGAAATTTATACCTTCAAATGTACGAGCACGTGTCCGAAATGCACTCCTATGATTGTAGAAAGAATTGCAGATATCGAACTGCAATTAGTGCATGCAATGTCAACGATTCTGAAGATAAACAACTAGTACCAAAAACTTGTACCGCATCAACAGACCTTAGAATTCCTTCAGGTTCGAAAGGTGCGTGGCACCATGACGGAGCATCGTTTTTGAGCAGTCCCTCGTAAGGGGAATTCTCTGTGCAAGCCTGCAGCAGTGTAGGAAGATTTCAGACATGCAACTGTCATTCACTCTAAGTAAATTAGTGGACTCAATCTTAAACTACACCTTATGTCGTCTCCATGCAGGTTTATGGTACATGTGATTGATCCCCAAGACTTCTCTGTCGATATATCCGGCAGCGTTACAAGGAGGATCAAGTTTCCTCTCACATTGCAGGCTACCTAAAATCAAACACAAATCTTAAGGAACTAAAGCAAATGTTATGGTTCAGTAAGAGGCCAATATCGTTATTAATCGTAACCAAGGCTACAGTGAAAACTCTCCCATAATCCACTATCCTTATCACGGACAATGAACTGCCAGTCCGGGACATATTCCGTAAAGTAAAGCCAAATACAAATAAGTACGCATGCACCTAACAGCCTGCAGATCATAAAAACCGAGAAATAGTTGGTGTTCGAATCGATCATAAATACGAAAAAGTCCAATGGGAACTTAATCACTTACCAATGCCAACAATATAACCTAAAAACAGAGAAATGGCCAGCTGAAGTACCATTGGATTGTGCATCTTTCAGAAAAATCTCTGCAAGTGCCACTACCAAATATGCAAAAGCAATTCTCTACAAAGAAGGTGAAATGAATTACTTATTCCTGAAGCCATTATTGAAGAACTCAACTATGCAATTAGTACCTGTAGAATTCCACAGAACCTTATCATCTTCATATCAACACCGTAAGTTAACTCGTCGGGAGCATGCGAAAACCCTCCTTTGTAACGTAAGGATTTACAGAAGTTAGCATCAAAGCTTTTCCATCATCGTTTGAACTTGCATAAATGTATTAAGATAGAAGAATTTCTCAGTTTGAAATAAGGTTTCTGTAATCTTATTTGCTTAAGATAGGAAAATTTGTTAACCCCTAAAAGTTTTAAGAATGTATGATGAATCATACCACCAAAATCTTCTTTCATTTGTTAGTCTATTCCCAGAAAAATGTGATACATAACGCACCATGAATGTGAATACCCTAAGCAAATGGGAAATCAACCTATGTTGCTCGAGCTCTTTATTTTTCTTGAAGTATTGTATTCGAACACTCGCACCAAATCCAAATAAACATACAATGAACACCCAAAGTCTATCTCCCCCCCCCCTTGATATGTGTTTAGCAAAGAAAACCAAACCTTGTAATAACAACCCCAAAAGAGGAGCTTTAGGGTTCTGAAACCACCTTCTTCACAGCTTTACCCCTACTTGGTATTCTCTACAAAAGTATGTAACCATTACTAATTTGAAGCAAATATAAACTGCAATTATTACTCAAATGTCTTAAAGAAACCCAACCTTAAGAGCAAGAGGAATGGCAATGCCAACAATGAAAAGAAAGAAGGGCATAACGAAATCAGCAAGGTTGCAGCCATGCCATGGTGCATGGCCAATAACAGGCCATTCTCCTCCAACGTCATCCACTAGAATCATCAGCTACAAAAGTTCACAGTTTAGTTCAAAGGAAAAGCGTCGGAAAAATAACCCTTTTAATGGATTGGATGAAAGAAAAACCGAAGAATACCGCCACAGTAAGGCCTCTGAAGATGTCCAGTGAGGCAACTCGCTGAGTTTTGTTTGGCTTCTGAGTTGAGATTTCGGTCTTGGGGATGGCCAGGGTATGGTGATGAACAGGGTCTACTTTGATCTCAGCCATTTTTTTTACTTTGGAGATGATAAGATGTTTGTTGCAAGAAAAACTAGTGAAGGAAAGAAGAACAGTGATAGTTGAGATTTCGGTCTTGGGATGGCCAGGGTATGGTGATGAACAGGGTCTACTTGATCTCAGCCTTTTTTTTACTTTGGAGATGATAAGATGTTTGTTGCAAGAAAAACTAGTGAAGGAAAGAAGAACAGTGATTGGGGTGATAATTGTACTTGAAAAATATCATTTTCTCAACTTATTTTCTATTGTTTATGATATTTCTGGAGATTTTATCTGTTGGGTAGTGTATTGATGGCAAAAAACTTCGATTTTTGGAGGTTAATGCGTTCATGGAGGTTACTTGTTCCCATCATGAACGAAGACAAAGTTAACATATGAGATAATCTTATTTTATTGCCTCTTATATCACTTTCTATAAACTATGAAGTCCTGAAACTATATCAATATTATGAATTCATTTCCGAATTTTAAAATCGTTTCAATTAGATCATTTCGTTAGGTTGAATATTAAATATTAGGCTTATTAGCTGTGATTTAACGTAGAACATAATTAAAATATGAGGGCAGCATGACATTCATAAGTAATTCACTGGGTCCAAAAGTTTTACTTCAAGAAAACAATGCCTGAATAAGTGAGAAAACACTGAATCTGTTCTTCTTTAGCAATCTCCCATTCCAACATAGTCCGAACGGCAGTGCTTCGCGACGGAACTTTCCGCTAGATCGTTTCGGGGAAAAAACAACTGAGAGCTTTGAGTTTGTCAAACTGTTTCTGTCAAATCTCTCGGCTACTGAAAATAGCATCTACAATCCCTTCCCTTACCCTGTTTCAATAAAGAGAACCATGAGTTTTCAGATCATATAAAAACTGATGTTTTCCGGCAAAAAACGACTAGTCGAAACATACTGCTCGTCGGAAATCTTGTGTCATTAGTTCATTATTGAGAAGAGATGCAGAGAGAGACAATATGAAAAACAAGTTGAAAAGTTTGTCAGCAAGAGATGACATTAAAACTAGCATGAACAGCATCTTTTTATCCACGTTTGACATTCAATATATTAACACTATTTAGCAAGCTCTTGGAGAGCAAGGGAACCGTTCATACAATATGAATGAGCTACTGACATACATAACAGCATTGCAACATAAGGAACCATCAGTCGAATTCAAAAGGCAGATAGTTTCTACGATACAGATGATTCCCAAAACAACAGGGAATCGATGATGTCCGAAGACATTTGTCCGGTCACCGTGCAACTTTGGTGACAGAGAAAGAATCACAATAAAGGGAGGAAAAAAAGAGGAAACTACCACTGGTCAGACATGAAACCGAACCGAGGGTCATCAGAGGATGCACTTCAACAAAAGGTACCCCGTCCTACATATATCTTTGAAAAGGATGACTTAAATGTCTGATTTGGCTAAAGAAGCATCATCCCAGAGGCAAAGAGAGCAAATGGACACAATAACTTTATAAGGAAAAACACTTTCGAGTTCTTCTTCACCGGACTCGAAGCTAGTTGATTGTATACAACAATCCTCCAAATTCTAAAACCCAACTCTCCATCTCCATGTCCATCTACAAACATTCCAACACTTAGCTCTCAAACCATAAACCATTTACACACACTATTTATCTATATATATCCCCAAAAAATGCCTTAGAAGTACAGACGACTTCCCAAAGAAGGAAAGTTTGTCCAAGTATCATATTTAATCATATGACAATCATAAAGTTTGCCCATTTTTAAGCACCACCAACTACAGTCCTCAAAACAGTGCTATTTAAAAAGAAGAAATCATTGAAGAAATATAACAGCAGTGTAAAGATTAGAAAAAGAAAAAAAACTAACTAGTAATTCAGGGTGCTTTAGCATAGGGAGATATGAGGAGCTGAAACTGAGACCAACTTACAGATCTGCATTTGAAATTGAGGCTTCCTTTTTTTTTTTTTTGCTTTAAATAAACAATTATTTCAAGCTTAAAATAAATCCATTGTCGTTCAGTGGTTAGGATATCTGGCTCTCACTTAGGAGACCCGGGTTCAATTCCCTGCAATGGATTTTTTATCAAATATAAAAATGAATTCACAATATTAATAAATAATAATACAATTAATATATATATATATATATATTTTTTTTTTGCATCTTACATTATATAAGCATAAATATCATAACTGCAAAAGAATTACCCTTGAATTTTGCATATTCTTCTTCAGACAGCCTGTTCGTAACTGATCTATTTCATTCTCTTGGCTAATATTTACAGGCAGTAGAACATGCGTAATTACAGGTCAATGAACATAGGTAACTCACTTACTGTTCCGAGGCTTTCCATCAAGAAAACAATGCCCAAAGACGTAACAGATCTTTCGGCTTGATCGGTTCGTAAGAGTAACAGAATTCTTCGAGTCTGCCAAGCTATTTCTATCAAATGTCTGAACTATTGAAAATAGCATCTGCAATCTCGTTCCTTACCTGCTGTAAAAAGCTGTATGAGTTTGCTCGATGCAGATCAACTTCGAGTAGCATCTTTTATCCCACACTTGACATTACAAAGCAATAACCGAACACTATTTAGTCAACTCTAGGAGAGCAAGAGAACCGTTCAACAATATGAATGAGCTGCAGAAATACAACTTATAGCATGATAAGTCGAACAATTCCCACTTGCTGAATGAGGAACCATTGGTCGATCTCGAAAGGTAGAATCTCTATGATAGATGGTTCCGGTCACCAAGTAACCTTTGGGACGGATATAACGAATCGTAATAAAGGGTGGAAAAAGGAAAACTACTCTGGTCAGACAAGAAACCAATCCCGAGGGTATCATCAGAGGATGCGCCTCAAGCATCCCATCCAACAAATAGCTTTGAGGTGGATGCCTTAAGGAGCACATCAAAAGATAGTTGATTATACGCAAAGATCTGTAACATTGGGGCATTCTCCAAATTCTAAAACCCAACTCCCCAACCTACATCCCCATAGCTCTCACACTATGGACCATTTACAACAAATAATATATATATCCCCAAAAAATGCAAGTTAATGAACAAAGATTGCCTTTGAAGTACGGATGACTTCTCGAAGATGGAAGTTCATCCCAGTATCACCATTAATCAAATGAAAATTATAAAATTTGCCCATTTTTAAGCTCCAATAACTACTACAGTCCTCAAAATAGTAGTATTTAATAAGAAAGAAATCATTGCAGAAATATAAAAACAGTGTAAAGATTAGAATAACCTAACCCGTAATTCAGGTGTTTTTAGCATAGGGTGAAAATTTTCCGTGTGGAACAACGGAAGAGGAAGCTGAAACTGAGACCAACTTACAGATGTGCACTTGAAATTGAGGCTGCTTTCGTTGTTTCTTTAAGTAATGTATCATTTCAATCATAGAGCAACAACTCCATTGTCGTCCAGTGGTTAGGATATCTGGCTTTCACCCAGGAGACCCGGGTTCATTTCCCGGCAATGGAATTTTATTTTCATATATAAACATGAATTCACAATATTAATAAAATATCTTTTCATTTTCTACTCAGCCTATTTTCACTCATATGACGATTCTAAATCTGTGTAAAACTAAAGAGTTTTACAATCCTACCCGAACTCATTGCATCTTAATTCTTATATTATATAAGCATAAATATCATAACTGCAAAAGAATTACCCTTGAACTTTGCAGATTCTTCTTCAGACAGCCTCTTCATAGTGATTATTTTCATTGTCTTGGCTAATATTTTTCAGGCAGTAGAGCATGCATCATTACAGGTAAATGAACATAGGTAATCCACTTCCTGTTCCGAGGCTTTCCATCAAGAAAACAATGCCCAAATAAGTAAAAGATCTTTCCGCAAATGTCTGAACTATTGAAAATAGCATGTACAATCTCGTTCCTTACCCACTGCAACAAAGAGCGATATGAGTTTGCTCGATGCAGATCAGCTTTGAGCAGCATCTTTTATCCCACACTTGACATTACAAAGCAACAACGAACACTATTTAGCCAACTGTTGGAGAGCAAGGGAACCATTCATACAATATGAATGAGCTGAAGAAATATAAGTTATAGCATGATATGCCGAACAATTCCCACTTGCTGAAAGAATGAACCATAGGTCGATCTCGAAAGGTAGATAACTCTATGATATAGATGATTCCCAAATCGATGTTATTATGAAGAACATTTGTCTGGTCCCCAAGTAAACTTTGTGACGGATATAACGAAACGTAATAAAGGGTGGAAAAAGGAAAACTACTCTGGTCAGACAAGAAACCAATCCCTAGGGTATCATCAGAGGATGCGTCTCAACATAAGGCATCCCATCCAACAAATAGCTTTGAGGTGGATGCCTTAAGGAGCACATCAAAATGTCTGATTTGGCTAAAGAAGCATCATCCCAGAGGCAAAGAGATCAAATGGACACACAAATTATTACGAAGAAAAGCAATTTCGAGCTCTTCTTCGCCGGGACTCGAAGATAGTTGATTGTATGCAAAGATCTGTAACATTGGGGCATCCTCCAAATTCTAAAACCCAACTCTCCATCCTATATTAAAATTCATCCCCATAGCTCTCATACTATGAACCATTTACAACAAATAATATATATCACCCAAAAGTGCAAAGATGGAAGTTCATCCAAGTATCACCATTGATCAAATGACGATTACAAAATTTGCCCATTTTTAAGCTCCAAGAACTACTTAAGTCCTTAAAATAGTAGTATTTTAATAAGAAAAGAACCATTGCAGAAATAAATAATTTTTTTTAAAGATTAGAGAAAACTAACTACAAATTCAGGGGGTGAAAATTTTCCGCCTGAGACAATGGGAAAGGATGCTGAAACTGAAACGAATTTACAAACACGGAAGAGTAATAATATTAAACAAACGCTGAATAATGGGAACCGAAAACAAAAGCTCAAATTTAGTTAAAGTCACTTCGGACTTATTACGGCAAATGTGGGTTCAATAGATATCTCTCTGCGACTGCGCTGAAATAGGGGAAAGTTTGAGCTTGGATGTGCATTCCAAACCGAGGCGGCCTTGTCTTCATTGCTGATCCCGTCCCAAGAAATATTTAGGGTAAACTACAAGACTAGTCACTTTTGTTTTTGATCAATCTTATTTTGATAACTGGATTTAAAAAATAATAATGTTTTTGATCACTTATAATCATGATTTTAAATAGCGTTCGCGGTCACGTTTTTTATCACGTCGTGTTTATCACGGTTGCGAAGATAACGGATGTCATTGCTGCTATTGCGAGTATCGCGGTCGTGAATTTTTTTAAATGTCGCACAACTTACCCTAAAATGACTAAATTAAATACAATTAAAATAAATTTTAAAATTTAAATTACATAAATTTAGATTACTGAAATTAAGACAAAATTAAATAAAAATTAAAATTTACATTTTAAACTAGGGATTAAATTATAAATTTTAAAAGTAGAAAGAATCTCAAATTAATATATTTTTAAAAATTATATTTTAAAAAATAATAATAAATCACCCCTCCCCTCCCCCGACTTTCTGCCTCCCCTTCACCATCTTTTTGGTTATGGCTTCTTCCCCCATAATTTTCTGAAACAAAACTGTCTTCCCCTTTCTCCTTCGCCTTCTGCCTCTCCCTTCCTCCTCCCCATCATTGTCTGAAAAAAAAAATGCGCCACCAATGTTTTTGTTTTGGAATCACGATTGGATAACGGTTGTTGCGTCTCGTTATCGCGCAATCGTCCGTTTCCCTTTAAATTGCGGACGCAATCGATCGAGATTGGTGTGAATCAGTCACCACAAAAACCATGAAAATTGATTTCGGACGATGGCGCGACCGCGATATCAAGACCACTATCACATTTTCGGAACGCTATTTGATACCATGCTTACAATATCAATTCATTATATTTTAATCATTAGACTGTTAATTCCCGTTACTTTAATGATGCGAGTAAAAAATTCAATTTCTAGTTCATTCAGTTAAATTTCAAATTTTGGAGTGTAAAACACTTTATGCCGAAAAGTTGAAGAACGTAAAAGATAATGATACGGAGAACACGATCATCTATTTGAAATTGAGACTTATTATTATGGCGAATGTTGGTTCGAGAGATAGTCTCTCTGCGACTGCCACTGCTTGATGAAGTTTAGCTTATATCTGCATTAGAAATTGTGCTTTCTTTAATCAGAAAAAAGAAGTAATTGTAATTTATGTTGACTTACTACATATGAATTAGAAATCATTTCAAAAATAGCCAACAATTCCATTGTCGTCCAGTGGTTAGGATATCTGGCTTTCACCCAGGAGACCCGGGTTCAATTCCCGGCAATGGAAAGTCTTTTTTCTCCAAAATCATCAATTAATCGGTTTACGTTTACCGCTTGTAATAATTCATTTATTGCTGTCTTGGGTCAACAGAACTCCATCCATGATGAATCTAATGGTTTCAACTTCACGGGTTCTCTATTTTATTTTAACAAAGCTCAAGTAAATAAGCAGAATGCCAATAAACATTAAACATAAACAAAAATGAGTCATTTCCGTAAACATTTTCTTCTATCAGGTTAATAATAAACATGTACTCAAGTTTTGCACAAGCATCATACAACAAGAATGGCTACACATGGCCTGTAAATCAAGGTGATTAGAGGCAAAGAGAAGTTGTAAAAGGCTCATCGCAAAACCGAACAAAAGCATACAGGCAGGCCGATAAATGGGGCCTTTGGGGTATGGTATAGTTACTTCCCGATTCCGAGTTCTTTTGATATCTCTCTCGTCAGGCTGAATTGTGAAGTGCCATGCCATGGAAATAAGGTCCGAGTAACTGGAAGTTTCCGACGAAGATCCTGCATTGCGTATAACATGAAGAATACGTTAAATAGAACACAACAACGGGGGATCTAATGGTGAAATACGAATCAACGAATGGTATAAACCTAACTTAATTCAAAAGGTTTCCTCACAGCTTTTGGCTGAAAGAAAATTAAAACATACCTTGAAAGTGGTATCTGGTAAATTCAAATAGGATGCCTGCATTATGACGAGACTGTCAGTGTTGAATTCGGGAAAACTCAAGGAACTGAAACAAACCGGACATTGAAAACGACCTCAAGAGATGCCAGGTACTCCGTCTCATGGTGGCGAATTACACTTTCTATGGCAATTGCACTATCATCAGGGGACTGAAACAAACAGTAAAAAAATATTAATCGATTTTTTTAACGCAAAGGCCAGAAGCCACTAAGCCAACAGATCACAAACTTCCACCGTAAATAACAACTACCACCCTTCACATGCTCTCACATCAGAATCTTTGCTCAAAGACGATTACCATCCTCATACGCTATACCAAAATGGTTATACGGGATATAAAATTAGTCAAAAGGGAAAATAAAGAACTTCAAAATTCTATTGCAAGAAAGAATGAACCAAAGGATAACACAAGGGGAACAGGAGGAAAGAATCAAATTTAAAATAGATTGTCATTTGGAAGTAACCTGAAACATTGTAGAATCTCTACGTTCATGTTTTGCATCTCTAATTGCACATTTCCCTCTTCAAAATAGTGTGCACCCACCCACCTGGAAAGAGAAAGAACTGACTTATTATAGGTTTGTGCAACTTTAAGTGAATTTGGATAAGAAACGCAGGAAGAACAGGAGGGCAAGCTTGAATCTCACTTGCAAATAATCCAAGGAAAATGACTAGTATAGGAGGAACGATTGAAGATACTAAAGAAAAAAGAACACAAATATGCCATGCACTACATCATGAAAATATTGTAATACCTGAAATTTGCCTTTTAGTTCCAGAACTTGAACATCATCTATGAATTCAATGTTCCATATTGACCGCCAACTTCCATTACTAAACAAAATGCCAAAAACAATTTTTAGAAGATAAACAGCTATGATCAATACTAGCAGGTAGTAGTAGTCAACCATACGATCATGCAATTGCAGTAGAATAGTTACTACTACATTGTGGTCTAACAAATCTTACACACCAGAAATTTTGTGGGCTGAGTCTAGCGGCATAAATCACTACAACAAGCTCAAAATCAGATTCGGGTCCCTCCACATCTTTTCCATTAATACAGTAAACTGAACATGAACCTTTTGGATAAGCTTCGCCAACATACTTCAGCATTTCTGCTTCCAGAGCACATCTGTAAAGCAAAAACGGGAATTAATTACAAGTAGTAATTATAGTATCGCATGGTGAAATGTGCCCTAATTTCAACTATAAAACTACCATTTGTTCTTTTTATGAATTCTAAAAGAGAGCAAGAGCCGGTGATACAAATAAAAATTATGGATTTCTCTCTTCATGATGCGTGCTAGTTTCAGAAATAATGATGAAAACCCTAATGAGTAGATAACTATTTCCTTATCAAGCAAACTTTTTGAACATATCAGTGGCAGTAAAATAAAAATATACATGTTCATGTGCCTGGGAGAATCCTGAGTATCAGTCCAGGTAGGGAGTCGGTCAAAACCCATATAAAGCAGAAGGCTGAAAGCTTGAAACCTTAAGCTCCAAGACTTAAATACAGACATTATTCACATCCTAACAAGTAGTGGAACTGGACACTGTATCCAACAAGCAGTGGTTTCGAACCAAATCATTTAGATGTCAGTCGGAACTTGAGACATAGGATTTTGTAAATTTGAGCTAGCTGGTAAATTAGACCCATGGAGAAGTAATCAACTATATTAGATTTCAGAGAGATGCTTCTATTAGTTCATCAGAAATCAATTAAAGATACTATACATCCACCATAGTTGTAAAAACATACCTGTATTCCTCAATATATGGAGTGGGAAGCTCCTCATCAGTGGCTGGTCTAACCTCTGTACAAACCTGATCCAATTTAGCACAACATGATATAAACATTTAAACCAAATCATACGCATTAATCGGTAAGTTTCACAAACACAGAGTCATCCCATCCTATAATCCACTTGCCATTAAAAAATGCAAGTTAAGGAAATGATATTATAGAAAGGTTCTCTGATATTAAACAGAAATAAAAGTTTTCAATCACAAGATGTGCAAGGCTAAAGGTACCTGTTTTACATGATCAACAATGGCAACTTGGGCAGTCTTGGGGTCTAGATACTCATTATCCCGAAGCTCCCCATATTGTGTAACCAGAACCTAAAATTCAATTGGAGAAAAACATTGCAAAAATTAACTTTGTTTTAAAATCAAACTCACAGGAATCAGCGTCTCAACTAGCAGAACCAATATTGAAACTACCCTCATAGTTGAATATTTGATAAGAATGACAAGCAAACAAGAGAAACTGAGTTAATTGGTTGACTAATGGAACATAACCAAGTGAAAAAGACCCAATATTAAAAAAGACGCATATTAAACACAATGATGGATGCTCACTGCACTGGCAGTCAATCAAGGCACTCTAAAATTCCATATATCAGAAAGTTTGCCTCACCACAATTAACCGATCAAGAGGAGTTTGTATTTATCACACGTAATCAAACTTAAACTACACAAAGAGGCAAAGACAATTCTCGGAAAAACAATATACACCAAATGAACAAAACGAAAGCTGTTCCTATTTTCTAGAAATCTTACTTATATCAAATACACTCAGCCGCTGAAAATGCTGAAAACCTAACCAACTGAATGACTTCATTTTACTAGAAATATAACTTTGAGCTACAAATTATTAACACTCAAAACAGATTACACTGATTTCAAAGACTTACATCGCCAAATCTACCAGGCATTTCGAGGCAAATCATGTGAGATTTGTTGTAAGCAGGAAATGCCTCCGATGCCGCTTCATCGTACACATCGTCATCATTCAAAACCGATTTTAAATCTGCAAAAAGAATAAACAAATTAAAATCGAAAGAAAACAGATTCTGGCGAAGTATTGGATTTCGCCAGCCGGAGCGTTGAGGAGGAACCATTTCGCGATCTCTTTCATTTGCTTGTCGCTTAGCTCTGTTTCTTGTTCTGCCATAACTTTCTTTCTTGCTATCTAAAATGAAAAGTTTAAAAGGGAAAAAAAGGCAGATGAAGAGCTTGAGTGGAGGGAAAGCAGAGGGAGGAAAATGAAAAAGAGAACGATCCACTTTTTTATGGTTGGTTTAAGTTTTACAAGGAAATTGAAATACATGCTTCAATTATATTGAATAAAAATATTTTTTTATTATTTTGGGTCGGGTTAGATTTCTAATTCATATATTTGGGTCGGGTCGGGTGAAACTTTATTTTGGTCAGGTCGGTTCGGTTTTTTTAAGTGTGATATTCGGGTCGGGTCGAGTTCGGGTTTATGGTGAAAAATACCCGACCCGAATATATAATTTTACCTTATATATTTAGGAATAATTACAATAATACCCCTCTATATATAATTTTTTCAATTAAGTCACTATTTTTATTAAATAAAAATAATTTTTTTATTATTTCGGGTCGGGTCGGAATTCTAATTCATATATTCGGGTCGGGTCGGTTAAATTTTATTTTGGTCGGGTCGGGTTGGTTTTTTTTAAGCGTGATATTCGGGTCGGGTCGGGTTTGGGTTTAGGGTGAAACATACCCGACCCAAAAAATATATAATTTTACCTTATATAATTAAGAATAATTACAATAATACTCGTCTCTATATATTTGTTTTCCAATTAAGTTATTGTTTTTATTAAATAAAAATAATTTTTTTATTATTTCAAATCGGGTTTCTAATTCATATATTCGGGTCGGGTAGGGTCTCGGATGGAGGTTCCCTTGTTCTCGGGTCGGGTCGGATGGACCAAAAACCCGACCCAGCCCGACCCATAACCATCCCTAATTGAGATGATTTTAACTTATGATGTTTATTAACATGATTTTTTATAATTTATTGAAATGAATAATCAATCAATAAAATTAAATTTTAATTTTTTTTAATTTTTATAATATATTGCTACATGTAATTTATAAAACAAACTAAAATTAAGCAAAAAAACAAGAAGGGTAATTCTGTCATTTTACATTACTGAAATCAAATTCATCTGACATGTCTACGAATCAAACAGAATATGGAATTGAATTCCAATTCAATTTCCTGCCAACCAAACAGAATATGGAATTGGATTTCAATTCCTGACAGATTCAAATTCCTTCACAGATTCAAATGATAGGATTACCCTTCTTATTTTTTTTTTGCTTAATTTTAGTTTGTTTTATAAATTACATGTAGCAATATATTATAAAAATTTAAAAAAATTAAATTTTATTGATTAATTATTCATTTCAATAAATTATAAAAATCATGCTAATAAACATCATAAGTTAAAATTATCTCAATTAGGGATGACCATGGGTCGGGTTGGGTCGGGTTTTGAGTCCACCTGAACCGATCCGAGAACAAGGGAACCTCCATCCGAGACTCGACCCGACCAAAATAAAGTTTCACCCGACCTGACCCGAAATAATAATAAAATTATTTTTATTAAATAAAAACAATGACTTAATTATAAAAAAATATATAAAGTGGTATTATTGTAATTATTCCTAAATATATATAAGGTAAAATTATATATTTTTTGGGTCGGGTATTTTTCACCCTAAACCCGAACCTGACCCAAATATCACACCTAAAAAAATCGACCCGACCCTACCAAAATAAAGTTTCACCCGACCCAACCCGAATATATGAATTATAAATCCGACCCGACCCGACCCGAAATAATAAAATAATTATTTTTATTCAATAAAACAGTGACTTAATTGAATAAATATATATATATATATAGAGGGGGTATTATTGTATTATTCCTAATATAAGGTAAAATTATATATATTTTTGGGTCGGGTATTTTTCACCCTAAACCCGAACTCGACCCGACTCGAACATCACACTTAAAAAAACCGACATGACCCGACCAAAATAAAATTTCACCCGACCCGAATATATGAATTAGAAACCCGACCTGACCTGAAATAAAAAAAAAATTTTATTCAATATATAAATAAGTTACCAAAAGATTGATGAAGATAGTATGGTCAAATTTCAATTCCCTCCAACAAGGGAATTAAATTATATCATAGAATGGATGAATTCACTTTCCCTTATTTGACGGAAAGTTGAAGTCATGAGGGATTCCAATTCCCTTGGAAAACTTGAACCAAACATGGGAAAGTGGTGGAATTGGATTCTAATTCCCCCTAATTCCAAGGGATTCATGCCAACCAAACGCCACCTTAGAAATATTTCAGCGAACCAAACGCCACTTTAGGGTGCGTTTGGTTCACGAAATGTAAGATTACTAGTGGGAATGTAAGATTACTGGAAATGTTGTATTTTGTATTTGGTTGGATTAGCAGATATGTAAGATTACCGTGTTTGGTTAAAGGAATAAAAGATTATTGGAATGTATATTTGACCAAATTGTCCTTATTATATATTTCTTTTTTTAACAAGCTAGAAAATATTTATATATTTTATTTAAAAAATTTAAATTCATAATATATATATATATATATTCTTTAAAATATTTATATATTTCTTTATATAAAATTTAAATTATAGATTTTTTTGTAAATCTAAAATAGTTTAAGGATAAATTTATAATTTAACCTTCGTAGAATTTTTATTATTCAATGACAGGAGAATGATATTTTTGAAAAAAATAAAAATTTAAGGGCATTTTAGTCCAAAACGCTGGTAATCCAACAATACATAAGGAAATAGAGGTAATGACATTCCAGTAATATACCCAAAAAAATCTACTATTAGTAATAAAATATTACCAAAATGAGATTTTCAACCAATCAAATATGAGAATGTAGATTTCATTCTCATGAAAATCTCAAATCCCTTATCCAAAAAACCCTTATTGGTAAGTGAAACACGGGCCTGACTATTCAAGAAACCGTCAAATAAAAGGGGGGGGGGGGGAACATTTCCCCCTTGTGGGGTTATAGCTCCTAATGTTAGGCGTGAATAAAATTCCCATCAACTCAAAAAATGTGATATTTTTTATTTGATTTTACTTAAATTTTTTAAATTTAATTTGATTCTATTTGTATTTTTATAAAATTGATTAGGACATGAAAAAATTTTAAGTTTAAATTCAGTTATGATATATAACTTCAATAACTCAAAACTTTTATTAATTTGAAGATTGATTTTTAAGTTTGAGTTAGAATCTTTCAATTATATATATATATATATATATATAATATAGATATATATATATATATATATATATATTTATTTATTTATTGCATATGAAAAAATGTTAATATATATACATATATATTATTATATAGTTATAAAAAACCTTTTTAAATTAGAAATAAATAGTATCATGATAATATAAATATTTATAATTAAATTTAAACAGAAACTCGAACAATTCGATAACTTGATTCAACTCAAATTTTATAAATTTCACTTGACTCGAAAAAATTTCATATAAAATTTACGTTTTAAAATAGGATTTGTCAACTCGAATAACTCGAATTTTTTTTATACGACTTGATCAAATGCTCTCCCTTACTTGCAGTCATTATGTACGACGTCGTCTTATTGACTGAAAATAAGTTATCTGTTAATCTCAAAGATCTGGAAATGATTATAAGTTCTGAATAAAAACGTAGGTAAGTGTTATAGTAGTTGTAGTACATTTTATTTTAGTTACTATAATTTTTTTTAAAATTACATATAGTTACTAAAGTGATCAATAAATAAAATAATTATTATGTCATGTTAACAAAAATATAGAACTTATTAAGTGGCTTGAACGGTGAAAATGAATGTTAATTTTCTTGGAAGATTAGGATTCGAGCAGTTGTGTTTGTTAAACGACCGTACATTGTTAATATATTAAAAAAATTCTGAACATATATTAACTTATAATCACTTCAAACTATTCAAGAAAATAAAGAAAAAAATATCTTAACTTAAAATGTGTTATTTACCCTAAAAACATTTTATACTTGAAAAGTGATAGGTAATAAAAATTGAATTGTTGAGTTGTGGTTGAATTATAGTAACATTTAAAGTTTGAATAGGTCCAATTTATTTAATTCTATAATATGTTATTATGTTTTTGTTATATATATATATATCATAATATAAGTATTGTTATGCGGAGATATTAATCATGTTAGCCATCAAAAGTTAATAAGATCAACCAACAGTACGAAATCAACCCATCATGCGAAAGCATTAGACATGTAATTTCTGTGTTGTTGGTTGTAAGCACAAAGATTCTGGCAAACACGGTGATGAAACATGGGGGCCTTTGTACTAACAAATGGAAATGCAATCGGTATTGAAGAAAACTGGTTTTTGCAATGCTCAACAATGGCATCAAATGACTCTGCTAAAACAATCACACAATCTGCGAGATAAAGACAGAATTTGACAACAAAATTTCAGGACCATTTATATGGTATCTTACTTTTAAATTTGTCTGTGCATCACTGCTTTCCACATCTCCATCGAGTATGCTCTATCGAATTGCAACCTACTCCAGCTGAAACATATCATCAAAATTCTTATCGTATCTGTACCGTGTAATAAAATAATGGTGTTCCTTCATATTAAAGACTCCTCAAAAGATGGTAAGGTGCCTCTACCATGATTAGTTAAGAAAAGGGTCTTTCTTACATACAATGACAAGGGTCGACCAGGCAGATACTAAAAGCCATCCATAACTTTGATGCCAGCATTCTTGTCCCACTCTTCTGGAGCAGCAACTTCTGCCATCACCTTTTCCTGACCACGCCAAAGGATCTGCACCCAAAACGGATGTCTCATTTACATATGAAAGATGAATTATGAAAAAAAATTACTTGTAAGTGCACTTACCTTGTCAATGACCCCAAACTCTTTAGCTCTGTTAGCATCCATATAAAATGGTCTTCTCATCACATTGGCTACTGTCTCCACAGACTAATGAAATATAGTCATACAATGTCAACGAGTACCTTTGTTTTACAAAATTTTGTATACAACAATAAGAAACATTGATTCATTACACTCACATTTCCAGTGTGCTTAGCAAGAAGTTCAACAAGTGTGTCCCTGTTTGTTATTGCCTGCAAAACAAAGATGCAGTCTACGAGATACGTAATACATCTTGGATTTATAGTTGCAACCTTAGAAAAAGGCTATCAAAGCTTTAAAGCGGAGCTGAGGACCAAACCTCTTTGGCACGTATAAGAACATCATTTGCAGGCATCAAGCCAGAGGATGGGACACGAGGCTGTTGGATCATAGCTGAAACAGAATACAAGCAAACACTAAGGATAGTATCAATAAAAAGTTTACAATCACAGACAAGTAGCGAATCATACCTTTGGCGTGAGGCATCATGAACCGATGGCCTTTAGTTCGAGAAGAAAGTAAGAGACAAGCCTGACCTACAGCTGCCCCAACAGCAACTGTATGCACCTGTATGAGCATCGGTTACCAGGACCCAAGAAAAGTCAACCAGTAAGAACATCTCATCCTCGAACCTTTTTTCCTTTTAAAAGAGGAAAAGCTCAAGAGTCAGGTAGAGAAAGTAAATATTCTTACTGAACAAAGGAGAAGAAGACAATTTGAGATCATTGAAGAACGAAAATTTACCTCATTTTGTAACTGCATAAGTGCATCATAGATAGCAAAACCCTCAGTCTCCATCCCAACCTGCAGCACAACCGCTTGTAAATTATGTGAATATCAAACTTAGAGAAAACAAACACGCCAAGGAACATAATAAAGGTGTGAACAGAAAGCAGAAGAAGTTCCACAAGGAAGAAGAAAATGATTCTGTTAAAAGATTAAAGGCCATTCGGGTTCATATTATAGCCTTATTTTTTCACAGTTATGATTCATTTAATCTACAGAAAAAATTACCGAAATCCAACTTTCAACACAACTTGGCTTACTTCGTGTCTTAGATGATATAGCATATGATTGTAACAACTGCAAAAGCTATATAATTCAAATGCATCGCATCTCTTTATTCAAAAGCTCACCGTTTCACCATCATCACGAGTTGTTCCAGTAGAATTTATGTAAAGATATATTGGCTGCTTGGGATCCATCCATTGAAGATACATAAGCTCCGCAACTATAAGCTCGGTCACAGCAGGCACAAGCTGAAGCATAAAAGAACGAAAAGAATGGTTATCTCAAGACTCTAGCTAAATGCAGCAAAATTGAAACTAGGAACTAAAAATGCCCCCCAAAAAAGTCAATCTCGTTCCTCAATGTTTATACGAACAATTTTGAATTCCATAAGGCAAAGGCAATTAAAACATCAAAAAAAAAATTAAACCCCTCAACTAAAATCACTTACCGGCATGCCAATGTAAACTATTCTACCGTGAAGAAGCAATGAAGGTAAGTCCGGAGGAGGGCTCTTCGGCCTGTGTTCATTGTACGACACTGATCTTTCCACCTAACCCAGTTCCAAATTTCCAATAAATGATTAATTCGCATTATTTCGAATAATCCAAATTTAATAACCGCTCGAATCATTAAAATCCTAATCCAATCGCATTCGAAACTTCTCACGTTATTGTTAATTACACTTACTTGAGCAGGAGTAGCCATGAGCTTAGGAGAATCAAACAAATCCAAATACGGCGGCGTATCGGGATTAACCGGACGGTTAAGAATCGTCTCGGGGGAAGAAGCGGCAACAGAAGCGAGCTTCGAAAGAAATGGATCCTTAGGGTTTATCGGAGGAATGGGCAATTTAGCAGCGTTTTTGGCAGCGAAAGCGCGGCAACAACTGAGCTTCATGGTCATTGGCCTACGAACAGATTGAGAAGAAAGTGAAGGCGGGATTGCGTAAGCCATTGGCGCGTGCAGGAAACCCGACATGATTTTCTTATAAGGTCTGAATCTGCCTCTGTATATCTGTGGTTTATTTTAAACTGCTGAAAAATTTCTCCTCCCTGTTGTAGAGTTCGAAAGATAGAGCTTGTTGAGCTTCAATCTGTTAGTGGAAATGTGGGAGAAGTGGGTCGGGTCTACAATGACCCGATAATATCCCCAATTTGGGTATCGGATTTGGGCCATTTTGGAGGCCATGTGAAACTTGGGCTTCCAATTAATATTGGCGTAATATTATGAAAATAACATTCATTTTATATTTATTTACTAAAATAATACTTTATAATTTTCTCTACGCTGGCATCATGTAAGATCAAAGATAAAAAATAATTTGTAAAATTTTATTAAAAATCTATATAAATTTTATTTAAAAATAATATTAGACACGATATATGTCACAAACATGTATTTGTACAAATACGAACGAACGACAATGACATATATGTATATATCTTATCTTCAATCATTCAATATATGTATGTTTATAAATAGTAACGGTCTATAAATATTTTTTTAGGGTGAAAACATATATTAACCAACACCAGGTTAGCAGAAAACAGGTCATCAACCACAAAAACAGATTCAAAGCCGAATCATCAACCCAATGGCTGCATCTCAATCTTCTGCTCACTAAACACCTTGGCGACCTTCTCAGTGGGAACCAATGGCAAATACGAGGCGACCTTGTACCCTTTCTCTGCACTGCTGACCACCGTCTGGTTATACTTGTCCGTGCAATAAGCAGCTCTAGGGACGACGACCGAGGCAACTTGGGGGAAGAGAGGGAGTTTCTGGAGTTTACGCCAAGCTGAAACGGCACATTGTTCAGCTCTGGGTTCATACTTTGCATAAAGCTCTTTCGCTGTGGGTTCATACTTGGTGTACACAGATTTTGCATATCCTGAGGCAGTGTTCAACACTCCGGCACGGTGGACTTCAGAAGCCACGCCACGAGCCACCTCTGGAGCCTTTTGGGCAGCTGAAATGGCTTCGGACGAGACCTGTTTGACAACCGGTGGGACTCGACGATCTAGTTCGGTCATAGATTTACCAACCTGCAATAACAACAAAGAATCAGTATCCAGTTTCAAATGTTCAAATCATTTCAGTTCATATTATAAAATTTTTCAGATAATTCCGGATTAAAATCATTTAAGATTTAATTCATTTCGAGTTTGGTCATTTAGTTGCAGACATTTCACAATTCTCAGTCAATATGTTCAAATCATTTCGGATTGAGTCATTTTCGAGTTTTGATTAAACCACAGTTTTGCATCTCAACCACTACATGTATTTGATTCAAGAAATCAACCTTTTTCCAAATGGTTAAGACATCATAAATTTTGAATGGCATTTTCCATATGACAATTACCGATTTGTATTTCAAGCTACATACTCGCAATTTACTCATCGTCATTAAAACCCAGAACGAAGCAAAGAGATTACCTTGGTATCAACGAATTTAAGGAGCTCAATGGGGACATCACGGTATTTGTCGTAAACCGGTCGAACCACGCTCTTAACCGTCTCCTCCACGGCCTCGACGCCGGATTTCAACGGACCCGATCTTTCCTTAGCGTAAAGGTAAAGATTGGCGAAGCACAAAGCAGCGTGGACAGCGGCTACTTGTACGAATTCCAAGTATTTCAACCTCTGTTCTTGTTCATCTTTAGCCTTTCAAATTCAAATCAAAACAATAGGAACAAAAAAAATCAATAAAAACGAAATTGAATAAAATTATGATAACTAACTCAAGTAAAAAGGAAGACAGATCTTTAACGGAAATACCATGTCTTGTTGGAAGTCGGAGTTTCCTTGAGCCATGAAATGAACAGTTGATTTTAAGACTATCTTCTTCTTTCTTTCTTTTTCTTTCGAAGAGTAATTGGAGAAGAGATCAAAGGGATTGGTTCAGTGTTGAATTGTGGGAGAAAAGATGAGCAGCGGAGATTAAGAAGCGGTGAAGAAACGTGTCGGTCAGTTACTATGGGGGCGTTTTCCTTATGGAGAGCGGTACACGCCGATGCGTTTGAACCTTTAAGGGTTCCTAAGGGCTAAGTTATCGAATCTTTGGCAGTAGAGCGGCACGGGAAATTGCCTCCATCCAACTCCGTTCACCATTTGTATTGATGTAACTTGTTTTGTATATTTCCATAAATTATCTATATGATCATCTATTTATTTTTATATTTTTATTTTAATCATCTAATTATATTTTTTAAAATTATATTTTTTAAAATTATATTTAATATTACATTATATTTTTGTTTTAATCATTTATCGTTATATTTGACCATTAACTTACCAAAATAATGATATGATATAGTATAATAACAATTTTAGTCCTTAAAAACGTTACACATTCTCTCGGACATTAATGGCTCCGTTTCAGTTCTCTGTTCACCGAACACCTTGGCAATCTTCTCAGTAGGAACCAAGGGCAAACACGAAGCAACCTTGTACCCTTTCTCCGCACCGCCAACCACCTTCTGGTTATACTTTTCGGCGCAATACGCCGATGTCTGGACGACAGCGGACGCGACTTGAGGGAAGAGAGGGAGTTGATTGAGTCTACGCCAAGCCGAAACTGCACATTGTTCGGCTTTGGATTCGCACTTCGCACAAAGCTCTTTTGTTGAGGGTTCATATTTGGCGTACAAGGATTTGGCATATCCCGAGGCAGTGTCCACAACCCGACACGGTGGACATTGGAAGCCACGCCGTGAGCCACATGTGGAGCCTTTTTGGCGGCCAAGATGGCTTCGGAGGAGACCTGTTTGATGACTGGTGGGACTCGACGATCAAGCTTGGTGACAGATTCATCAAGCTGTGCAATAAACAACAACAACAAATCAGTCTTTGGGTACTAATTTTTAGTTTGTCAACCGAACATTTTACCTTGGTATCAACGAATTTAAGGAGCTCAACGGGGACATCATGGTATTTGTCGTAAACCGGTCGAACGACGCTCTTAACGGTTCCCTCGACGGTCTCGACGCCGGGCTTCAACGGTCCCGATCTTTCCTTAGCGTAGAGGTAAAGGTTGGTGAAAGACAAGGCGGCATGGACAGCCGCTACTTGCACGAATTCCAAGTATTTCAGCCTCTGTTGTTCTTCCTCTTTAGCCTTCCAAAATCCAATCAATTTTTTTTAACAAAAAAAAAATCCAAAATGAAGAAAACCCAACAACAGAAAATACAAAAGGAATAAATCTTATAAAGAATTTACCATGTCATGTTTGATGTTGGAGCAGACTCCTTGAGCCATGGGAAATGAACGTTTGCTGCTGCTTCTTTTCTTGCAAATAAGAATTTGATCAAAGGGATTGGTGTGGTCTTTCTGGCGTTGAACTTGGGAGAGAGAGCGAGTGTGGTTTTATAGGGAAGATGACGCTGAGCGGCGGGGATCAAAATGCGGTGAAGTAAACGTGTCGGTAAACTATTTATTAGGGAGGTGCGTTTTGGAGAGCGGTCAAAGCCGAGGCGTTTAATGGGCCCTTAAGGGTGAAGTTACCGCTACATTACCATGCGAAGGAAAATGACGTCAGGTTAACAACTAAGTTTCCCTTAGATGTGGTAAACTAGTCATTCGGGTGGGAGTATTTCGGTTAGGATCACTTTAATTTTAGATTTGATTTTGGTCGGATCGGGTTATTTCGAATTTGGGTTTATTCAGGTCTATGATAAGTTGGGTCAGGTTACATATCGGATCAAGTTAATATTAGATCAGATGATTTTCGGTTCAAGTTAATATTAGATCGGTTAATTTTCAAGATGGCTCAAATTAAATTGGTTAGTTTTCGAGTCAAGTCAATATCGGATCAAACGTTTTCAATTTAGGTCAACCTTAGATATTTGGTGAATTCATGTTGAACTAAATTAAATCAAATCAAGTATACATAAAAATATGGATATATCTTTGTAAAAAAACATGTTTTTTTAATCTTATCACTACGGGTGGACCAGCATGGTGCCATGGGTATCTCGGGCAACCCCTCAAGGCCTCAAAATTATCTACTTAATGTTAATTTTTTCTAATTTTTTTAATTAATACAAGTATCACCCCTAATATTGTGCAACCTCTAAAAAAAACTTTATAAGAGTTTTTTTGTGCAACTCCTGAATTTTTATCATGGATACGTCCCTGCTTATCACATATTCTTAAACCTTTACGGATGTGATGGATTTTGGTGAACCAAACTAATTTTATTTCGGAGATAAATATTTTTTTACAATATCATTGTTATTTAAGAAGTAGTGGTGACTAACAACTAGTTGGTTTAGTAGGATGAGACATTATGTCCTTTAAGTAAGGTATGATGTTCGAATTTTGACGTTTGCGAATAGAGCAAACTGAGTTGGGAGGGTCGTCCTCACCTCTTCAGTATCCGATCTAAATTAGTCGGTCAATAGATCGAATATCAGTGATTAATTAAAAAAAAAGAAGCAGTAGTGAATTCTCGACTGACTTAGAATGGATAAATATTTATTTTAAAATTTGATTTTTTAATTAATCATTTATATTATTGATTATGTCTCTTAAAATTTATTTATACTCGTTCCATATAAAAATTTAATAATATTAATATTGTGAAATAAGAGGACTTTCGTAAACCTCTTAAAATTACTAAATTAGGAGTGAAACGATTTTAACATTAAAATGAAGCATTTCTTATGAAAATTGATTTTAATATGGTGATATAGAAAGATAAACTATGTTCTCGTTCCAAAAATCGAAGTATAAATGGAAGGATTCGATTCTATTTACAATCACTTAAAAGGATTGCTGGAATGATGTCCGGATTAGGGGTGAGCAATACTCGACTCGACTCAAAAAATTGATATTTTCGACTCGACTTGAAAAAATTCGACTCTAATTGACTTTGAGTTGTAATTTCATAAACTCGACTCGACTAAAAAAATTAAGTTCAAATCGAGTTGTAAAATATAACTCGAATAACTTGAATTTTTTAGTAATTAATAGATTGATTTTCAAGTTCAGTCAAAGCATGAGTCGAGTCCCTCAACTTTGTATGATATATATAAATTGCATATGAAAAAAATATGAAAATATATATATGTATTGTATATAGTTATAAAATAACATTTGAGTTAGAATAAAATAATGTTATAATATTGTAAATATTTACAATTAAATTTAAATAGAAACTCAAAAAATTGACTCGACTCGAAAAATTTCAAGTCAACTCCGAGTCCTAAAATAGGACTCGTTAACTCGAATAACTCAAAATCTTTTAACTCGACTCGATCGAATGTGGTGTGGGTTGAGAGCCTTGACAAATCTTAGAATTGGCGTGGATGAAGACAAGTCATAAGGTGTTAGTTCGCCGAATGGAAATAATGCGTGGAAAATATATATATGATATATTTTTACTTTATATAAGACTACAGCAAATTTAAACTGATCATTAATTATGTGTATATATGGTCCCACTGAAGAACTGAAATGGCATTCGATTTGATTCATTGCCTAACATGAAACTGATGGATCCTTCGTACATCTAAAAGCTCCCTACTTACAATCATACAACTGATTATGTTTATCGATTGAGTAAATCGTGAGTTGAGCAATATTCAATTTATATCGTTAAAAAAGTTTATTGCTCGATTAAACTTGTTCATTAAAGTTTTAATGTATTCGTATTCGTTAAAAAAATTATTGTTCCAATCAACTCGCTACTCATTAAACTTATCAAAACTTTTTATAGGATAATTAGGATTTGATTTTGGGTATAATAAAGTAATAATTAACGATTTAATATTTTCTTATTGTTTATTAAAATATTAATAGATTAATAAATTAGTAGTAATAATTAATTAATAATTTAGCATCTTTTTTATCATCTATTAGTAAATTAGTCATTATTATTTAGATTTTTTAAAATGGAATATTTTTAAGGTAATTATTAAAAAATTGAATGAATTGCTCGCAAACTTATCGAGTCGAGCTAAACCTTATTTGATTCAACTCATTAAGATCTCGAGTCAAGCTCAAGTCAAATTCTAATCAAACATTGATCAAATTTTAATTAAGTCGAGTTCGAACAATTCACGAACTGCTCATCTCATTAACCGTCCCTACAGTTGTCCTATAAAGAAAGATACTTGCATTTAAAAAAAATGCCCCTTTTGATTTTTCCCCTCAAAGAAGCCTCTATATTTTGAATTTGAACAATTCAGTCCATCATCTACATCATGTGAAGGAATTTAAGTTCAATGTACCATCCATTGCAGTTGTGACATAAATGAGAATAACAATTGAACAATATAAACCAACTACCCAATGGCCTATATCATCCAACGTGTAGAGAAGAAAATAATCAAAATTTGATCACAAAATAAACCATTGAAACCCTTGCAAAATATCTTCAACTCAAAAGAGGTACCTAAACAAACAATTATTTTTTCCAATTTCTTGTATAACTACCCACATTTGACTTATTAATTAACTAATTAAGATTAGGTAATAAGAACGATTCTTTAACTCAATTTATTCCATTCATACTATTAAGATTCAAAATCTAACATCTCATCCTGCTAAATCAATCGATACTCGATAAAAAATACTTTCATGGTACAATAATTTTAAAATTCTAAATTTAATTTTAATTCTACCTAGAGGGAAGGAAAAGAATGACTAGAAAAAGAAAGAGAAGTACTCTTAATGAGTCTAGAACCAATGACCTAAGAGAATATGAGGAAAAAAAAATAAACAACTTGATCAACCGAGATCAACCGATCAAACGTGCTTACTCAACATCTTTAAATCGCTTTAATAAACAACTTAACATGAATGTGTCATATTTTTATTGGTTGATACTGTCGACCTAATTTTAAGGCCGTTTTGGGGTGAATTAAGAGAAAAATGAGTTTAAGCACAAAAGTGAGTAAATCGTTATAGCTTAGGGCTAAATTGAAAATTAAGCCAACATAAACAATAAATTGAAGATATCGTGAGCAAAAGGAGGAGAGTATAAACAGACAGATGTGCAAAATTTAAAATAAATTATGATAAATTGATAATAATAATAATAATAATATTTTCATCGATAACTGGAAAGAGCCGTTACCAGAACGTTCATTCATCCAAAATGACGTAAAAAGGAAGTAGCTCAGCTCCTGCACCTTGTTATACGGCTGCAGCCACGGTTGTAAGGGTTCGCCTGAGCTCCAGGCCGGCAATTGTAGTAGGAAGCGCCGCGCCGTGAGCAAGGCACGGTGTTTCTCTGCAGCGCGCCGTAGCTGATGTACCTGGCGGTCGCTAATATGCGCCGACTGATATCCGAATCCAGCTCGAATTCTTCCTCGGCTAAGCATTCGGCCACGGAGCCCTTGCATGGCGATCTGGTGGGTATCCACCCCAGGGTCGAGTGTTGATAGCCGTCCCCACTCGCATGTACGGCCACCGCCGCCGCCACGAGCGTCGCGCAGATCAAAACGAGCTTCCAATTGAGTGCTGCCATTGCAAATCCGAAGATCTCTCTCTGTTTTTCTTTCTCCGGTACTGTTATGAACAGGGGCAGCTATGGCTGTTTCCTTTGCTTTCTTATCTGTTGCTTTGGTTTTGGTGGGTTTATATTAAATTCCCAATGTTTTTTCATATTAAAATTGAACTGGGAAAGGACAAAAGAGCTCGGTTGGCACTTATAACCGACATGGCTACCAGTATAAATGACAGCGCGACGGCTATTCATGAATAAATTTCATTTTATTTATTTAAAGTTTGTTTTAAAATAATTTGTTATTCAATTATTATTTAATTAGTAATATTACTAATGAAATTCTAAACTTATTTTTTTCAAATAAGATTTTTTACAGTACAAATTAAATAACACATACAAGATTAGTAGTTTTTTATATTTTCCATGCATGATCCCTATTTTGAATACTCTAGATATCTAGACGCTACAATATTTTACGGTTCGTCCGACTTCATAAAGTCTTCAGATGAATTAGACGATTTTTTTCTTTACAGTTCATTTATCTTAATTAAAAATAAATAAATATTAAATAAAAAACTTTTCCTCGTATTATCTTAACATTTTTTCCGTGATTTATGTATTAGTTTTATTTATAATAAAATTTTGATATTTAGAGAGAAAAGTAGGGTTTAGGGTGAGCACCAACCAAACCAATTCCATCTTCTAATCTGTAAACTTAAGGGAGAGATAAAGAATTTTGCTTATAATAAATATTAAACCCACAACCTAAAGAAGATGAAAGATGTCAACTGAGAATTTTTAACCGTCGGTTCTAAAAATTGTGAAATGCTTCCCTAATCTTTGATCAAAGGCTAATCGTATTTGTTCCTTTCCATTATTAAATTCTTCAATAATTTTTTTTAAAGATTATAATTTTATATTTAAATATTGAGTTGAGATACTTTTTAATTCATATAATTTTTAAGTTAAGAACTGAAATTTCTCCTTCACATTTATAACAAACAGCAATAGTTCTAAGTATTGCAAAAATTTTGTAGTAGACAACACTCAGATCCATTCTACAATCACTTATCGATGCTATAATATAACCTTCGGGGTTTGCATCAATTCACCTCATTTACCAATTAATCCATACTACATGCTATCCAAAAATCTCCATTTTCTTTGAGAAAGCTAAAACATTGATGAGACAATACCATATCAACTGAAAACTGATATGTCAATTGTAATGTTAGGTCCAATGTAACATTGTTTGGTGGATGAAAACTAAATATAAGAGCACATTAACTGGTTCCGAATTATGTGATTCAATGTCTAATTTGCTTTTTCAAGAGTAAATATGACGAGAATTTTCCTATTCCCGGGCAAAAACACTATGAAAATTTGAATCTTACACTAAGTTTAAAGAATAAGTTCATAAACTACAAGCACGTGAATTGTAACGTCAATGAAGTTTCTAAGCACAATATCATAGACATTTGTACTTGGTGTCTATTCTATAAAAACGCCATTATTAGTGAATTGAGAACTCATCATTAGGACACCAGAAACAATAGTTTAATCTTAAACAACTAAAACCAAATAGGTAAAAGAGAAGATAAATTTTTTTTACTCAATTCAAAATTGTATTCTCCAGCTCTTGATCTTTTGACACACTTATTGCTGCCATAAAGACTGACAAACCAAAGGAATCGTGATTGATTTCACTCCCCCACAAACATATAAACAATCAAATATTAAAATAACATATTTCTAATAAATTGATTTTTGAAGGATATCATATTATGGTGGGGAATTATAAAGAAGTAATAAAACATTATAAAAGTAAAAGTAATTAGTCTTTTGATTAAACTTGTGCTTCAGTCTCATGATCCATTTCTACTTGGCTGTGGATATTATTAACAATCAAAAAGATTCAGTTAAAACAATCAAAACCAATGCTAATTAAGAGACTCATATGGTAGAGTTTATAAGAACAGGAAAAACATCAAAGTTCAGTATCACAGACTTCCTACAGGAGCAATAAAACAAAATTGCTTCTGATAAAATTTACCATAATGAAGATTTAGTTGTCTTTAAATGATTGCTAACAAATTCATATTTATACCTTGTTTACTAAAGTATTTTCCAAAATGCAGGTATGCTTGTAAACCGACATTAACACTATTATTACAAAAATTTAAAAGTTTAATGTGAATTTCTAAAAATTTTGAGAGAGCCAAATTAAAATTTAAAAAAAAATTAAGGATCTAAATTATAATTTTAGTATTTTAACCTTAAAAATGGGGAACTATCCTACTAACACTCTTTTATCTCTTTTTCACTTACAATGGTAAAACTCACCCCTATTTATAGATTTTAGTGGTAATTAGATTGTTGACACATGTTAACATTTTAGCTATTTAACAATATAAATATCTAGATTTTTCTAATAGATAATTCAAAACAAAATAATAAATAGTACAAATATCTAGATTATTTTATGGATATTTCTAGACATCTACTCTTTCTATATTAATCTAGAATATTCTCAAGATATATCTCCTAAATGATAATTATATATTTACCTTTATATTGGATTTTTAGCAGCAATGTTCAATCAACTTTATCTTCAACTATTCAATCTTTTAGTCCCTAAATTTAACATGATCATACCGAAATGGATTAAATACCTCATAAACTATCATATTACATGCTTAAAATAAAGTATAACATGTCTCCAATCTAAGTATATAACACATATATCCAACATGTCTCAAAATAGACAATCATTAAAATGCATTTGTCCCTTTGTTTCGAAACTCCATTCTCAGATTGTTTCATTCATGTCAATAATTTTGGGCATGCAACATTACCAATAGCTCTAGAAATTTGAATGACAATTTTTATAGTTAAATCTATAGCAAAGTGAGAGAATGATACACTTGCTTTTGACTTCTTACTTGTGGAATTGTTAATTCTCCTTCAATGCTATTTTAGATCCTCCCTAAGCTTGTGAATTTTCTCATTTGATGTCTTTCGGGCAAACTTAACCTATATTTCAGCCTTCTTACGTGTCACTCGCTCATCTTCCAACTGTCATTTGAGCCTCACGGTTGACTGTTTCATCTTTAACTCAACATATTGAAATATCATTATCCATTAATTCATGCTTATAGTTTCATGAATAAACTATACACACGAACAACAAATTATAAAAATGATACGTAAAAGTAGATAAAATACGCATCATCAAATTAACAAATACTATCTTAGTAATTCGTCTAATTTGATCTCCATGTGATTTTTTCACCAGCTCCTTAAGCTCAAGCATTTCTTGCTTGGAGCGACCTTTCTAATAAGCATTCTCTTCATTTTGGTGACGAATAGTTGCTTCTTTCTGTCACATGAATACAGTGACAATGACACAATCCTTATTGTACATTAAGTTCCCAAAAGAAAACACTAACCTTAAGTTCAACAAACAATTCATTAGAATACGATTGCCCAACATTTTGTGCAATTACAGTGTCTGTGGCAGAACTCAACATTTTTTTCTAGGGGGAATTTAAAAAAAATTGAGCAAACCAAGAATATTAATAGCACCTATGATGTTTTTCTTGAGAAAATAGATAATTAGAGGAATAGATTTGATCTGGACCTGCACTCAAGTCAAATTTCATTTTGTTTATTAACTGGATATTCCTACACTTAAGTAACTCTGGATCATGTTCTACAAACGAAAGATTAAAACGTTTTCAACCTCAAGAACCGGAGACATAGGAAGGGTGTGTGTGCACACATGCACGTGCGTGCTCGTATGTGTACATTTTTTTAGAGATTAAAATTTATGAAATCACAAAATAAATATATATTTAAAATAATATCATAAATATTTATGAAATTAAAAAATATTTTTTTAAAAATTATCTTCAACTGAGATGAAACACTTTATAATTTTATTAAAGTCGTCAACTCAAAGAAGATGAAGAATTCAAAGAAGATGAACAACCAAAGAGGAAAAAATACATATTTTTTTGTATTTTAAAATAAAAAAAATTGACAAAGGAAAATGGATATTAATTGTTATGAATAAATAATATTTAATTAGTTTCTAAATTCTAAAGTAATAAACATTTTTTTTTGAGACAATCAATTTTTTTATTAAGTAGAGAGAGATTATATTTATAATCCAAATATCGATATTCAAATCTGGTGAGACAATATATGTATCATTGATTACTCGGTCAATTAATATATCTATGAGACAATCAAATTTAATAATTTATTATACAAGTAGAATCAAATTTAATATTTCAATATATATATATATATATATATTTTGGGCCACGGCTCCCACTAGTCTTATGGGCGTTTCGCCCTTAAGCCCTTGCATGGCGATATGGTGGATATTCACCCCAGGGTCGAGTGTTGATAAAAGTCCCCACTGGCATGCATGGCCACTGCCGCCGCCATGAGCGTCGCGCAAATCAAAACTAACTTGCAATTGAGTGCTGCTTGCAAATCCAAAGATCTCTCTCTGATTTTGTTTCTCCGGTACTGTTATGAGCAGGGGCGGCTATGGCTGTTTTCTTTGCTTTATTCTCTGTTGCTTTGGTTTTGGTGGGTTTATATTAAATTCCCAATGCTTCTTCTCTGATTTTATTTATTTAAAGTTTGTTTTAAACCAATATGGTATTCAATCATTATTTAATTAGTAATATTACTAATGATATTCTAAATTTATTTTTTCAAATAAGAATTTTTTACAGTGCAAATTAAATAACCCATAGAAGATTCGTCATTTTTTGTATTTTCATGCATGTTCGCTATTTTGAATACTCTAGATATCTAGAAGCTATACAGAAGATATTTTACAGTTAGTCCAACTTCATAAAGTCGTCCAATGATTTAATCGATTTTTTTACACGGTTCATTTTATCTTAATTAAAAAATACTTTAAAATATTAAATAAAAAACTTTTTTCTAGTATTATTATCTCAACATTTTTGCCGTTATTTATGTGTTAGTTTTATTTATAATATAATTTTAATATTTAGAGAGAAAAGTAGGGTTTAGGGTGAGCACCAACCAAACCAATTCTATCTTCTAATCTATAAACCGAAAATCCGTTGTGCTTCCCTAATTTTTGTTCAAACTTAAGGGAGGGAAGAAGAATTTTGATCCTAATAAATATTAAACCCACTACCTAAAGAAGATGAAAGATGTCAACCGAAAACTTTTAACCATTTGTTCTAAAGATTATGAATTGCTTCCCTAATCTTTGATCAAAGGCTAATCGTGTTTGTTCCTTTCCATTATTAAATTCTTCAATAATTTTCTAAAAGATTATAATTTTATGTTTAAATATTGAGTTGAGACAATTTTAATTCATATAATTTTTAAGTCAAGAACTGAGATTTCTGCTACACATTTATAACAAGCAACAATAGCTCTAGGTACTGCAAATTTTAGTAGTAGACAACAACTCAGGACCATTCTACAATCACTCACCAATGCTATAATATAACCTTTGGGGTTTGCATCAATTCACCTCATTTACCAATTAATCTGTAATACATGCTATCCAAAAATCTCCATTTTTTTGGAGAAAGCTAGAACATTGATTAGACAATACCATATCAACCGACATTAAATGTAATGTTAGGTCCAATGTAACATTGTTTGGTGGATGGAAACTAAATACAAGAGCACATTAATTGGTTCTAGATTATGTGATTAATGTCTAATTTGCTTTTTCTAGAGTAAATATGACGAGAATTTTCCTATTCTCGGGCAAAAACACTATGAAAATATGAATACTGCACTAAGTTTGAAGGATAAGTTCATAAGTTACAAGAATATGAATTGTAATGTCAATGAAGGTTCTAAGCACAATATCATAGGCATTAGTACTTGGTGTCTATTCTATAAAAGCACCATTATTAGTGAATCAAGAATTCGTCACTAAGACACCAGAAACAGTATTTTAATCTTAAACAGATAAAACCAAACAGGTAAAAGACGAGACAAATTTTCATACTCGGTTAAAAATTGTATTCTCCAGCTCTTGATCTTGACACACTTATTCCTACCATGAAGACTAACAAACCAAAGGAATCGTGATTGATTTCACTCCCTGCAAACATATAAACAATCAAATATTAAAATAACATACTTCTACTCAATTGGATTCGAAGGATATCAGATTATAGATCCTTCTATGCTAAATGATGCAAATGAAAAGCTACTTAATTAGTTCAAGGAAAGAAAACTAAATAAGAAAGATGTGACTAGAAATGAGACATACACTTACATTGGAGAAATCGAACAAGCAACACCTAGCAATAAGAGAGAGAGAGATTTCATTAATTGTTTGTTACTGTTCTTCGTAATATGGCGGTGTCGACTGAACACATAGTTCATTGTCATCATCTCCATCCTCCTCATTTGCATCTACCCAATTACTTGGATGACGTTGTGATAACCCATGCACATTAATCTGACTCCTATCTGAGCAGAAAAAATGAAAAGGGAGGATTTTTTCAATTACTGAAGAAGTGAATAAAACATTATAAAGTAAAAGTAACTAGTTTTTTGATTAACCTTGTGCTCTAGCCTCATGGTCCTTTTCTACTTGGCGGTGGGTACTACTAACAGTCAAGAAAACTCGGTTAAAACAATCAAAACCAATGCTAATTAAGAGATTAATATGATAGAGTTTATAAGAACGGAAAAAACATCAAAGTTAGTATCTTAGACTTCTTACAGGAGCATTAAAACAAAATTGTTTGCGATGAAATTTACCATAATGAAGATTTAGTTGTCTTTAAATGACCGCTAATAAATTCATATTTATACCCTGTTCACTAAAGCATTTTCCAAAATGCAGGTATGCTTGCAGACCGACATTAACGCTAATGTGAAATGCATATACATAGAGGAGAGAAAAAATATGAGCATGTTACGGCCAATAACATGACTTAGCAATTAGGCTTAGAAAGAGACATAATATTGACAGCAATATTCAGGATACAAACTAGGAGCAGCAGGAACATTTTCTCTAATCGGTGCATCTTTTGTAATCTGCATCATGCTAATCCTTTGAATATCCCTCTCATCACGATCATTTAAGTTCTGCTGTCTTTTAACCGGCCTTTCTTCAACCCCATTACCGCTCCTTGCTGCACTTCCTGAGAAGAATCGTAATGCATGAGGTTTTGAATAAACACGGCATCAAAATTTTGATGGTGAATAGTTAGTTACCTGAGAGGTCAGACCATATTCTGGTGTGGTCAGATGGATGTTCAGAAACATTTGCCTTAAATGTCTCTTGTGCTTCAGTCCCTGCCTGGTTATGTACATTTGTAGCTGCTTGTACAGGTTCAGAGGGATTGCCTTCATGTAGCTGTGATGTAAGCATGGTTGCAAGTACAAGTGCAGCATCAAAGTTTGAGACAGAGCCATCATCTAGGCCAAACTTTGGCGCCAATAAAATTGGCCTGTTACCAAATAAACATACATTCAAGACCAAACACACATTCTTGCTTAATGTAATAATAGTAGTTAGCAAGTGGGCAAGACCCAAAAAAGCAGAGATTAATTGCATATCCGTTCACTTTGAATTGTCCCACCTGAACAACTAGTCCAAAAATTCTTACTCTTTCTTGGTTAGGTTTCATAAACTTCTACAATCCTAACAATATTTTATTTGAAATTCAGATGGCTACCTCATGGAAAACGATTGGTATTAAGCAAGTAGGCAAGACCGACAAAAGCAAAGATTTATTTGCATATTCATGCACTTTGCATTGTCCCACCTGAATAACTAGTCTTCTTTCTGGGTTATGTTTCATAAACTTCTACAATCCCAACAATATTTTATTTGAAATTCAGATAGTTACCTTATAGAAAAAGAATGGTATTAGAAGCAGAATTGATGCAACAAAAACAGATGACACAAACTTGATATAAGATACGGCTATCTGAAGCGCAAAAGTTTGGACATAATCACTTGATGATGTGAAATGTTTTATATTTCAAAAGAAGTTTTTCTATGAGTTGTAAATAGATTTTATAGTGTTCAACAATTGCATGGAGAACTAAAATTACTCGAAGAATATCTTACTCGCCAGCTTTGTCAAGAAACAAGTGTATGTCAACCTCACAGCCTTCACAAAAAGTAAGGAATGCCTGCAGTTCAGGTTTTCTTTTCAGATAACATAACACAAAAAAAACCCTTCAACAACTCATGTTTACATCAAGCATCAATGGTAGAATAAATATTACCATATTGAAATTTGATTCATAAAACAAAGATAATAAAGTTGCTGCAAAATCTACTCTCCGCATCTAGATTTGATACCTTTAATTCCTTCATACTAAAGGTAACATCTACAGGATCTCCGGTGTGAGTATACTGCACAAACTCTTCTGAAGGATCTATCCAGAGTTGAGTGTACAATGAGGAATCATTCTCTTCACAGAAAAATAAAAAAATAAATTTCTTCTTCAAGCGGAAAAGAAAAATCAACATTGTTGGGTACCTTTTGTTGGATCTATATAACTTCTAAGCTCAACAGCTTTTCCACCTATTTCACTTGCAGCATCAGAAGGTAAGGATGTTGGCTCTGTTGCAATGATGGTAATTTCCTGAAGTGATGATTGAAAATTAGCTAGCAATCTATTTAGGTCACGAGGCCTAACTACCAAGTTACTTGGAAATCTTCTCCTATCAAGAGACAAGTGTTGTATGTCAGGTTCAACATTGCAGGTAATCCAATAAGATTTTTTCATACCTGCCAATCATATAAAATGAAAATGTTTAAAACCCAAATTAATTCATTTATGTACAAAATCAAAAAAAATTGAGAGGACTCTTTCGTGCAGCAGATCCCAAGTTATCATAAATGCCAAAACAAGCAAAAAAACTAGATTTTCAAGTATTCCCAAATGAAAATGAATCCAATTTCAAATACTTATTTTGGCTTTGTGGCTGGAATAGTAAGCATAAATTTGAACTTGTATGCACAAAGGTAAATGTAAAACACAATAAATTGAGTGCATTCCAATGCTAATACTAACTGCATAGAATGGTGACAATTGTCATACTCAGAATATAGATTATTAACATACATGAGAACCCTTCATCATCTCATTCCCAATTCCCGAATTTGAACATGGAAGAAAATGCAACAGAATATCAAATAAGCACTTTACCACTATAGCATTCCAAAGCCCACTGTATTTTTGCCGCATCAGGATCGGCCAATTTCACAGTCAAGTTACCAATACTTGCAATAGGTGTCCTAAAAACAGAACAAACAGCCTAAAAGGAAAAAGTCATTTGAAATGCTACCTTACATGATCCTTCAAACAAATATTTAATATAAGCATTGAAAGACAAAATTATACCTTCAAAAGCACACTACACTGCACTTGACTACCGGAAATTCTATATACATCAAAGAAGTTTGGCTTAAACGTAACAGATTGGTAGGCCGACCTTGAAGAATTAAGAGTATGAAGTGCAAGCTGCAAATATTACCAAGTTTTCAGTCAATTTGTGGTAAAAATATACGGATAAAAATCCCAAAATATAGACCATGTAGTATAATATTCTGTTTGGTCATTGGTTGCCAAGAAATATCGTACAAATACTGGATTTATCCTTTTTGCTATTCTACCGTGCAGCAACTGAAATCAAGTTACCGTTTGAAACCACTTAGTTCTCTCCCTCTCCCTCCCTCCCTCTCTCTCTCTCTCTCTCTCATTTCTTCTTCTTATCCTTATTTAAAAAAAAGATGTACATAAAGAACAATTAAACTAAACTGAATCCATTGTGAAGAACTTGATTGTCTATCATTTCCCTCCACTTTCCACTCACTAAATATTATGATAAATAAGCATTTAAGCCCATTCAAAACCCTAATTTCATTGATTAAACTAACTAAAGAATCACTTAATTCCAATTACTTGCGAACAACTGAACTAAAGAGAATAAATCCGGGGCTAGGGAGTAGGGAGATTATGATGGAGGAAGCGTACCTGCGAAGGAGAAGCTTGGAAGACGAGCTCGTTGCCTACACGTGCTAGGCAAGCGATCGAACGGCTAAAGGTTTTGAGAGCGTTGTCGCTTAGGCTCAGCTCCATCGCCTCTTTTTTCTTTAAAACTCTGAATTTCAATATATGAAAATTTATAAAACTGCTAAACTCAACCCAGTGAAATTGAGTTGAGACTCGGAAAAGGGAGCGATTTCTGGTTTGCGTTTGGCGGGAAAGGTGAACAAAATGAATGCAGTAGTATTGTGTTTTATAATAAAATTGGATCTCTACCGTCCACGTCGGTTTCATTACCTCCTTTGACTGTTGATGGTCCTGATTTCATTGCTGCATTAGTTGTCTAATAAAGGAAGGAAATAAAAAAAATGGGTAAATATATGTTTTGGTATGTGAACTTTATTTTGATGTGCAAATTGGTATTAAACTTACTTCAATATTCAATTTAATACCTATTTTTTATGTTTAGAAAATATGCATGGTAGTCATTTTATTACTTGAAAGCTGAAAGTTATTATCTGGGTTCTACACATTAGTACAGTAGGTGAGGTGAGATATATTGTAAGCTATTCGAATTTAATTTTTTTAAAGATTAGTCGACATTTTAATTCAAATAGGCTTGATTTGTGCTCGAAGTCAATTCGAGTTTTTAACGAGTCGAAATGAACTATTTGATATTTAACTCGAAATCTCACGAGTCAGTAGCGGAACCACGTGGAGGCGAAAGGGGATATGACCCGTCCCAACTTTTATGGTTTAATTGTATTTTAAACCTTTAAAAGTTTTGAAACTATTAAAATTAAGTCTTGAATCTCCTAAAATTTTATCGTTTAATTATTTTTAAGACATTATTAGTTTTAAAAGTTAAATGAAATTAAATCTTGCCTCTTAACTTTTTTTTGGTTTAATTACTTTTTAGGATATGGAAATTTTAAAATTAATGAAATTAAGCCCCAAACTTCTATTATTTTGTGTGTGAATTAATTGCTTAGAACCCTGTTAGTTTCAATGATAAGCAACTTGACCCATCTCATAATTTCATCTTAATTCCGCCCTTCCTACAAGTAATTCTAAAAAATAATATATTTAATAATTTATTTTTAAAAAAATAAATTATTAATAATATAAACACTTATATATGTTGTTGTTTTTTATATAAAAAAGTTAGTATAATGTTTTTATGTATTTAAGGTTCATATTCGAGTTTTAATCGAGTTAAGTCTAAGAATATTTCGAGTTCAACTTTTTCGAGCTAGAGTTGAGCTTTAATTTTACACTTCAAATTTGAGTCAAGCTTAAAAATTTTAAACTCTCAAACTTTTGAGTCGAGTTAAAATCAATTTCGAACTTTTTAAATCAAATCGAATTCAATAATATTCAAATTAGACTGTGCTAAATTCGACCCATCCATTTTGACCTCGGTATTGTTCCAAAAAAAAAATTAGGGTTTCCCCCCTCAACATATAAAGTGTGCAAACAGATAACCTAAGCCTCAATGCAAGTGCCGCCCTCTCTTTCTCTTACAGGTAAGCCTCTACTCTCTTGAATTTTTGTATTTTTTTAAAATCAAAATTAAACTAGGATTCGTGTTCTTACTAAATGTGTGTTTTAGTCTTTTCAGTGTTTGAATTAGCATTGTTATCTATAGATAATTGAAGTTGAAATCTAATTAGATTTTATTTATTTATTGTTACATGTATTTCGATAAACATAAACTGTTTCTGAATTAGGTGATTTGAGGTTTTTGTTGTTTCGGTTAAGCAATCCGCAAAGATGCAGAACGAAGAGGGTCAAAACATGGATCTTTACATCCCCAGGAAATGGTATTTAATTCACTTCACCATATTTCTTCTTTCTTTTTACTATATTGTTTATATAGGAAGCTTTATTATTTGTTGTTGTTCCAGTTCTGCCACCAATAGGCTCATCACCTCGAAGGATCATGCTTCCGTCCAAATCAACGTCGGACATTTGGATGAGCTTGGCAGATACACCGGCACATTCTCCACTTTTGCTCTTTGTGGATTTGTCCGTGCTCAGGTTTGCTTTTTCCCCACCAGCCTGCTGATTGTTTTTATTACTGTTGTAAGGTCAATGCTTGTTCATGTTCATTATGTATTGCTGTGATGCTTGTGGTTGGATTGCATTCTCGTACATTCATGTCGTGTACTCGTGTTTTTGTTGACATCCCAGTAAAAGGCATAATCAGGTATCTTGCTTTGTTAATAATATGTTTGTGGTTGCTTTCTCATGCCGAAACTTGTTTTACTCTGTGTGTTCACTTGGAGAGGATATTGGTTTTAAGAATGTTTTCGATGAAAATCTAATGGCTAGAACTGGATATGATAGTCAATGCTCACGTTTGAAGACATAGAAGAGACAAAATGTGTTGTGGATTGAGAAATAAGAAGATGAAATTATCGAAGAATAAGGGATTTTAAAAGAGAAAGAAGGGAGATTACAGAAAGTGAATTCTCATTCATTCAAATCATAAAGGAAATATGCACTACATGAGGTATTATTTAGTTACAATTCGTACTGGTAATTCTAACAAAGCCAGCTAACAATTTTTATAACTGAATGCTTAACAAACTGATTCTTTTTTCTTTTGTATTTCAGGTACTGGGCCACTCCATCTCGCCCCAAACCTCCCTGGCCTGCCTCCACATCATCAGGTAAGTCAAATTCCCTTCGTGCTTTAATCTCTTTTCTGATTTCAATCCCCAATCTTCTCTCGCAAATCCCTAATCCCTCATCCTCCAAAATCCCTAACCCTCCTTTCTCCATTCCCAATTCCTGTTCGTTCCTCCGTTCTTCATCTTCTTCTCCAACTATAACAATACCCGCCCCACGAGACGAGCCTTGTCCCCAAGGATCAAATAAAGGAAACTGGCCACGTAGAAACGAATAATCTTCCCAGGTATTATTCGATTCATCCAAGTTTTCCCATTGAACCAAAAGCTGAGTGATTGGCTTTCCATTTCGATTCACGATTCGTCTTCCCACAGTTTTTAAGGGTTTAATCCGTATCTGACCATCATCGTCTATTGTAGGAGGATCTGTAGCAGTCACCGATGAATCGCCAATGAATCTCTTCAAAAGACTGACGTGAAATACATGATGGAGTCTCGAAGAATCAGGTAAGTCCAACCGATAAGCCACCTCACCTATTTTTTCCAGTATTTTGAATGGTCCATAATATTTGGCTGCTAATTTGAGATTTTTTCGCAGGGCAATTGAAGATTGTCTATACGGCTGCAACTTCGGGTACACCAATTCTCCAATTTGAAAAACCCTTTCTGATCTATTTTTATCAGCCTGCTGCTTTATTTTGTTATTGGCTACTGCTAATTGATGCTTGACCATTTGCCTGATATGCTCCCTGTTAGACATAATTTCACTTACTGACTGAACTTTAGTATCCATTGGCCAAACCATAATAGGTGGTTTGTACCCATATAAAGCCTGAAAGGGAGTTAATTTTAAAGCAGTATGGTAAGTGGTGTTGTACCACCATTCTGCCTGAGGTAGCCATTTAGCCTAATGTCTAGGCTGAAAAAAACAAATGCCCCTTAAATACTGCTCTAAACACTGACAAATGCCCCTTAAATACTGCTCTAAACACTGATTGACTCTCTCTGTTTGTCCATCCGTTTCTGGATGATAAGCAATGCTGAACTGTGTCCTTGTACCCAATTGTTTCATCAATTCTTTCCAAAATAAACTAGTAAAGGTCTTATCTCTGTCAGAGATGGCCATTTTAGGTTGGCCATGTAGTTTATAAACATTGTCTAGGTAGAGTTTAGCAACCTCTGCAACAGAATAAGGATGAGCTAGGGATAAAAAATGACTGTATTTGGTAAATTTATCCACAATTACCAAAATACAGTTTTTCTTGAAGGATGTAGGAAAACCCTCAATGAAATCCATAGTAATAATTTCCCATGCTTGATTAGGAACAGGTAGGGGTTGTAGCAAACCAGGTTTTGCCACATGCTTCACCTTAGTTTGCTGACAAACGTCACAACACCTCACATAGGTAGCAACCATAGCTTTAAGGTTTGGCCAATAAAAATTTGACCTAATTCTATAATAGGTAGCCTGTGCCTCAGAATGTCCACCCTAAGAAGAATCATGCAAAGTCTGTATAACTTTCAACCTAAGGCTTCCATTAGCTCCAATATAAACTCTCCCATCATATCTAAGAACAGCTTAGTATATTTCCATTTCTTGTCAGCAGCTGAATTAATAGTTAAAATGGAAATCCAATTTTGAGCTAGAGAATCATCCTTATAGCTTTCCTCAATCTCCTGAACCCAAGTAGGCACCAAAACTGTCACTCCCATAGTCAAACAAGAAGCTTGATCCTCCCATGTTCTAGATAAAGCATCAGCAACTACATTTGATTTTCCCTTTCTATACTAAATAGTGTAGTCTAAACCCAATAGCTTTGTCAACCCTTTCTTCTGGATGGTGGTAGTCAGCTTCTGTTCCAAAAGATATTTCAAAGGCTCATGGTCAGTTTTAATAACAAAAGGTCTGCTTTCCAAATAATGTCTCCATTTAGAAACAGCCAAGAGAATAGCAAGATATTCTCTTTCATAAATAGACAGATCTGTGTGTAGGGCTTAAAGCTTTACTTAAATAGGCAATAGGTCTTCCCTCCTGTGAAAGAACAGCCCCTATACCCCCAGAACTAGCATCTGTTTCCAGATAAAAAGTCTTAGAAAAATCTGGTAATGCCAAAACTGGAGCAGAGCACATAGCTTTCTTAAGATCCTCAAAAGTTGTAAGCAGCAGAAGTCCATTGGAACCCATCCTTTTTAACATCTGTGTCAATGGTCTGCTAATAATGCCATAATTAAAACTTCCAATACTAACTGTAAATGTTCAACATGGTCTGCCATACTGCTGCTGTACACCAATATATCATCAAAGAAAACCAAAACAAATTTTCTAAGGAAAGAATTAAACAAGTCATTCATAAGTGCCTGAAATGTAGCAGGAGCATTAGTAAGGCCAAAAGGCATCACCTTAAATTCATAATGGCCTTGATGTGTTCTAAATGCAGTCTTGTAGATGTCTTCTGGTTTAATTCTAATCTGCCAATAGCCTGACCTCAGATCAATTTTTGAAAAGTAAACTGCCCCATGTAGCTCATCCAATAAATCTTCCACTATAGGAATAGGAAATTTGTCCTTAATAGTCATACTATTAAGCTGTCTGTAATCCACACAAAACCTCCAAGTGCCATCCTTCTTTTTAATAAGAAGGCAGGGAGAGGCAAAGGGACTTCTGCTAGGCTGAATGATAGAAGAAGAAAGCATTGTAGTGATCTGTCTTTCAACCTCAGCCTTCTGATTGTGAGGAAATCTGTAAGGCCTTAAATTAACTGGTGTGGCAGTAGACTTAAGTGGAATGACATGATCATGAAACCTCTGGGGAGGTAGCCCTTCAGGTTCAACAAAAAATGAGTTGTACTTCTCCAATATATGTTGAAGTTCCATAGGAATAGCAAAAGAACTTCCTGCCATAGTAAATAGGACAATATGCCCTATAATATCAGAATCCCCTGCACTCATTTTAAGTAATGTTGCCCCTGAAATTTGCTATAGTTCAGTTGAGGGTTATTGTCCCTGAATACAATTCTGCTATCCTTCATGATTAAAACTTAAAGTCATATGATTGAAGTCCATTAATATTGGACTGAATAACTTCATCCAATCTACTCCTAAAACCATGTCACTCCCACCCAGTTTAAGCAGCCTAAAATCATGCAAAAAAGTATGTCCCTGCATTTGCCACTCTACTTTATTGCATCTAGCAGTACTGAATAATTGTTGGCCATTAGCCACAGTAATAGCCAAAGGATAAGGAGTAGTAATCTGAATCCCAACATCAGCCCATTTAGGAGTCAAAAAACTGTGTGTACTGCCACTGTCAATGAGGATACTCAATGGTTTTCCTTGAATAGTGCCCTGGATTCTCAATGTAGTATGACCAATAGAGCCAGTAATAACATTCATAGAGATTTCCAAAGTTTCCTCTTCTGTCTGTGGAGTCTGGTCCAAATCTGTAGGAAAAATTTCCATTGAAGGAGTATCCACTTCTTCCGTAATCATGTTCAACTGTCTATTTTTACATTGATGACCTGGAAGATACTTCTCACCACATTTAAAACAAAGATTATTCTGCCTTCTATCCTCCATAAGACTCTGTTTAGGATTAACTACTGATGTAGGTCTTGAATTAACTGGCAGTGCAGAGGGTTTAGAAACAGTACTGGGGTTTGGGTAGGGTGGGACTTTAAAAGAAGGCCTCAACCTTCTGTTTTCAAACTCCACATATAATTCATAGAGTTTAGCTTGCTTACATGCTTCAAATAAATTCTTAGGATCTAAAGCCTTAACCCTATGTTTAATATCATCTCTGAGTCCACTAACAAAGAGTGACACAAAAAATTCCTCAATCAAAGTATAATTCTGCAAAAGCATATGAGGTTGTAACTCCTCAAAGTTCTCCTGATAATCCTCTACAGACCCTTTCTGAGTCAATTTAGTAAACTCTTCAACAATATCAGAAAAACATCCATCAAACCATATTTCTGCCTTGCCTGTTAAGTACATAGTAGCTACCTCTACTCTTTGCTCAACATGAACACCACAAATAGAAAAGTACTTATGGTATTTCTGAATCCACCCCCTCGGATTAACTCCTTCTAAAAAAGGCAGTTCAATTTTAGGTCTATGCCACATATTCCCTGCATTACTAAATGAACTTCCTGATCCCTTGTTTTCAGCTACCATTCCCATCATATTAGGTCTAGTGTTACTGTTTTCACCTACCAAATTTTCAGGCCTAGAACTATTCTTAATGGCCAAACAAGCATCAGGTTTATCTTTCAAAATCCTTGGTTCATCCGTTTTATAAGTGAATCGTGATTTATCTTTCACTACAGTCACCAAAACTGGATTTTTCTCCCCATCTTTAGAGTTGTTAGGAGTTTGTACCTGTTCCCCAGCAGGTTGTTCATTTTCATCTGTTTTGCCTGTTAAGATCTTTAACAGTTCTTCAACATAGCCATGATTAGTAGCCATCCTCGACTCTAATGCAGTAATTCTGTTTTCTTGCATTTCCCACCATTTAGGTGGACTCGTCTCATCTTGTCCTTTCTTTACTAACGCTGTTAAATCTTCCATTTGCTTTTGCAGGCCTGAAAGATCGACTTCAGCCATGGACTGATTCTTCTTTGCCATGCTCAATATTTTGCCAAAACCGAAGCTCTCGATACCAATTTGTTGTGGATTGAGAAATAAGAAGATGAAATTATCGAAGAATAAGGGATTTTAGAAGAGAAAGAAGGGAGATTACAGAAAGTGAATTCTCATTTATTCAAATCATAAAGGAAATGTGCTCTACATGAGGTATTATTTAGTTACAATTCGTACTGGTAATTCTAACAAAGCCAGCTGGCAATTTTTATAACTGAATGCTTAACAAACTGATTCTTTTTTCTTTTGTATTTCAGGTACTGGGCCACTCAACTGGGCCACTCCATCTCGCCCCAAACCTCCCTGGCCTGCCTCCACATCATCAGGTAAGTCAAATTCCCTTCGTGCTTTAATCTCTTTTCTGATTTCAATCCCCAATCTTCTCTCGCAAATCCCTAATCCCTCATCCTCCAAAATCCCTAACCCTCCTTTCTCTATTCCCAATTCCTGTTCGTTCCTCCGTTCTTCATCTTCTTCTCCAACTATAACAAAATGCTACCGCATATGTTTGGATGTCTTGCATATGTTATTGGTATTTATGAAGGCTTAGAACTGGGCTTGCTATCGTTTGACTTCTGTGTATCATTCTCTCCACTTTTAATTTTAGTCGGGTCTTACGTTTCTGTCTATATACATAGATTTTTTCGCAGCGATTTTTTTTTTTGCAGGGATTACTGCCCATTACAGACGCGCATATGATATTAATGATATTAATAACTGCATATGATTACTGTTCAACTATGCATTTTTGTATTTATTTATACATGCATTGCATTTTATCTATATTTTTAATTTTCTGGCAGCGACTATTATGTTCTAGTTTTTCAGGTGAACTATGTTGAAGTTATTTTTGTTGCTTGGATGGCATTTCGTACTTGGTTTTGCTTAGTTTGAACCTAATATATATGCTCTCAGTCGTGTTTTAAACGACATTTTTGTTCTTCCGGTTCTCAAGTGTTCAAATTTGATTACCTTCATATCCAAATCCTCTACTAGCTGATGGTATCTGATGTTTCTCAGCAGCTTGTTTATAAAAGCAATGTCTCAATAACATTTTAGCTTTGTGACAAGTCATTTGGGTCCATACATTGTTTCCCTTGTTGCTCATGCGCACTAAGGCATTTTCATGGAACAAAACAGGGTCAATGTTATCCTTACTACCCCAAAATTCTAGGCCATGTGGCTCAAAACAAATTAATTATTCCAAGCAATTGCAAGTAGATGAAAATTAAATGTGGTTTGATTTTGTCTATTTCCATGAATGAGAGAAGTAATACTTCATTATAAACGTAAAGATCACAAAAATATAAATACATAAAATTTATCGTATCTAAAAACTCGATAATTTTTAAAATATCCTCCAAACATTTTTATTAAACATATCTATGCAATATAGATCTCACAAATTGCAGAGATCACAAAAGGAATAACATCTTCCAAAATAATTATTTCTATAATTTTAAAATTATATATATATATATATATATACATTTGCAATATAAACATTCTATATTTGATCTTTACGATAACCTCAAAATAAATGATACTTTTATTGTCCAAATGCTTTTTCCGTCTCCTTTCCAACACTATCAAGACTTAATGGTCTATTACAGTCTTAATCCCTCAATTACACTAAAATCATGGATTTAGTTCCATATATTTGGAATAACATCACAAAAAAAGATAACCATATTATGTCCAAACAAAGCATAATCCACCTGAATTTCAATGTAGCAGAGGGACCAATACTTGAATTAGACCAAAATTAATAAACACATGAACTAACTTTGCGCCTTGGTCCATCTGTTCTATCTGATCTTTACTACAACCTCAAAAAAATGATACTTTTATGGTCCAAATGCTTTTCCTTCTCCTTTCCAACACTATCAAGACTTAATGGTCTAATACAGTTTTAATCCCTCAATTACACTAAAATCATGGATTTAGTTCCATATATTTGGAATAACATCACAAAAATAGATAACCATATTATGCCAAAATAAAGCATAACCCACCTGAATTTCAATGTAGCAGAGGGACCAATACTAGAATTAGACCAAAATTAATAAATACATGTACTAACTTTGTAAAAGATGTCTTGAAGAGGTGGAAGAGTTGGGAAAATGGCATGGCAAACCATCAAAACTTTTATTTATCTTTCATCAATTATTTATTTCCCTCCAATTCTGGTACACAAAAATAGATACAAGCTCAAGCCATGATCATATGCTTTGTTGTTTGTACTGAAAAGGCTGATAGGGGTCCCATAATCTGAATAAATCTCATAATTAAGACCAGCATATGTAAAAGAAAATTTGATGTATCTGAAGACAAAGGGGTCCATAAAAGATACTCTTCATGTTTAATTTAACTAGTGCTAGTGAGATCCATGACCTTATATAAGTGAACCAGACTGACCCTTTTATGAAACTATTAGTTTAAGCAAAGCTGCAAGTCTTATTTTCATTTAACGATAATGAGATCATTATGGGACTCTCCTGTTCAAACACAGTTTTGCCCTTAATGAAGTCTATTATATCTTTAGAGATGACTTTCAAAAACATCTGTCTGTTAGAAACTCTGACTGACCTACATCCTTTACACATAGGTTTCTAGATAACTATAACATGTCATAGTAAAATTAAAAGTCTAACTATTAGATCTTTCTAACCTTATCAGCCTACGAATAGTCATCAAAGCCCTACGACTAACATAAACACTAACGATCACTATAATATCCCCAATTGAGCCTGGGGCAAGGGTTAGAACTCTAATGGCCCTCATATCATCTTCTTCCTTCATTCTCATCTCTCTCTCCCCCCTATTAAAACATAGACTAACTATTGTCATTTCACTTACCACGATTTTTCATTCAAATAAAAAAAATAATCACTAATGAAAGATGAACCAAACTTATTTCCATCAACAAAATCAATATGCTTAACTATAAGATCCAAAGGGGACCTATATAAAGAGCATACATATTTTACTATGAAAAGTAAGTTTTAGCCATTGAATTCGACAATTTTACGAACTTTGATATTTGAAAATTTACGATAAATAAAGGCAATAAAAGCAAAGAAAGGTAATGAATAATCACACGTCTTAATGAAAAGAGAGACGTTTGCTTGTAAAAGAAAACTTGGCAGTGAAAGAGAGCTCTAAATACCTGCAATGACCATTGCTGCTACTGCCTCACACATATCTATGAGGGAGAAATATAGGGTTTTTATTGCCTCTTGCTTTGACTAGATACAATCATAACTTAAGCAGAAAATGTACAAAAAGCAAACACTTTGATTACCCATCAAGCACTAGGCAATGGGTTAGTAAAGATGCACAAAAAATAATGAAAATTTTAAATATTTTTAATATAACTCTAGAAAAATATAGGTCTTTAATGGGGAAAACATGCAAATTCACCATCAGATTTCATCTTTACACATCAGAAAGAATGTGTTTTTGGGAGATTTTAAAGGGTCCTACACAAAGTTAGGTACCAAAGTGCACAATGCCAAATGTTTTTAAAGCTTCATACAATCACCTAACATGACACCTGTCTATCAATGTTCCAAATTTTCCCAAGGAAAAAATTAGGGTAAAATAACTTCTAATATTTGAGAGTATATTTCATCAAAATTTGAAGATGTGTGAAAAAAAATCAAGAACAAATTTTTAAAAATATATATTAGAATTTAGGACTAAAAGTTGATTCAATATTTGGCCAAGGGTCCATTTTCATTTAATATTCATAAAAATAAAAGGTAAAATAGCAAATCAAAATCTACTTTTTACAAAATAGATAGAAATGGGGCAAAGCCCTACAAAACAAACTAGGCATTACAATTCTAAATGTAAACTTTTTTCCTTTTTCAAAACCAATAAAAGAGAATAAGAAAAAAACAAAGCATTATTTTTACCCTAACTTGAGCTACAAGGTTTCCTTCTATATCCACCAATGTTATTAAAACCGGATTGGACCGACCGGTTGAACCGTGAACCAGTGGCATGTCCGGTCCGGTTAACTCCTAAAATCAGATGAGCACAGAATCGGTAAAGAACCGAAAGAACCGGCTGAAAACCGATAAAATCAGGGTAAACCGGCTAAAAATCGTTTTGAACCGCTGGTTCACTTTTTTTAAAAAATAAATAAACCAAACGACGTCGTTTGTTCAACGAGTCGAGTCAAATTCGAGTATTGTTGAGCTCGACTCGAACTCGAAAACTTTAAAAGTAAGCTCAACTCGACTCAAAAACTCACGAGCTAAAAATTATCAAGTTCAACTCGAACTCGAAATATAATATTAAAACTTGAAATCGAAAAGGCTCGAACTCAAAAAAAATTAGAAGTTCAATTGAAGCCTAAAATTTGAGCTCAATTGAAGCGAAAGAATAGTTCGCTTTGTGCTCACCAAAAGGCTCCATGATTTTGAATGTCAAATTACCTCTATTATTTATAGAAGTAAGTGGAGATGCTCTTCTATGTTTATTAGCCACGTGAGATTGTTTTGTTCTTATATTTTTACTCTTTCAACTTTTGGGATACTCTTCTATGTTTTTTAGCCATGTGAGATTGTTTTTTTTAAAACAATTAAACCAAATGACATCGTTTGTTATGATTTTTTAAGTCTCAATTTAATTTTTTTGATTATAGTTATATAATTATATTTATTATTTAATATATTTTACCTTAAATATTATGTTGTAGTTGATTTGAATCATTTTTTTCGACTTGATTTTATAGTTTTTAATTTATATATGTTATGACTTGTGATATTTTTATACCTTTTAATATTGTAAACTTAAAAAAAATGTTACATATATATGCTTTGAATATTATGTAAAATTAGAAAAAATATATTATTTTATATAAAATTCGGTTCAACCGCGGTTGAATCCGATTGAACCAGTACCTTCACCGGTTCAATATCCGATCCGATTTTTAAAACATTGATATCTACGCACATCGCTGAATTATACACCAAAACACAACTTATACGAGTAGTATAAGCTCGGTATTAGTATATTGCAGAAGAATACGAGTCACATGATCGAACACGCATTCGGGTTTTCGTCGCTGAACATCTCGAATGAATCCGACGGAGGGGATGAATACGACTCCGACGGAGGGGATGAATATGACTCCGACGGAGGGGATGAATACGACGGATATGATGAGTATGCATCCGTATCTGACGGTGGACGTTAGCTCGTTTGGCCCGGGTGCATATAAGCGTATGAATACCGTGGCGGGAGGGAGTAATAAGATGTAGTATGGGTACTACTTGGATACGCCGTATTGTAGCTAGTGAGGTACACTGGTGGTGCATGGTAATACGTTGTGTACATAGGATGTTGACGTGGACGGCTGTGATTGGTTGGAGATGGCATGCGAACCATACCATTGGGTTCATGACCTTTGAGATGTGATCCAACGGTTGCTGGTACAGCATCGCCACGATCATCAACATTAACATTAGCCTTTTGCCCCTTCTTTTTGTTCTTTTTACTCCCATTGCCACTTTTCTCAGCATCATTACCCGCACTTTCACCACCGGCAGCCACGGTAACATTTTGCTTCACCCCAGGCTTCGGTTCCTTGGCTTGATCATGGGTCGCATTTTGCTTTACCTCAGCCACCACCTTGCTTGAGCCGCCATTTTCAGAGCTTTCAGCACCATCGTCTTCGTTCTTCACCGCTTCCTTCTCTTTGTCACCTCCATTTTTACTATTATTATAAGTTTAAAGTACATTAGATTGAACTTATCAAGTAGTGGTAATGATGATAAAAAAAAATATTATTATTTTTAAAGTTTTTTAGTTTGAATATTTATGTTTATAAAGTTTATATTATTAATGAGTTGAATAAAATATGAACATATATTATTTTATAATTATTTTAAATTAATAAAAAAATACATTACATGTGATTAACTGTATTTAAATAATTATTTTAATTATTAAAATTTTAAAAATTATAAAAAAATCATTAAATTTTATCTAAATACTATAAGATAATCATTAAACTTATTAAATTTTTACAATTTATTATAACATTACATTGATTGTTTTATAACTTTTACAAATTTTGTGATCAAAACAATCATTTGAATATAATTCAATAACTTTAAATGTACTTAATTTGAACTAAAAATGTTATTTAAAGTGCATGTAATTCTTTGACACACAATTCAACAAATTATTTATAATTCTAATTTTTATATTGAAAATATCATGCGTTTAAATACATTTAAATTTATGTACAAACTAAACGACTTTAATAGTTAAATAATTTATTGTTATTTTTAAAAATTTCAAATTCTAATATCATGTATATAAAATATAAACTTCCATTGTCAAATTATCAAAACCTCTACTAATAGCTCCTTTGTAATTAGATCATCTCATATTACATCATATTCCTTACTGTTATACTGCATATTATTATTATTATTATTATTATTTGAGGGAAAAAATAAAAGGTTATAATTCATAATTCTGATTGCCGGAGGTCTTCTACGGAATTGGGAATTGGATCAGCTAATTTTTAATGATTAAGGGTTAAAGGTGTATTGTTATTTTTAGAGATATTAAGTTCGAACAGTTACGTATATAGGATATGTGTTGTCAATGACTAAGAAATATTATAAACATATATTACCTTATAATTACTTTATACTAAAAAAAGTCATAACACTGATTCATACAATTATGTTGAGAGCTGTGAGGAGTTTACATAAAGGTACTAAGAGTTATATAAATGTTAAATGTCAGTATTTATTAACTTATTAAGTCACTTTAATAATAAAAAGGGAGTATTATAAGTTTAAAGTACATTAGATTGGACTTATTAAGTAGTACTGATGATAAAAATAAATATTATTATTCTTAAAGATTTTTAGTTCGAATATTTATGTTTACAGGGTACATATATTATTAATGGATTAAAAAAATATGAACATATATTACTTTGTAATCATCATAAATTATTAAAAAAGTACATTAGATGTGATTAATTGTATTTAAATAATTATTTTAGTTATTTAAATTTTAAAAATTATAAAAAATATTAAATTTCATCTAAATATTATAAGATAATCATTAAATTTTCACAATTTATTATAACGTTACATTGATTGTTTTATAACTTTTACAAATTTTATGATCAAAACGATCGTTTGAATATAATTCAATGACTTTCAATGTACTTAATTTGAACTCAAAAATGTTATTTAAAGTGCATTTAATTCTGACACTCAATTCAACAAATTATTTATAATTCTAATTTTTATATTGAAAATATTATGCGTTTAAATACAATTAAACCTACAAACTAAACGATTTTAATAGTTAAATGATTTATTATTATTTTTTTAAAATTTTAGGTTCTGATATCGTGTATACAAAAATATAAATTTTTATTGTCAAATAATTGAAAAATAAACGAAGAGCTCCTTTGAATTAGACGATCTCATATTACATCATATTCCTCACTGTTATACCGCATATTATTATTATTTTAAAAGATGTACAATTGATTATTTGAGGGGAAAAAATGTTATAATCCAATGTTTTTAAAATCGGATCGGACATTAAACCGGTGAAGGTACTGGTTTATTAGTTCAACCGGGTTCAATCACGGTTGAATCGGATTTTATATAAAATAATATTTTTTTTTAATTTTACATAATATTTAAAGCAATATTAATATATATGTAACACTTTTTTAAGTTTACAATATTAAAAGGTATAAAAATATCACAAGTCATAACATGTATAAATGAAAAACCATAAAATCAAGTAAAACAAAATGATTCAAATCAACTACAACATAATATTTAAGGTAAAACATATTAAATAATAAATATAATTATATAACTATAATCAAAAAAATAAAATTGGGGCTTAAAAAATCATAACAAATTATGTCATTTGGTTTAATTGTTTTAAAAAAAATAATCCCACATGGCTAAGAAATATAGAAGAGTATCCCAAAAGTTTAAAGAGTAAAAATATGAGAACAAAACAATCCCACATGGCTAAGAAACATAGAAGAGCATCCCAACTTACTTCTATAAATAATAGAGGTAATTTGACATTCAAAATCAATGAGCTTTCTGGTGAGCACAAAGCGAATTATTCTTTCGCTTCAATTGAGCTCAAATTTTAGGCTTCAATTGAGCTCAAATTTTAGGCTTCAATCGAACTTCTAATTTTTTTTTTGAGTTCGAGCCTTTTTGATTTCAAGTTTTAATATTATATTTTGAGTTAATAATTTTTAGCTCGTGAGTTTTTGAGTCGAGTTGAGCTTACTTTTAAAGTTTTCGAGTTCGAGTCGAGCTCAGCAATACTCGAATTTGACTCGGCTTGTTGAACAAACGACGTCGTTTGGTTTAATTTTTTTTTAAAAGAAAAAAAGTGAAGGCGGTTCAAACCAGTTTTGATGGTTTTCAGTCGGTTCACCCCGATTTTCAGCCGATTCTTCCGGTTCTTTATCGGTTCTGTGCTAATCCGGTTTTGAAAGTTAACCGGACCGGACAGGCCACCGGTTCACGGTTCAACCAGTCGAACCGGCCGGTCCGGTTTTAATAACATTGTTATAATCTTAAAAAGTAAAAATATGATTAGATTCTGGATCAATGGAGTTTGTCTTGCACTTTTGGAATTAACCTACCATCCTGTTTTATTTGTTAACTAAAACCAAGAGTTAGTGTCAAAATTGACCAAAATTAAATGAATTTTATTGTTGCATTTTTTATTCATGAGATTATCTCCTTTATTTAAATAGGGCACGACAGTGAGTCCATTAAGCGATCTCAATGATTAAGGGTATATTGTTCTTTTTAGAGATTTTAAGTTTAAGCATCTACATATGCAATATGTGCATTGTCAGTAACTGAGAAAGACTATGAACATATACTACATTGTAATTATGTCATACTATTAAAAAAGGCACAAAAATGATTCATACAATTGTGTTGAGAGTGGTGAGGAGTTTACATGAAGGTACTAAGAGTTATTAAGTCACTTTAATAATTAAAAGGGAGTATTATTCTTTCAATAAGATTCAGGTTCACGTAGTGTATCTACAGGTTGTGTTGTCAATGATTAAGAAAGATTATAAACAAATACTATCATATAATCCTTTCAATCTATTAAAAAATAAATCAACATTTGTGGGAAAAAAGATTTTTATGTGTTTAAGTGTTTAAATATAATTTTGTACACATATTGATTGAAAACAAAGTTTTATACACATGTATTGTTGCCTGGTCGAATGCACTAACACATGTATCATATCTATTTCTTCTTTTCGGACAAAATTCATATAATTTTTCTTTTCCTAATTTGGTCCTCCAAAGTACTCTTCCAACCCTTCCAATGTCACATAAATTAAAGACACATTTTGTAAAATACGTTTTAAAAGGTACACTATGTACCACTTTGATCAACTGATGGAGGCTGACAAACCTACAAATTAAGTTACACTAAGCAAAACCATTAAGATGTTTAAGCTTAAAAATAAGACAATTGGTTACTGTTTTTACTGTCATTAAATGTACCATTTTTACTGTCGTTAAAAACATTTTACGTCAGGAAAATTACATTATTGGTTACTGTTTTTACATCTGCACAGTTCACAAATATGTATTGGCCACTGGTGTACTTAAATCCTTGGGGCTTAGTCATCTGAAGGGAGAGTACATTTACAGGGTACACTGCAACCTGGATTATAAGCAGAAGTAAATATTAGCCCATTGTAGATCCAGGGTACATTTACAGGTTACTGTTTAATATCTTTTTGTACCATTTCTTGGAGAGGTAGAGATAGTATCCATGAACAATGAAGAGGGCATAGACTGATAAATAGATGATGCGAATGCCAAAAGGCACTGAATCCAGTGAGCTTCTTTATCGGTGTAGGAAGGTTTAACTGGTTCCGATGGAACCAAGGTTGGGCTAGTATGTAGACTATGGCCATGAGCACCACCGTGGTCACACCGGTCCACCCTTCGGTCCCTTTCACGAACCTCCAGTAGTAGTTAGGCCGCTCTTCCCCAAGGAATTGTTCCATTGGCTCATACCCGTCATCGGTGGCATGGAGAAGTAGAGGGAAGTCACATGCTAGATTTGCACCGCATGCAAGCCAACTCCAATAGCAATCCCAAAAGCAACCACCTGTAAGATGTTCACTCAAAACAGGTATGCCAATCAAGAGAATGCACTAGACATACATATATATTCAATATATTTTTCATATCAGATATTTATTTATCACATACCTCATGAAAATTGATATTGTCATCAAATGGGACAACTACCCCTAACTTTGTCTTGCTTCTGAGCCAAGTAATGGTATTCCTGCACACCGGAAGAAGAATGAGGGCCATGTTGAATTTAGTTGTCTCAGCAGCACCCTTTGCTGTGGTGACACAGTAGCCCATCACATCAAATACTGCCCTGTGTTTGTATTGAATGAATTTCCAGGTGAGCAGGCAAGCACAGATTGAGATTCAAAGAGCCAGAACCCATATTCTCTTCCAATTGTCCTCCAAAAAATAGGCAAGACCCTTCCCCCATCTTTTAATGGGGTTCCTCTCTTTTGTTGGCACCAATTTTTCACTCAATAGCCTGCTTAAAATGCGGTATCTGTCACTAAAATTTAAAAGAAAAAACCACTCCTATCAAATCGGAACCGTCAAATTTAGATTAAATTAACATCCTTACATAAAATAAAAGCAGATGCACAAATAATATCATTGATGCAATTGATTAACCCCGAATAAATAAATAAAATACCATATAATATTAATAGATGTCATTTGCAAACCATTAGAAATTATTTACGCTGTAAGTCCAGAGATGAGATTTCTCTGATACAACATATTTATGGTCGAATTTATATAATAATTTTAGTTATTCAAAATTTTAAATATTTAAATTTTAAAATTAAATAAATATTCAATATCCAAAAATACATACTCCTATCGTACACCCATACAAACCATGAAAGTGGTTTAAGCTCTTAGATGGAGAAGTGAATCTATGATCCATTGTCATATGAATAAAGGCCCATTATTACATCTATTTGGCCCTGTGCTTTTCCTAAAAAACAATACACATTAGATGTTCCATAATAAAAGCAAAAGTACATGTAAGATAATGTACAAATGAAATAAAGTAGCAGTAGACCTAGGGTGTGCAAATCCGGGTACCCGTATCTTCTGGTAATTGATTTTTCGACCCGTGTCTCGACCCAGATGTTGCGGGTACCTGAATTTTGCGGGTACACGTATTTCAGGTAATCCTTTTTTTCAAATTATTAATTAAAAAAAAACAAACAAATTTAAATGTTCGAAACTTTGAATTACATAGCCCAACATCCAAACATAATTAAAAAAAATGTTAGTCCAACATCCAAACATAATTAAAAATGTCATGTTAGCATCATTGTTTATTTTTAAATATGGGTGATCAAAACATAATCAAAACGTAACATTAGGTATAATTTTGAAAAAAAATAATAATCGAGTAGCCAAAACATATATTAGATAATATATAAATGACCATATAGGTAGTTTACCCTAAATAAAAATATATATGAATTATATTAGATAATATATAAGCGACCAATAGTTTACCCTAAATAATAATCGAGTGGCCAAAACATAAATTATATAATATATAAGTGACCAAATAGGTAGTTTACCCTAAATAATAATTAAGTGACCAAAACATAAATTAGATAATATAAAAGTGACCAAATAGGTAGTTTACCCTAAAAAATCCTAATCGGGTACTCGGATAATCAGGCACTCGGAAAAATTTAATTTTGTGACCCGGACCCGACCTAGGAAATGTCGGGCCTAGTAATTTTTTTATAGAAAATTACTTAGTTTTTTTAGGTCGTGTCAGAAAGTCGTGTCAACCGGATCGGATATTTTTAGACACCCCTAATAGAGACCCAATCTATACACCTTGGGCACGTAAAATTCGGCACCAACTTCGAGTAAACTTGAAACCAAATGCAGCATAGGATTCCTTTTAATCTATCTATATAATTTCTTTCTATTTTAGTGTTATGCATATCATTCTTTTGCATGACTCCATTTCTCCTGTTTTCTCTTTGCCTTGCAAACTTCTAGCATAATTTTCATAATCCAATACAATTTTATGTACCATTAGTAAATTATATGATAACACGTGTTATCATCTGATAGATATATATTTTGAAAAATATCAAATGTAACTCTATATTATTAAGAAATATTATATATAATGAGAAGACATATTATATCTATACAAATAAAATTTAAATTTAATTAGAAATGACATTATCGGAAGAATAATCTCAAACCCTAAATATGAACTACGAAATAAAAACGAGATTTAAAAAAATAGGGTAAAATACACAAATGGTCCTCGGACTATAAGATGACATTTTGTTGAGTTTTTCGACTATTAAAAGTTACAAAATAGTCCTTTGATTATAGGGTGTTGCTTTGTTGAGTCTCCCGACTATTAAAAGTTATAAAATGGTCACCCGGATATTTAGTATGTTCCAAACTCGTCATTTTTCATCAAGAAATCGACGACAACCTGAGCTAGATGTTAACCTAATGGCCGAGATATGATGAAATTTGATCCCATAATCTAAAAAAATTATCATATCTCAGTCAACAAGTTAACATCCAACTCAGACTGTCATCAATTTTTTAACAGTTGAGGACTCAAAAAATCAACATCCTATAGTTGAAGGTCATTTTATAACTTTTAATAGTCGAGAGACTCAACGAAGTATACCTTATAGTCGAGGGACTATTTTTGTACTTTACCCTAAAAAAATAATATAGTTAATTTTTTTTGCTTAGGTAAAATATGTACATCCCACAATCCTCCATTGCAGTACTGCCAAAAGAAAAAGAATTGGAAGGTATTAAAGTTTGGTCCTGTTTGGAACTTATTGTTGTTGACAATGGGCTCCACTCTGTTTCAGTTATGTCATGTGCTGTGAGATTTATGACAGCACAATGCCAACCAGTAGATCTTTATATATATATAATTTGATTTGATTTTAGTGAAATTGCATGTAATAAAACCAGACGACTTGCTAAAGTGTACTGTTGGTCTCAGTACAGATTATGACAGTTTTTTAGCCTAATATGGTAAAAACAGATTGTGAAAATGAATCCTCACTTGCATATCTTCTGTTAGAGAAAAGCTACTTGGCACTTGCGGATCTTAACGGAATAGTTTCGAGTTCAAGTCATTCTAATTGTTTGTATTTAATGATTAAATCATGTTGGATCGAGTTTAAATTTGAATTAATCGATTCGAGTTTTTAATTCCGGGTCAAAATTAACAAATCTGATTCGAATATATATCCATACCAGATAAGATTTAGCATCAATGCCAGTAGCGGATCCACTAAGGCCTCCAGATGGGTCATTATCCACCATGAAATCTAAATTTTTTCAGGTAATTATCTATTTTATTGATTACGCCGAAAATTATATTTATGCTCATCTCATATAAATTTTTTAGGCAAAATTTCAAAATTAACCTTCAACGTTCACCAAAATGATCATTTTAACCTTTATTCTTTTTTTAGTATTTTGGCCCTCAATGATTCATTTTGAGATAAAAAAACCCTTATGAGGATGAAAACTGCTAGTAATAAATGATTAGCAATCCAAAATAAGGGCCTAAAATGAAACATTATAGGCCAAACTGTTCCAAGAAAAAGAATAAGAGTCAAACTTACTATTTAATAGAATGTTATGTGTATTTTTTATCTTAAAATAAGACGTTAGGGTCGAAATGCTTAAAAAATAAGGGGCAAAATAATTATTTTTAAAATATTGAGAGCTAATTTTATTATTATGTAAAAAATTTATGTTTTTAAAATATATATATATGCCCTAAAAAATATTTACGAATTCATCACTTATAAGCCAATTTGCTTTCAAAGAAGGAAAGGAGAAAGGGGAACACCATAACCAACACTTCAACTTAAAACCCTAATTGGGTTTAAAGTGACAACACCAGCTTATTCCAAAGAATAATTACTCAGAAATCAACATCAAACTCTACCAAACCATTGACACTAAGTCAATAAACCCTAAAAAAAACAAAGGCAAAAGTGGAGCCATGAGGAAAAAAGATTGAGAAAGAGACAAATACTAAAGGAAAAATTAGCTTCCCATAATGCAGCATTCAAGTCCCTAGCTAGCTTTTGGACTAGTATGGCTTTAAATTTCATAATTCAAAGAATTGAAACATTACCACATGAGAAAGGAATGGACCATGAACCCTCTCTCTCCCTCTCCCCCTCCCCCTCCCCCTCCCCTTTTTTAATGATGGGGTTGGAGAAGAAAACTCGCTTTCAAGTATCATGCAAGTCCAACAGAATAGGACCCTACATGCATTTTTTAAGGTTTTATTTTAGGACCATTTTATAGTGAACTTTAGAATACATATTTCGGGTTTTTTCTCGATCAAGTGGTAAAATTTTTGATATTTGTGTCTAATAAGAGTAATAGAAGGAGATAAAAGTGACATTTGAGGTATAGGGTTTTACTAAAAGGAACAAAATGACCTACATCATTAAAAAGTGTTTTGCATGGCAATGGAGGATTTAAGAAGTTGAGAGAGATAAAGGTGGTTCAGTACAACAGCAACAGCCAGGATCAGGGGTTCCTTGGAGTAGCATTAAAGACTTCATCCAGGACCAAAATAAATGCTCTCTTTTTTTCTTCTTTCATTGAGAGGAAAAAAAAGTAGATTTATAAGCAGAAAAGCTAGATTGGTGCTTTGATGATTTGTAGTTGAAAAGAAGGAAAAAAATGATGGGTTTTGGTTTTCGGATTGTTCACATGATTTTCATCATCATTTTCATGTTGCAAAGCTCCAACATGTTGATTGCTGATGCTTTAATGGAGGACAATGTTGAGAAAGTTTCAGGCCAGGATGAGAATGAAGTGAAAGAAGCTTCATTTGTGCTCAAGTTTAGAGCTTTACTTGGACTGAAAAGTGCCGAAACAAGAACTCTAAATGGTGCTGGTGAATGTCCCTCACCATCTCCTTCTCCATCACCTGACATCGAAGCTGAAATTTCTATTCCGGCTCCGGCACCGTCTCCGGCTGAGCCGAAGCATGCTGGTTTCCATACTCGACCGCCTCGGTCAAGCGTGAAGCCACAACCTCTTAGAGTTGGTAAGGAAAGGGCTGATAAAGGACGAGTTAAAAGAATTCTGGTTCCAGTCCTCGTAACTGCGGGGGCTGTTTCTTTAGTTTGTGTTCTTGGAGTCCTTTGTTTTTGTGGCAAAATCAAGAAGTACAATATGAAATCAATGCGAAAAGGGAAAATCAAAGGTGAATCCAAGTGTTTGGGTTCTCAAGATCCTAGCCTTGATCTCTTTAATCTTGATTCCTTGGGAGCGAGCTTGGAGCAGCAACAAGCTTGCTTGAAACAAAGTGGTGAGACTGATAAATCATCACCGAGTCCAAGCGACGACCATGTCGGTGCGCAAGAATCCGGCAATGGTTGTGATTACTCGACGAGGGAGATAAAGTCGGTCCACGAAGACGTCGAATCGGGAAGATTTGGTTCTGATGGTGGGAAATGTTCACCTCACATTGAATGCCATTCATCTGATAATGAATCTTTTCATTCCTTTGTTGATTCCCATTCACCAAATGCTAGGCTTTCCAATGCTTCAGCTGTTAGTCTTAATGATGACACAAAGATATCAGCCTCTCCTCCGCCACCTCCGCCGCCACCTCCTCTGCCTCCCGTCGTGCGCGTTTCTCCTTTATATTCTTCCTCGCCTGCAATGACGACAACGACACCGAAAACTTCGAGTCCTTCTACATTGCTCAATGAAACATCTTCAAGGAGTTCACATTCCTCGTTAGGACTGGTTGACAGCCCGTTTTCACCTCGAATACCTTCTAATACGTTACCGAGTCCATCGAGTATTCCTCCACCACCGTGTCCGCCTCCATTTCTTAAAGGTCCACCTCCCCCACCTGGACAGAACTCGCCAATAGGCAAAGATGGTGCTCCATTGCCAAAATTGAAGCCACTTCATTGGGACAAAGTGAGAGCTGCACCAGACCGGTCTATGGTATGGGACAAGATGAGATCGAGCTCATTCGAGTAAGTTAACTCATATTGTCTTGTTCTGTATACACAATTTATACCTTTCTGATCCACTAACATGATCATCAAACAGATTGGATGAGGAAATGATCGAATCGCTTTTCGGATACAACATACAAAATCCGATGAAGAACGATGAAGCAAAAAGCAAAACCCCTTCTCCGAGTAAGCATGTACTTGAGCCCAAGAGATTGCAGAACATAACCATTCTCTTGAAAGCACTGAATGTGACAGCTGAACAAGCCTGCAATGCATTGATGAAAGGTAAAACTCTGAAAATTCCTTTATTTGTGAACAAATTTCCCATGAATTATTATTAATTCTTGATGAAAACAAGCAGGGAATGGATTGGTTTTACAACAACTAGAAGCATTAGTGAAAATGGTACCCACCAAGGAAGAAGAGGATAAGCTCTATGGCTTCAAAGGAGATATCAACGATTTGGGGTCGGCTGAGAAGTTCGTTAAAGTGCTTCTAAGCGTTCCGTTCGCCTTCTTACGCGCCGAAGCGATGCTTTACTGCGAAACTTTCGACGACGAGGTGCTTCATCTTAAAAGCTCATTTTCAATGCTAGAGGTAAGTCATGCAATAATTGATGCAATACATTTTGGTGAGGAAAAAAACATTAGTGAAAAATGTCCTTGTTGTCCTAGGAAGCCTGCAAGGAACTCAGATCAAGCAGGCTCTTCTTAAAGCTACTCGAGGCGGTACTCAAAACCGGCAACCGAATGAACGTTGGGACGATTCGAGGAGGTGCTAGAGCGTTCAAGCTCGACGCACTCCTCAAGCTTGCTGATGTGAAAGGAACCGACGGCAAGACTACATTGCTCCATTTCGTCGTCCAAGAGATTGTTCGTTCGGAAGGAGTACGAGCGTCCGATAGCATTATGGGGAAGATCAACCAGCGAAACAATAGCAGAACACCCGAAGAGAAGGAAGAAGACTACAGAAGGATGGGACTAGACCTTGTTTCGGGCTTAACTACCGAACTTTACCATGTCAAGAAGACGGCGACGGTCGACCTCGATGTTCTTGCCAGTTCCGTCTCGAACCTATCCGATGGCAAGGCTAAACTACAACATCTAGTTCGAGTGGAGCTATCGACGGACGAGAAAAGTGGGAATTTCATTCGTTCGATGAATTCCTTCCTGGACTATGCAGAGAAGAATCTAAAGGAGCTGGAAGAAGACGAACATAGAGTCCTTCTACACGTGAGAGAAATCACAGAATATTTCCATGGTGATGTGAGCAAGGTAGACGAAGCAAATCCACTTAGGATATTCGTGATCGTAAGAGATTTTCTGGGAATGTTGGATCATGTTTGTAAAGAGCTTAGAAACTTGAAAGTACCAACTAGTCCAAGCCCGTTGGCTCCTTTTCGATAGGGGATGATGTGCTTATTTGGTGTGTTAATAAAAAAATTGTCATCGGCTTCATTGTAATTGTCCCTCCTCGACTATGTTAGTCGGAGTCATTATTGCTAAAGCCTATTCTACTGACAGAAATGATCGACAATCCTCTGAACACAATTGATATCATAAAGAATATTTTAATAAATTTTCCTATAAATCCATTCTGAAAATTAGGGAATCCAACTTTGATTTGATTAAAAGAGGCTATAAGTAAAGTTATGGGTAAATTACACCGTTCCTCATTGTTCTTTTTTCTCTCTCCTATTTTGGTCACTGTATTTTCAATTTTTCTAATTTGCTCACTAAACTTTATACATTGAAAAAATTTGGTCACTCTGTCGTTATCTCTCTAACGTTGTTAACGCCGACCATCGTTTACCACCACAGATGGTGGTTGTTCGGTCTCAAATTTCATGGGTCGTTTCACCTCGACACCGTGAGTCCGAAACCGACTCGGAACTTGATCTGAAGCCCATGATTTTGAGATTGAAAGTGAGGAAGCCGAAACGTTTCAATCCATATTCACGGGGTTTGAGATATTTTTCGGTAAAATAACCACTAGATTCAGACTCAGGGGTTGACGTGAAACGACACGTGAAATTTGAGGCCAAACGACCACCATCTGTGGTGGTCGACGGTGGTCGGCGTTAACAACGTTAGAGAGATACGGGCAGAGTGACCAAAATTTTTCAAATGTATAAAGTTCAATGACCAAATTAGAAAAATTGATAGTAGAGTGAGTTCAATAAGAGAGAAAGTTCAGTGATGATCTGTGTAATTTACCCTAAAGTTATTCTACATCAACTAAAACATGTTGGCCTTCCAACATGAACCACTTGTTAATTTAAAACATCTTCTTTCATAAACTAAGATCCTGGAATGGGGTGGATAATGATTGGGAGGAAAGGTGGTGTCCATAGTAACGATAATGATTGGGAGGAAAGGTGGTTTATTTATTTAAATTTAATGGATTTAAATTAGTATAAATTTTTTTAGTTTTACATAATATAATTGGATCAAATCCCGTTATACATTTATATTTAATTACATTCCTTTGCACACAAAATATCCCCAATTTCATAAAACTAAATTAAATTAAACTCTGATAAAAAATAAAATTAAACACTGATAAAAAAATTAAATTAAACCTCACGAATTAAGTGACATCGGTTATAAAATAAATGTCAGGACTTAGGGATGTGAGCGTTTAATATCAAATGATTGAGAGTTGTCTTTGAATAGATACTACCTTGTACGTATCTCATATTAATAAAAAAAATTAAATTAAATCGATGTAGTAAAAAATATCATTAAATTAACTTGTCCCCTATAAATTGAAGAGAATTTACATGTTATTTCTCATATAGGGCATAACATTTAACTAAAGCAAAAGAGAAAATAAAAAAAAGAAAAGAATGAAGAGTATATTTTTATGCTAAAGAATTAATTTTTAAAATTTTAAGATGAAAAGAATTTATAAAATTTTAGGATAAGATAAACTTATAAAATTTTAGAAGATAAAAACATATTATTAATAGAAAATATTTAAAGTAAATACTAATTTAAAATTTTTTAGGAATTCAATTGCTCCCACATGTAATCTTCGATTCATTCCTGTATATAGGTCGTCCTCTTTTAAAATATAAATATAAATATAAATATGATGAAGAATTTGATTATGATGATTATATATATTAAACATTTTTTAGATTTATAATAATCAAATTATTATAAACTCATAATATCACCATTTACAATCTCATTAATCTAAACGAGAAAAAAGAAAAAGAAAATTTAAGAAATAATTAATTAAAACATAAAAAAAATTAAAAATCATAATCAAGTCCATCTTCAACACCAGCTTCATAAGCATCATCAACCATATCACCGATCAACATTCCACCCAACAATCCACCAGCTAACCCCAATCCCAACCCTGCCCCCATCCTCCCTCTCTTCGGCTTCTGTGGTTGCTGCACCGGCGGCGGGTACCCATATCCACCGATCGCCGCCGGATAACCTTGGTACCCATGCCCCGGAGCCGGTCCCTGTTGGTACCCATACGGCGGATATCCACCGGGTGGAGCATAAGCATATCCATTCATCCCCTGTGAAGGCGGCGGATGGTACCCCGAGCTCGGTCCCGGATAACCAGACGGGGGCGGCGTATACGCCATAAATCTATTATTAGTATTATTATTATTATCATCTCCGTACATGGGTATCGACCCCGTAATCGGAGGCGGCGGAACAACGGGCATTGTAAACGTTTCCCCGAATTTATAAGAGAAATTCAAAACCCCCTTGGTCTTCCCATTCGGCAACCTGACGCTGTAACTCACGTTCTGGTAATCGACCTTCCCGTTGCCGTCGTTGTGATCGAGCAGTTCCCTGATCGGAACCTGGACGGTCCCGATCTCCTTGTCGCGGAGCATGCGGTCGGATTTGAGACGGATGACGAGGTTGTGGTGGTTACGACGGGCGATGGCTTCGTCGATGGTCATCTTCATGGCGTAATCCCAGTTGGGATTAGCGCCGCAGTCCTTGTCGACGGGGGATTTCTGGGCCGTGAGACGCTCGCCGTTGATTGAAACTACGGCGTAGACGTTCATCTTGGTGAAAAGATTGACGTTCTTGAGGTCTTTGGCACTGTGAAGATTGATTTCTAGAGGTGTAAGCTCCATTGGGAAGTTTTGGAATTGGAATGAAAGAGAAGATGGAGAATGGTAATGGGTATATACAGAGAAAGGAAACGGACAGGGAGATAAATAAGGGAGAGGGATCTGTTAAGGTGTTTGAAAACCGACTCTAAGGGGGGATTTTTAGCGGCAATAGTTTCTCCGCTGGAAACATCTTTCAAATAACTTCTTTTTTAATTATCAAAAGTAAATTTTGTTGTTTAATTCTTGGCTAGTCCTTTTATAATTCTAAAATTTATGATTTCATCTATATTCTAAAATTTATGGTTTAATTTTTTATTACAAAGATTTCCAATATGGGGTAATAAGTCATTCACAACAATGATATTTTGGGAGTTTATTACTGGGAATGTCATTCTCCCCAATCCCTTAGGTATTTGTCATTTCTCATGGCTTTGGACTAAAATGCCCTTAAAACAATTTTTTCAAAAATATATTTCTTCTTTCATTGAATAAAAAATATTTTCTATGAGGGTTAAATTGCAAATTTATCCTTAAGCTGTTTTAGATTTACAAAAAAGGCCGCAATTAGAATTTTATATGAAATTCAAAAGTTAAAATAAAATTAAACTCTTTCATTAAACCTATTTATCTTTTAAATTTTGTAAAAAATTATATAAATTTTATGAATTTAAATTTTATAAAGAAAATATAATTTATATGATCTTTCATAGAAATATTTTCATTTGAATATTTAGAATTCAACTAGTTAAAAAAACAAATATATAATAAAGACAATTTGGTAAAATACACATTTCAGTAATCTTTTATTCATTTAACCAAATACTATAATCTTACATTCTTGCTAAACAAATCAAACACAACAATACAACATTCCCAGTAATATATTAGGTAATGTTACATTCCGATAATCATATTCCTGGAGGTAATGTTATATTTCATGAACCAAACTCACCCTTAAGGATTAAGGTATGGGATATTAAAAAAAATTTGCCCCCTCAATTCCTAGAGTTTATTCCTGATTAATTCGGATTGATCTATTCACACACCTAACTTTGATAAGTGAGTCTCTTAACGAAATTTTTTTACATACACAAAAAACTCAAACTTGAGATCCAATAAACGATATCAGACGATTTACCACTTAAACCTAATCCCTGTATATTAAACTTTAATGTACATATAAACACAACCAACTCAAAGTCCACAACCCAAAAACGATCAAAACCATGTATTAAAATTATCCAATATTTAATTCATTATCAATTCAATCTCAAATATGAATTCATCAAACATCAAAGTGTTAATCAATGTCACAAAGTTTGCCGTAAAATCAATTTTCACTCGAATAACCAATTTTGAATACAAATTCTGATACAACATTGGCTAAAGGAAAACTATAGAAAACTGGAACTAGAATCTATGTAGACATGCAAAACCACCCTCAAGGGGTCATTTGGGTTTGGGCTATAACTAGATATCTTATTCCCATCATAGAAAGAAATTTGATTAAGTAATATATTTTAACTGAAAATTGACCAAATCTGAATAAATCTAGAAATTACTGTTCACTTGGGCTTTTCAGGCATCGAGGCCGTTTTGTGGAGGGCCGCCTGCTAGCCAACCCCATACACCTGATCCCTGCCTCTGCTTTGCTGTCAAGGCTTGTTCCGATGCGGCTTTCTGTCGTTGCAGGAGTTCGAGTTCCTTTTTTAGTGTTTCCAAAGTCTGAAGCTTTTGTCGCAGTTCCGCAACATCGACCTGTTTTTCGAAAGTATAATAAGGGTATTTCAAATTCATCAGGTATGTGCCACAGTGTATTTGTGAACCTGAACTGCTTTTGAAGTTCTCGTTTTAAAACATCAGATAAAAGTATATTGTAAGCAATGGCATTGTTCTCTGGATTTAAATGTTATATACCTCTAATTTGAAACATCTTGATTGCTCGGCAGCAAGTTGACCGCGTACAGATTGGAGCTCCTAAAATGTAAATGGAATTTAGTGAGAAAAAAATTGACTAAGCCAATAGACGCCGCTGTCTTCAAACTTTCAAATGAAACAATGAAAGAACTACATGACCAGCCATCATACATAAAAAAACTACCTTGTACAGGTCCGTGTTTCGAGTCTCAGTCTCAGTTAGTTCTTCCTTCAGCTGGAGAGCCTGTAATTTTTCCTTGTTGAGTGATGATTCTAGTTCTTCCTTCTCCGCCTTGAGTGTTGCTATAATGCATTCAATAGTCTCCTCACCTTTGGATTTCTGCATATACTGTAAACTTTAGTGGAAAATATAAATTGACAATCTGAACACCTTAAAACTTCAATACTTCTTAATTCTTAAATTATTAATGGTCAAAAAGTTACTGTGTGCAGAAGAAAAGAGTAAGTAAATTTGTAAATAAACTAGCTATTTGCTGTAAGTTTCGAAATGTCGGGATATGATAAAAGTTATATTGAAAACAAAAGTACATTTCTAATGTTGCATAACAAAATTATGAACTATACTAGATTCACCATATCGGATATATGCAAAAGCATTATATATACATGCGGTATTGAATGTTGATCAAAATATTACATACCATGGGCTCTGAGTCAGTGTTATCCATAATAATTTCTCGTATTTTTCCTATTTCTCGTATTTTTTCTTCTTGACCAACTTCAAGCTCAGATTCCAAATCTCTGGTAGGATTTGTGGCAATATGCACGGCGGAAACACTGTCGGGAACATGGGCCTCCATTATCTTTGATTGCAAAGTTGACTTATGACTGGGATTGAGAACATTAACCTGACAGCAAAAAGAAAAATGAACAAAGAGAAATAAAATGACCAATTTGTACATAAAGTGGCTAAACTGTCTCTACCTCATTGTTGTAACGCCCATTATATCCTCCAAAAGATATAAGTATATCTTCCCCGTCAATGGAGCCCACAACCAGACTTAATCCCTACAACAAGACATAATTAGATAGCAACTTTGCAACTCCAATCATTGAAACTGGATGTTGTGTCCTATTTATAAAGACTAATATCATATACTATTAAGATGAGCATTACATACAAGTAAATAAATTGAAAAAAAAACTATTGTACTTGATAAAATGTTGCATTCCTATTGTGAAGGAGGAATGTACGTATGATGAAAAAATCCGGAAGAGAATTGCCACATGCATGGTATTTTACAGGCTACGAGCATCTGTAAAATGTAAAATACCTCGCTAGCAAGAGGAACACGTCCTTCAACTGATGTAACAACTGACCAAACAAGGGTTGACATGTTAAGGACAACAGTTTCTGATGCACCTACAAGATGAGAATACGACAAACAATTAAGATTAAGGAGCAGTAATTATAAAAGCTTTTCCATGCAAATTAACAGATCCAAGTCCAACTAAGCTTTCTCTTATTTTTCACATGTGACGGAGGCATTTAACATTTCATTAACACTAAAAAGCGTGGCCTGGAAAAGTCATCCAAGGAACAATAATAATCTTCTATTTGATTTTGAAGTGAGACATTTACCACTTTGATTGTCTCCACCGCCAACAATAAACCAGTTCTCCCCAACAGTCACACCTGCATGACCGGCCCTAGGAGTTGGTATCTCCCCTTGTTGGGTGGGCCTTGACCATTCCATCTACAAATCCAAATACATAAAAGACAAATATATTAATTCCTCAATCACATGCAAGAAAAGTGAAGAGTAGTTATCTTACCGCTTGCAAATCTAGGACATGCAAATCATTGAAGCAGGTTGCATGTGAACCCCCACCAAAAATAAGAAGATAACGCTCTGCATGTACGGCAGCAGCATGATCAGATCGGGGAGATGGAGGTACCCCCCTGCGTGACAATTAAGATAAACAAATATTAAGATTTACCGCGTAATATAAATTTCAAATGACATTTCCAATATATAAAATAATTGGGTAAAGGAGATTACTCAAAATAAAAGTTCAGTGTAAGTATTCGATCATGCTGGACTTCACTTCATAAATGTAGACGGTACACTTGTAAACAGGTTAGATTTATGCTAATCTTGTACAAACTAAGCTCAAATCTAATACTAGAACAGTTAGAATTCAAGCATGTGTGATAATATTGGACCACAACTTCAAATCAGTTTCATAGAACTTTTCTTTTGGAAATTTAACAATTAAGTTATTAACTGACACGAAGTAGACCAGATTATGAATGATCACAAGCTAATCTTATGAACCAAATTAAGATTCAGTCATCAGTTTCTTAGCTGGTATAATAAGTGAACCTTAATCAGGTCAAGATTAAAAATAGATCCTGCCATTTTTGCTGTGCAACAAGACCCTAGTTCAAAACCAACTTTTGGAAATTGGAAGGCAGCAAATGTGAATTCAATTCAATTTTAATGTTAAAGGCCATGGAAGGACCAGTTGCCCATTTTTACTAAAGAATTCAGACATCCAAAAACAGGAGTTGAGGGATATTGCAAGAATAAAATTGCCAAAAAAATATCTTACACGGCATCAAATTCATCCCAGGTCATGGTTTCTAGGTCAAGTATATGCAGATCATTCAAGAGCATTCGATTTGCATCCTGTCCACCAAATATCACTAAGGTGGATCCAACAAGGGTCACAGATTGACCTCCGCGAGAGACCTGCAAGGCGAATTGGACACATATTGGGAAAGAAAAACACACAAAAATCAAAGAAACTACCCTGAGGAAAATAGTCTACCAAAAGCTTATATAAGCACACACGCAATCAATAATTTTGCTTCACAAGTTCTATCTCCAGACTTATTTCAATCATACCAACATGCTGATAAAGTTCCAGCAAAGATTTTTCCAGCAATCAACACTAGTATGCATTTGGATTTCAGCTTTTTACATACCATATTCAAATGTGCAAGGGGTGGTAATGCAAGCAGCCAAAATTTGCCGCTATCAGAAATATTTAAAAAAAAAACAAATGCTAATCTCATTCTTTATGAAGAGCACAGCAGACCATAAACCCACTAAAATTTAAAATCTAGGGTTGTAATTTTCCAGTTGATACTGGGAAAGAGAGCTAGTTAAGAGAGATTGGATACCGGTGCTTTTCCGTAAGTCTTCCATATTGACCATGTACCAGTTTGCGTATCAAATGCCTTCACTGCCATAAGAATACAGAACAATAGAATAAGAAATCAAGAGAAACAAGAAGAGCAGTGGAGTCCTCAAATTTTTTAAAACTGATGCAAGGGGCAGAAACAAGTACCCTGGATAGTTTCAGAAGAATCCTTTGTATGGCCAGCAATTGATAGAAGCTTGTTCTCCCAAGGGATCTATGGGGAAAAATAGATGAGACAGAGAAAGAGAGAGAGATGTTAGATGATATAACTGCAGAAAGATAATCAGAATAAATACAAGAACTTTATGCATACAGATTCTAAAGAAATGTGAATTTATCATTAGAGAACTTCGCTTTTGGGAAAACAAAGGAAACAAAAAGAAAATCAATTCTCTACTAACCAATGAATGACCAGCACATGGGGCTATATTTACTGGAGATGACAATTCCACCGACTTAGATCCAATATTAGCTTCAACCTTTGACCAAGTCCAACTTCTCAAATCTAGAACCTGTATCAATCCTCACATTAGGGTGAAACCTATCAGGTATAATTGAACTGATACATGACTATGCTATCGGATTAGAATTTCCAGTAATGGTCTAGAAAGTGAGAATTAAATTTAGTAATATTTCATTTCAGGTCAAAAACCAAACACTAAAATGAATTGCATTAGGGATGCTGGAACTCATGGCATGAAGCATGTTTATTGCACGTCGAGGTAAATAATTTACTTACATGAAGGTCACTTAGGTAACGACCATTGTGGTTTCCACCATATATATACATCTTGTCCTGAACAACTGCCGTTCCGTGCTAACAAATAAGATTAAAAATTCTTTAGATAAGGAAAAAAGAATGAAGAAGAAAGAGCCGGTTTTTAAAAGATAGAGATGCCAATACCTCATATCGGGCTTTAGGACATTGACCAGTTATTGGAGGTGAAACCCATTGATCATATATGACAACTGAACGAAGGCCTTCTGATACAACATCTTTGTCTTGAGCTTCCATCAGGCTTCCATTTTCAGCAGAAATGGTCTTTGTCTCAGCAATGGAATTCCCATTCTCAATGACAGGTTCAACATTCGAATTATTCTATAAGCACACAAAAAAGTTGAGGAAAAAGTGAGTACATAGAACAACATGCCTAAATGCAAGCATCTCATAATAAGCAACTTTGCTACTCTCATTCAAATTTTAAGTAGATGGGGATAGAACAATTATGACGACACCAGCTTCTTCAGAACTTGAGAACAAGATCAGGAATAGAATTACAAGCCCTTGAAAGGGTAGTCAAAGAACCAAAACACTGAAAGTACAAAACATGGGAAAATGTTAAATCATATAACCAAAATTGTGAAATAACGGCTTGCTCACATTCTTTGGTACATCTCTAACAGGCTCAACAGAGTTAGATGCCCTTGAATACCATCCTGGATCTTCTTCCTGAACAAGAAACCGAAGAACAAGGAGTAAAGTAGAAAATAATCATATCAAGCTAAATGGACTTATATCAATACAAAAATCCAGAAAATGTTATTGGCTTATTACCTCCAATATTTTCACAAAGAGACGCATAGCTTCTGTAGAAGCCATGTTTCCGAGCTCTTGCCAGCTATATAAAATAATGAAAAACTTTACTTTAAGAATCATTATCAAAAAGGAAGAAAATATCATAGACAACATCCATCTCAATTCTGACGTAATACATTACTTTCAGCCATGTAAATCCTTGTGCACATACATAAAGACATGCATATATGACAAAAAAATTAGACTTATTTGGACTAAATAATATAAACTAACAAAGAAATACTTCACCATTCTTTTTCAACAAGAACTGAACAATATGAACCATGCAGAACAGTGCTGCAATGTCAAAAAAGTAAAACCAACTAAAAACATTCAACCCACATATGTAATTGACACCAATATGTGAACTATCCATTTACATATCTATTAATCAACATTTTTATTTTCAACGTTGCTTTCAAGCAAATAGATCAAAACACTACCACCCTAAGCATACCAAAACAAACTAAAATAGCCGGATATAAACATGAAATGCAAACAAAAAAGGAATTGTTCCTGTTAGAATACAAACAATAAGCAGCAGCAGAAAGGTAGTACACAGCAGCACATAAACTTGCAGACCTTTTCCATTTCCCTTGCTCGACAGGACTCCACGAACTCGGTTTTGGAACATTACAAGGACCCACGGTAGCCTGCAAAATCACATAATAATGCAGAAAGTTAGTATCATAATTAAATATGAGGTTTGAATTGAAATGATAAATAAATACATATTTGATTATCTGAGAGACTAGAATTGGATTTGCTTGAAATTTGTTTTTAAAAAAAAAGCAAACCAACATATGAATATTTAGCTGGAATAAGATAAAAATGACACTACTTGAAATTCACAAAAGCAAATCCATGTAGTATGGAGCAGACAACATTGGTACTTCATCGATAAACATGAGGTTCTGAATTCAAATGATAAATAAATATGCATTCTATTATCAGAGATGTCAAAAGTCGAATTGACTTAAATTCGGTGTACAACCAGATCTACCTAAATTACACTTCAAAAGTCCAAAACAAAAACATACAAACTATTTTTTAGAAGAAAAAACAAGCGATCTAACATACAAAATCCCTAGCTGAAATAGAATAAACATTCATTGCTAGAAATTGCAGAAGCAAATCCGTGTCATATGAAGCAGACAACGAACTTATTCAATTGATAAACAAGAGGTTCCCGATTAAAATGATAAATAAATACGTATTCGATGATCCGGGAGACCAAAATTCGAATAGCCTTAAATTCAGTGTACAGTTAGATCTAGCTAAATTGAAACAAAATGTACAAAATATAAGCAATCCAATACGATATCCTAAGCTGAAATAAGATGAACATGACATTACTCGAAATGAAGCAGGCAAGATCCGATGAATAATTGATAGAGAGAGAGGTGGATGAAAAGGGTGAAATCACCTGCTGGTATAAGGCATAGAGGATCAAGGCGACTTCATTGGAGAACTTGGAGGCGATGTCTTTATTGACGGAATTGGGAGATCCGTCGAATCCAGCGAAAGAAGCCGCCGCGTAAAACCGGTCCGGGTAGGCGAGGCCAGTGCTTGTCCTCGCCATGGTCGTCATTTTCTCTTAGCTTTCTTCCTCTTTGTTTGTTTGTTCTTTTGGCAGATTTAGATTTGATCTGAGATTTATATCTCTATTAGATTTGGGTGTGGAGCAATGTTTCTTTTTTCCGGTGAAAATGAGATGCTAAGGAGTGTTTTATTTTTGGCTTAGTACAATAATAATCGTTCAAATTATGTCTCATAAAATATTTTACTGATTAAACAATTTTTCTTTAATAATGTGTTTAATATTTTTTTGTTATTATTTTAGGTGTCATGCGTTAATCGTTATTAAAAATATTCGTTAAATGGAATGTGTCACGTTTTGGTAATTTTAAGAAATTTATTTAAAATAAAAAATAAAAAATAATTTTAAAAAAATAAAAAAATCAAATTTAAAAAAAAACCCCAAAACTTTTAAAATCTTAATTTTAATATATTTGTCACCGCCGGCTATCATCAACGCCGTCAATCGACTGAACACTCAACGACATGTGATTGGCCAATCACCCACGGTGAAAACCCTCTATACTTTCGCAACCGATCGAACATCAAATCCCCCTAAATCTATAAATTCCTAAATATAAGGATTTAAAACCCTAAAATGAAATATTTCATTTACACCATTTTTGGGTTTTCGGTCGGTTGTGAAAGTATGTGAGTTTTCGTTGTGGGTGGTTTTTCGGTCACATGTCGTTGGGTGTTCGGCCGATTAACGCGTTGGTGGTTGCCGACGGTGGCAACTTAAAGTTTTAAAAGTTTTGAGTTTTTTTCAAGATTTGGAAAATTTTAAGGTTTCTTTTTTGAATATATTTTTTTTTAAATAAGAATTCTCAAAATTACCTGAGCCTGACATGTGTCACTTGACGGAGATTTTTAACGGCACTTCTAGGCACCTCAAATGGTAACAGAGAAAACGTTAGGCACCTATTTTTAACGAAAAATTCTTTAGGCAATAAAATATTTTTCAAGGCATAGTTTCGATACTCATTTTTGTATTAAGTCTTTATTTTTTTTGGCAGTTGGCCTGTTTGGTTTGGAAGATTAGATATCTCACACTTACTCCAGTCTTGTCAAGAAAAATAAAGCTAAAGGGGGGAATTGTCAAAATTAGAAAACTTAATGGACAAATTGAAAATTGATAAATCCGATATTTTACTCGTATCTCTTTGAAATTTGGTTTCTTTGTTCAAATTGGTACGAATAGTATGTATATATGATCAATTTTGTACTTATGATTTTTTTAGTCTAAATAATTATAATATGTGAAATAAAATATTTATATTTTATAAAGTTTTAAAATTATTTTAATTTGTTTAAATCCGTCTATTTGAACGACTTAAATTTCAAATGACCTAAATTATATCAAGAAGTAAAAGTTGAAAATCCATAGTTCGGCAATTTATATTCAAGGAATTAGTGAAATCAACAATTTAATAATTTATAAGTGATAAATTGTAGAAAAAAAACTAACATTTCAACTTCATTTGTTTACCAACAAGTGGACTCACTTAAAAGTTTTCATAAATATGAAAATCAAGTTCTTAACAAATAAAAAAAAGAGGACTACTTTTTTTTATTTTCAAGGTAGATGGATGACATTCATAATTAGATCTCTTAAATTATATCAAATTAAAGTTAAGGGATTAAATCACAAATTTTAGAATAAGAAGAGGACTAAAACTGTTATTAACCCATAGAAGTGAAATAGTTGGTACTCACGAGAAGTCTAAGGGAACCGATGAAACAATGACACTAACATTGAGCTCACCAGGCGGACCATATGCAACAATTGGCTAGTTCACACTCTCCCGGCGGTGATTGCCGGAATTCGGAGTGGCGGTGGGGAGTGGATCGAGTGATCTCTCTAATCTCTCAGCTGCTCTATACAGCATCCTTTGATGTCCAACCCGGTCTGCCCGATTCCTAAACTCTGCAGGCCCAATACTTTCATGCAAAACAACAGCATTGAATTTAAACTAGTTAAACCCCATCAATGAAATCGAAGTAACTTGAGGAATAAGTCAGGTCATGTCGAAACCTATTAACTGAATCGTTCGTTGTTTTCGATGCGACGGCTGTATGCTTCGATCGGATAAAGCACTTCCACCTTCAAACTTCGGCAGAATGAAACTCGTTATGCAACCGAAATTCGCACCAACAGATCAATGAAGTCGAACCTACACCGATAAGTAAGTGACAGTTGAATGTCGTGGCGAGCGGTGCGAATTCCTAAGTCGGAGACTTTCCGGCCCTCGTTGTCACCTGTTGGAAAGTCACCTTCGGGCAGTTGTTGGATGATTGTGTCATGTAAATTCTGTTCCGGGAGACGTATTTACAAGCATGAAGATACTGCAGCAATGAGGCTCATTGTTTTAATTTTGGGCCTACTTTTGATCCTTTAGTTTTAGGCCTAATATTTTGCTATTTGGGCTGCATGGGTACTATACGGGGATTCTTGGTTGCTCTTTGCTTGCTCGTGCACTTAAAACGTGTTGAAAAGTAAATTCAAGGAACCATCTCCGTAATAAAAAAAATATTATTATTTTAAATTATAACTAGTATCTAATTTATTGACCGACTAATTTAAATCGAGTTTTATATAGGCTCATTTAGGGATGGGCATGAGACCCGAACCCGACCCGATCGGGTCAGACTTTTTAAAAAATTTCGGGTTTGAATCGGTTCGGGTTTAGGATGAAAAATACCCGACCCGTCCAAAAAATATATATATAATTTTACCTAAAATATTTAAGAATAATTACAATAATACCCCTCTGTATATTATTTTGTTCAATTAAGTCACTATTTTTATTGAATAAAAATATTTTTTATTATTTTGGGTCGGGTCAGGTTCAGGTGGGTTGAAAACTTGTTTTGGTCGGGTCGGGTCTCGGGTAGAGGACTCCTTGTTCTCGAATCGGGTGGACCAAAAACCCGACCCATGTCCATCTCTAGGCTAATTTGGGAGTGACACTTCCAATCCAGTTTACTCTCTTCAGTCAGAGTTTGAACTCCTAAAATTATTTAAGGAATCTAATATCTTATCTTACTAAACAAATTGGTTGTACCTAAAACATATTTTTTAAAAACTCAAATTCAAATAATTTTATTTAATTATATATTAATTTAAAAATATAAATATTATTTGTTTAATAATATAAAATCATTAATAAAATGGTAGGAATCTAATATCTTATCTTACTAAACAAATTGGTTGTACCTAAAACATATTATTTTTAAAAACTCAAATTCAAATAATTTTATTTATATTATATATTAATTTAAAAATATAAATATTATTTGTTTAATAATATAAAATCATTAATAAATGGTTAAAAAGTTGTAACAATGATTATTTATAAAGGTGAAAATGTAAAAAGAAAAGAGTTAAATCTTTTTCCTTTTGGGCCCGATACCTCAAGGGAAAGTAATGCAAATCATGCATGAAATGATGGATTTTCACTCTCGAGATCCACCGGCAATTAATTAGTAATTAATTATGTTGTAACATGAATAGTTTAAATATTATAGTGAGTTTTTTTTATACTTCATTAAATATTGGAAAAATATATATGGTACGGATCAAACTACATCAGTGAGTAAAGAAATTATTGTTATCTCTAGAGGTCTTATGTTTAAGTACAAGAGATTGCAATAGTATTTGAGCTTTCAATATCAAATTATTGAGAATCTTTAGAACAAATACTATCTTATAATAATCTTATATTAATAAAAAATATCGGTAAAATATAAATAATATTTTTTATAATTTTGTATAAAAATAAGAATTAAATTTATTAGTCAATTTATTTAGACCATATGCTATAAATTTATTACGGAGGTAATCCTAAATCTATTTGCTTCATTTAGAATTCTAGAATTCGAACATTAGACGTTGCTTAAAGTGTTTGAAGTACAACGAAACATAACGACGATGAATGTTGTTAAATTCACAGCCACTCCACAGTTAAAAGATAAATAAATATATAAATTAATTCGGAATCTATCAAGCAATTTAGATTTTTGACATACCAAGCCGAAGTGCTTAATTGCTCTTTAGCAAGAACATTTATATTTGTCTTAAACATTGATCCATGGCTACATGAATAGACTGCAAAAAGAAAAGTGATAAAAGAAGTTACAGGCAAAGGGGAGTTGTAGTTGGAGATAGCTAAGCTGAATACTTTTATTCTTTTTAAACTTTCCACATTGGTTTCTCCAACGCTGCATGTTGCTGACAATGACGCAACCCTTGCAGTCTGGCTCCTGCAAACTGATCAAAGTCATGCTGTTGCTGATGATGATGTTGATGCTTCTCAAGTAGATTCCTTGGTGGTCTCGATCCACCAATCCCCAAGAAATCAACCGTCATTGTATCAGCACCGAAACCTGATAAACCAGTCCGACTTCTTGGAGTCTCTGAATTCTTCAACAACGCATTGTTTTGCTCGAAAATCCCTGAAAACATCCCAAGATTGTTGTTGTTGTTGTTATCATCTTGAGCTTGCATTGAAACAAACGATGGTGACGCCATGGTACTTGTGGTGAAAGTACTAGAGGTTGCACCCATTTGAGCTGCTTTCTGCAACAATGCAGTGGCGGACATGGAGGTCGAGCCGGAAAAGAGTTGCCCGCAGTTTCCGTCAAATATGGTCGTCGACGGATTCATATTCAGCTGCAAGCAAGAGGAGGCAGAAGAGTTCGAAACACCGTTTGAAAACATGGTGCCCGCCATGTTTAACGGCTGCTGCAAAGAGCTTTTAGTGTCGTTGGCGAATGGATCTGATATACAGATGGCGGATGGATTCCGGTTGTTATTGATGGGAATTGCGGGGATGAGCTGATCAGAAGCAGCAGCAACGCGGCCTAGTACATTTGCCGATCCCACGTTTGCTACTAGTCCTTGGCTTGCTTTGTTGTTTTCTTCAGTTAGGGCATCACAAAAAGCTCGATGCGTTATAAAGCTGTCTCTCCTCCAAAAAAAAAAAAAGAAAAAAAAACAAATTCAAGAGTCCATTATTCATATATATATATATATATATATATATATATATATATATTGACGAAACAATTTGATAGGTCGAATATTGACAATACATTCTTTTTAATTTGGACGAAAAGTATCAGCCGATGTGTTAATGACATTTGGCAATATTTTTATGTAGGAGAGATGAAATCATAAGGAAGAAGATGAGAGTGAATAAGATGTAGAAAAGTGGGGAGGATACACTCATGTGGTTGAGAACTATTTATAGTGACTCTAAATAATATTGTCACATAGGGTAATATGAATACTCGTAGGTCAGCATGTTCAATAAATTTGGTTGTTATATCTTGAATTTCGCTTTAGTACATCACATTGGACTATCAAAGGTCTTGAATATGCACTATAGCTAAATGGAAGGCTATGATACTTTTGTCTGGATGATATGAATTTCATGAAAATTTTGATAAACGAACAAGTTTGACCAAAGGTTTCCGTTAGTTTTTAGAGATAATTTTCGGAGGTATAACAATATATATATATATACACACCTGGAGAAAATGGTGCCACAGTCACATTTGTATTCCTTGGTGCCACAGGTCTTTGAATGAGCTTTCCAATCAGATTGCACGGCGTATTTCTTGTAGCACTTATCGCACTTCCATTTCTTCTCGCCATGCTTGCGACAAAAATGCTTCTTGATCCCGGTGAGGTCGCCTAGGGCTCGAGCCGGGTTATGGTGGACGCATGACGGCTCGGGGCAAACGTAAACCCTTTTGCGTATCTCGGTTGTGCTTCTTTGCTTAAGCTTCCACGGCAGGTTATGCCCTCGACGGTGGAGCTGAAGGTTTTGGTCCCTTCGGAACCCTTTGTTGCATATTTCACACACGAAACGATTCGTCGCCAAAAGTGCCTTTGGTGATAAAGCAATCACTTCCGCATTGGGATCTGCACATAAAACCATGCAACAAACTGATATATCAGTCACTTTGTGTTATTTTAGATGATAATATAAGGTGGTATCCGATCGAAACACCCTTTCAATCATTTGATAATAAATTTGTAAATATTCTTATAGGCCTGTTCGAATTTAGAAATCTAAGAATAATAATCATCTTTATTTGCTTCCTACAATAAACTAAAATTTCATTAAAAGTACGGATATTCCATTGTCAGGGAAAATTTTGATTTTATTTACTTAAACAGTGAAGAACAAAAGAAAAGAAAAGAAAGGGAAAAGGAGAGAAAAATAACAGTTTGCACTGCAATGATTGTCATACGGAACCAATAATTGAAACCCTTTCCCCTTACACAGCTTAAAGTAAAAAAGAAAGAAAAAACTTCAATAATTCAACCCAGATTTGCTCTCAAAAACTGTTAGTATTTTTTCCCGAGAAAAAGTAGTCCAAAAAATTCAGAAGATCTTGTTCTTAACAGCAGCTATAGTTGAACTAAAGCGGCTTAAATAAAACATTCAAGAAACTTTCTAAATCCAGCAAGTAAAACCAAGAGAAAACACCTAAGTTGAATTGTACGTGTATCTATATGCTTATATTCTGAATCTGATAGCTTATCAGTTGACTGCAACAAATAAGAAAACCTAAGAAGACACTGAATTACCAACAAATCCCACAATTATCTCCCCATTTTCAAGATCTTGAAACCCTTTTTTTTTGTTTTAAATGGATTAATGAGAGAGAGAGAGAGAGAAAAAACTTGAAAGCTTGTTCATATATATATGTGTGTGTGTGTGTGTTATATACCAGGAGTTCCTGGAAGGTTTCGTTTCTTCTTGGCTGGTGGTGGAGCAGTGGAGCCATTTCTGTTCGTTGAGCCATGAAAGTTTCTTGCTCGTTCTTGCTCTTCTTGTTGAGCTTCAGAAGAGAAACTACCTCCGTCACCTGTGATATTTGACATGGAACGGGGAAAGAAAAAAGAGAGAGAGAGATCTTTTAATAAAAAAAATACAATAAACTTTTTGTCTTTCTTCCAAATGAAACTCTCTTGTTCTTTTCTTTTTCTCTTATTCCTAATTCTTGATGCTCATCACACACACCAAAAGCAGGATTATTTGTTTATATTAATAAAAGGGGGAAAAACAAAAAAAAAAGACAGAAAACTTGGGATTTTGTTGTAGCTAAAGGAAGACAAGAACCAGGAAATTCTCCTTTATTTCTGGTGATGGTAAAGTGTTTTTTCCTGCTTTATTCTGCCTATAGGTAAGTGAATAACATATATATGAAGCCAACCCAATCTGGTCTTCTTTGGCTAGAGTGATAATAATAATAAATATTGCTACTAGGTAATATATATATATATATATATGATCCACTTACAATGTAAAACTAAAGATTTTATATAGATTTAGGATCGTTGAATGATTGTAAATAGATTGTTGATATTAACTTCTTGTCTTTTTTCCAGTAAATATCTTCTCATTTCCTACTACTAATCTCATTCATTTATTTTCTCTCATTCAACAGTTCTAATTCTGTGTAAAATTAAAAAAGTTTTACATGATGTAATATGATAGTATATCATATATATATATATATATATATTTAAGACTTTTGACCAATGCTATAACAAATTGCCCTAGGTTTTTATAATAAATTGGCCTAAATCCCGAAACTTTTCAATTTTTTTGTGATGTTAGTTACCCTTATATTAGCTTATCATGTCAAATTTACTCCCATATATTAGTGCTCTTTGTCATAGGGACTTGATTTAAAAAATCCAAGTAGTGAAGGTGTAAAATAGAAATTTATCCAAGATAGAGTTTACAAGTTTAAATATAAATTTCATTCATCATCACTATAATTTTGTACTCACACCTCCCACTTGGTCAACCTTTTAAAATTTTAGTTATAATTATTCTAAATATTTTAAATAATTAAATTTTATGGAATACATATTTAAATTTATTTGATTATTTTTAAATATATTTTCTTAAGATTTTATTAATAATAAATTTTAAAAATTAAAAATTATAAAATTTATTAAGTAATAATGTCAATGAGATAAATACTTATTTATCATAATAAATAAATTAGTTATAATTGATAGGAGAATTGGAGATGTGATGGATTTTGATGGTTCATCCTTTATGGTTTAGATGAAGAGTCACAAACGGTTGTTTTGAGTAATGGAAAGAGAGAACATAATAACTAAAGAAGACGATGAACAATCGAGAGAGATTGATCGAGATAGTCTCTCCTCCAACCTTGCATGGTGATTTATATACATGTTCTTAGTGTTGGCTTCATGCCTAAAGGTGATGATGGTTATTTGTAGGTCGACGAGGTGAATAAATCTAGCTGTCGGATAATAGATTTAGATATTAGATTATGTGAGTCTGTCAATGATACGACTAATGGAAGAAATACCACAATACTTAATTTCAAAATTTGGCCTTAAAGAAATTGTTTATAAGATAGATAATATATGATTTAATTTTAATTGACTCTAGTATATTAATGTTCTTTGATTAATTTTTTTAAAAATAATAATCCACTTAAAGGGATCAATATTTCTTTTAACACTAAAATTATTTCTTGATTTTTTTATAAGTTTTAAAAGAAAATGAATGAAATTTGGTTATAATTAATGATGTTACCTACAAATATAGATTATTTAAGTTAAGCTTTTTGTTAACTGTTTTTAAAAGTTTTTTTATAAATTATTTGAATGTATTAGATAATATTTGTTATATTAAATATAATAGTTATTAATTAATTTGATGGATTTTAATGTATTAAAAATAATTATCTAATATGTTAGCTTTTTTTTCAAAAAATTATTTTGAAGACACTATATGCATCATTTGGATTAACGAATGGCTTCATTATAAGGGATTTACTCCTATTAACAAATCAGTAATATTTCAGGGACATTGAGGGTATTACAGACATTTTAACATGTTAAAGATCCAACACATTTCAAACATCGCTTGTGGACGAGATCTTCAAGCCGACGAATTTGTCGTTTTCCGGCATAATTTTACAAAAACAATTTCATTCCCGAAAAGCCCCTGCGTTTGACCCGAAACCACGAGACGGACACTGAACTCGCAGCCGCCGTGAGCCGGCGAAGTGACGAAATTAGCCTTGGCCGTTCACGGGTGCGCTGATCAAATCCTTCTCGAAAAGGACCCCACAATAATACAAAATATGTTAATTTATACTTAAATTGTGCTGCAAGAAACAAAACTGTCAGCCAAGATTCCCAATTGTCATTTTCTACACAAATCCTGGGAAAATGTTTAGTCTATTTAGTTTGTGTTTTATTTATAATTTATTTCCAAGTAGTTTGAATTTTGAAAAATAAATTGTTTTCAATTATAATATATAAATAGATATATTAATAAGTTGAATACATTTGAATTTAGATATGGATTATTGAAATTTAAATTACAATAAAATTTAAATTTAGAACCCATAAATGATATTTTAGATATGGCATTAAAATTTTATCATATTAATTGTATTAATTTAAAATATGTGAAAATCATTACCGTGACCAACTGGACTGGTTCAGGTGGTAAACAGCTTGATATCGCTTAAATAGGTCTTGCTTTCGAGTCATTGTGTTAACAAAAATTTCGCGTTGGAAGACTCATCTACCACAACCAAGTGTGAGAACAACCAAAAAAATTGTTATTATTTTTTTTTCATATATCTTTTGGGAAGAATATAATGATCTCATGATAAACCTATGAGATTCAAATATAATTTTTCGAGCTTGAGTTGAGCTTTAATTTTTTATTTCGGATTCGAGTCAAACTTGATAATTTTAAGATAGCGAACTTTCCAATCGAATCTATCTCAGCTCTAATCTTTTCGAGTCGAGTCGAACTTAATAATACTCGAGCTCAACTCTATCGTTTATAACCCTAGTCTTGACCCTTGTGGATAATGTTTAGAAGACTACTAATTTCATTATTGGGGAGTTAACATCCATACTACTTATCATAGTATTATTGAAAGTCGAATCACCTACGACATTGCATGAAAGTGAAAGTAGTATTGTACTTTTAGAGACATAACAAGCATAAGAATCTAACCGACACGGAATATATACATGAATAGATGGAAGGAATGAGTAAGGATACTCGTCTCTTGAAAATTTTAAATTAATATATATTTTAAATATATTTTTTATATTTTTAATTGATAATCTATCTTCACTCTTTTAAAATTTTATAAATTTACTCCCTTATAATATTTTAAAAATTCATCATTAACATAAAATACTACGTCCGCTCCCTAATCCGCTACCCAATATATACACACATACAGCTCAGTCACTTTCCCTAAGCTTCCTATTTCCACGCAAAAGTAACAAATTACTTGTCAATTAATTGTACGTAACAGTTAAAACTGGAAATCATGTATTTGCATGGTTGATGGGACTCGTCTGCATGGATATACAATTGTATTAGGGTAAACTACACATTTAGTATTTTAATTATAATTTTTTTCATTTTAGTCATTTAAAAATTATGCTTAACATTATATTTTAGCTTCATTTTGATCACACATTTTATTTTAACAATATATTAAACCCCCTCAATAAAATAAATATATAAGGTTGATTCCACGGTAGTCATCAAAAAGCTGCCCACATTGAAAAATGAAATTCTGAACTTGCATGGACAGTTAATTAATCTTTCTTCATTAATCTATGATTATTCTCTTAATTAATTTTAGAAATCCCATAGGGATATGTGCTGTACTCTACAGCTAGTGTCTATAAGGGTGCGTTTGGTTCACGAAATGTAAGATTTACTGTGAATAAAAGGTAACCAGGGAATAAGATTACTGGGAATGTTATATTTTGTGTTTAGTTGGTTTAGCAGGAATGTAAGATTACCGTGTTTGATTAAAGGAATAAAAGATTATTGGAATATATATTTGACCAAATTGTCCTTATTATATATTTGTATAATATTACAAGTTGTAAAAAATTTATATTTTCTTAAAAAAATAAATTCATAGTATTTATAATATTTTTACAAAAAAAATTAAAAATATAAAAAATGTTTTGAAGGGTAAAAATCTAAAATAATTTAAGGATAAATTTGTAATTTAACCTTCGTAGAATTTTTATTATTCAATGACAGAATAATGATTTTTTGGAAAAAAAATAAAAAAATTAAGGGCATTTTAGTCCAAAACGCCGGTAATGTTACAATACCTAAGGGAAATGAGGTAATGACATTCCCGGTAATATATCCCAAAAAATCCACTATTGGTAATAAAACATTACTAGGAATGACATTCCCGGCCAAACCAAACGGACGGGGGAATGTGGATTTCATTCCCGGGGGAATCCCACATTCCCCATCCAAACGCCCCCTAAAGGTTAACGTATTGACAAGTAAAGTTATTTAGTTATATTCATTAATTATTGATAACTATCGATAACGTATATATATCTTATAAAAATAATGGTTTAAATTCAAGATTCTTAAATAATAATATTTTTTATTATTAATATTTTTATAGATTCACAAACATACATTGTTTTTCTTATTGCATGCAAATCATTAAATTATTAATTTTTAAGATCAATGATTTGAGAATAAAGTTGAATAGTGAAATCCATTTATTATTATATACAGACAGTAGTAATTATTTTAACTTTTCAGTTGACGTTGTTAATCTTCAAAAGAAGAGGAGAGGAGACCCATTAATTATTATTAGTTTGATGAGCTTGTAAATCAATTGTAATCTCTTGGGATCGAACATCAAAGTGGCTAAAAGCTTTTGCCACAATATATATATATATATATATATACAATTGCAGATTTAAAAATATTTTTTTAGGACGAAGACACATATATTGATAATATAAATTTTTTATATGAAATTTATATAAATAAAATTTTAGAATAGATACAATTAATAAAATATATAACTAATCAAATAAAATTTTAATTTTACGGTGAGTACATGTCTATCCTGGATTAAGGGTGAATCCACCACTATAGAGATGAATTGAGGGTATTGAGATGCGGTCACACTTCCATGAATTTTATTTTTTCTTATATTTTAAGTATTTTGTGTACTTTTTATTAATTATCTAATTTTACATCTCTTAAACTTTTAATATAATTTGTTAAGTTCATATTCACTAATGTAACTTTACATGTACCTCCCGAATAATATATATATATATATATATATATATCCATCCACCAACCAAAATGGTCCCCATATATGAAAACAACTGCATGCCCACTGCCTAAGCTTTCAATTTTAATTATCAGATCATATACTATATTTGTGACCAACCAAATTTACTTTAAATTTTCGGACATTATTAATAAAGTTATAGAAAAGGAAGCAACAAGGAGACAATTATTGAGTATAATCAAATAACCCAAATCTTGAATATATTTTTATTTTAATTGCAAGTTAACGACATGTCGATCTAGCTCGTTTGTTTTTGTCTTGTCTTAATATTCCGAGTAAAAGAACATTTTGTTGGCTAATTAAATCTAAAGAAAAAGACAATTTTTATCAAAACGATCCTTATAGACCATTTGAACAACTACTACATAAAGGTTTAGAAGTTAACACGTTTCGACACGAATTAAACGACTTAAGTGGTTATCGAATTATTGTTATTCATTAAGATTCTAAGTTCGAGCATCGTACATACAGATGTATAGACGTTCAATATCAAACGGTTAATAAAAAGATTTACGTTCCTTTGGTCTCAAATCCCTATCCTTACACCTATGTATGTGGATGTAATATAAATTGAATTATTGTTGTAACACAATTGTGACCAAACTATCGTTGAATCGTGATAAGTATTAATACAAATCTAATCACTTATTAGAAATATAATTTTCATGATTCATAGGTAAGGTCTATACATATGAATCGTGATAATTATTAATATATTAAAAAATAATGATTATAGAAATAATGAATTTAATCTTAATTTGACGTCAATGTATCAAATATAAAGATCAACAATATTAACTATAGTAAATTTTAACCTACTAATTTTAGGATAAACTACATGTTTAGTAACTAAACTATTACTTTTGTTTCATTTTTGTACCCAACTTTATTTTTTTCAAAATCATACCTAACATTTAGTTCATGTTTCAATTTGATATCATGCCGTTAAAATATTAACAGAACTACTAACGTGATTTTTTTTTTAATTTTTTTCAATGATGACTTCGCATTATCTTATGGTGACACATCAATATATTCGTTAAGTTTTTAACAGCAATGTATCAAAATGGAACCTAAACTAAAGTTATGTATGGTTTTGGAAAAAAAGTTTGGGTATCAAAACAAAACAAAATTAATCATTTATGTATTAAATGTGTAATTTACACTTAATTTTATTATAATAAAAGGAAAAAAGAGTATTCTTTTTCGAGTCATCGACAAAAAAGAGAGAGGCTGAATAATGACAGATAGATCTCCATGAACTTATTAAGTTGGCAATGAGCTTTCACTTGAGCTTTTTGTTTTTGTTTCTTTTCCTTCTTTTTTTTAAATAAAGAGTTTCCCCATCAAACTTCCTTTCTTTTGTGAAAAGAGAAAATGAATGCAATTAAGGCAAAAAAGCTACTTTCAAACAGAACTTAAAGATACTATTGTTTCACAAGGATGATTTGTGGGTGCTATTGGCTATTACTTAATCACTCACATTATTTGAACTCGAGACTTCTAGAAAGAACTATATTTCTCTTTATCACTAAGATAACTCGATGGGTTTCGCTCTTTTTTTTAAAACTGAAGAATTTTACTATAATTTATGATAATTTATAAAAAATATATATAAAAACACACTAAAATATAAAATTATATATATATATATATATATAGTTATACAAACATTAAAGGTATATTTTTTTATTAAGAATACAATGTATCTTATCAATGTATTACTAAACCTTTATATATAAAAGTGTATAAATAAACAAGAATTAGAAAATATTAATTTATAGATCTACTTTGAATGCATATAATTTATGTATATATATGGGTTAGGATATAATATATATATATATATATCATATAAAGGAAATGTCAATCATTTGATCAACATCCACAAAGGGTTTTTCTTTTCAATTTAAGGAAAAACACTTTTGAGATTATATGCAAGTCCTCTTTTTGTTTGAAAATTCTTCGAAATTTCATACTTACCGATGGGAGAAAAGGGGAGTGGGGATTAATGCATGTGGTTCAATAATTGTGACGATAAAGATTAAAAAAAAGTTGCAAAAAGAAATCTAAAGATCTAAAATGTATACCAAATTCAAAATAACAATCATTTTATGTATGATGGCCTTAGATGCAAATCTATCTATATCTATATCTATATATATATGATATATATATATGAGTTAGGATTCACTTCACAATGTATTTTCTTTTTTAATTTTGCAACATTTAAGAACGTTGGATGTGTGAAAATAGATGGATGAGATTAATAGTAGGAAATGAGATTCCAGCGAATATTTTCTCATTTTCTACTGTTAATCTCGTCCATCTATTTTCACTCATCAAATGGTCCTAAATATGTGTAAAACTATAAGAGTTTTACATTGTATAACATGATCATGTCCTCGTGTATATATATATATATATATATATATTGAAATGCAAGATGAGAAACATAATTCAGTTATCTTCATCCAAATGCAAATCTTAGTTGTAAATCTTTGTTTGCTTGGATAAAGATATGGATAACCCTAAACCATCATATGGAAATGGGGTCTTGCTTTTTGGACCTAAAGTTCATTGGTTTTTTACTAGACCTCAAGTATGGATCGTAAAACGGACATGAAAGATACAAATATATATATATATGCTCTTCAATCTCTTTACTGACTCGACTCGATCCAATGGTGGATCCATGATTACAATCCAGGTCAAATACATAAAACCTTCAGCATTCATGGAAGGAAATTGTATTGATCAACGCTATATTAGATATAGGAACAAAATATAACTGAACTAGAAACTTCGATTAAACGTTAATATCTGAAACAGATTTCTGAATAAATGAGTGGAGGTGGACAAAAATACTATGAAAAGATGTTTGCTGTGTGCAATTGCTAATTCAGAAATGGCTTCTAACAGTAACGAACCAAAAGCTGATGTTTCATTTTTTTTTTGAAAGGGATCACCATGTGCTGGTCTATACTATGTGCAAAGAAAAAAAAATGGAAGCTCATACCTCTCTATTGGAGATGTTTGAGGTATCCATCAGCCAATGGACCTCGCGGCATGTCGGCAAATGAAAGAACTTGATGATATTCGCTAGATATCCACTTGAGGAGGATTGTTCATAACATCTTTGGAACAAATAAACACACCATCAGCGTCTTTACCTTCCTTTGCATCCTCAATTTTAGTGTCAGCGCTCCTGTGATTTGATGTTGCTTTGATTCTACTGCGTGCCTTTCGGGAAGGAGTTGAAAATTGGTTTGCTTGCGCTCGCACGTTTCTAACTTTTAGTGGCCTACTCAAGTTGAAGAAGCCACTCTCAAGAGCTTCCAACGCTCTAGTGGTCGATGGTCTGCTTCTTTTGCTTTGTGTTATAGACTGGATTTTTGTAGAGAAGAATGTCGAAAGAAAATAGGTTTTAGAAGAAGAATTGAGAGATTTCAGAAGAAGTTTGCATCATTCATTTCATAAGAAAATTTTTACAATCAAGCCTAGTATTATTTAATTACATGAGCCATAGAATTCCTGCCAGCTGTCTAGTGTCATAACAACTATCTAACAGAATGATTCTTCTCTTTCTATTCTTTCTCAGATACTGGGCCTTCGTGTTGGGCTGCTCCATCACGCCATTCCCTTCCAGGCCTGCTCCTCTGCTGTGGTAAGTTTCCTTTGCCTCTCATGTGATTTTAATTCCCAATCCTATCTTCAATCCCTAACCCTCGATCCCCATTTCCCAATTGCTCCTGTTTCCTCATCTCTCTTCTTCGATGCTTCCTCTTCTCTCTTCTTCTCCAACCATAACAATACCCATCCCTCGAGACGAGCCTTGTCCCCAAGGATCGAACGCCGGAAACTGGCCTTTGAGAGTCGTATAATCCTCCCAAGTATCATTTTCTTCAGTCAGATTCTCCCAACGAACCAAAAGCTGAGTGACAGGTTTTCCCTTTCTATTTACGATTCGTCTTGCCATAATCTTCAAGGGTTTGATTTGTAACCCTCCTTCTTCATCTACTGTAGGAGGTTCAGTGACAGCAATCAATGAATCGCCGATGAACTTCTTCAAAAGGCTCACATGGAAGACTGGATGCAAGCGAGAGGATTTCGGTAAGTCCAATCGATAAGCGACTTTTCCAATCTTTTCAAGAATTTTATAAGGTCCATAATATTTTGCTGCTAATTTCAAATTCTTTCTCAGGGCAATAGATGTCTGTCGATAGGGCTGCAATTTCAGGTAGACCATATCTCCTACTTCAAAAACCCTTTCAGTTCTGTTTTTATCTTGTTGCTGCTTCATGCGATTACTTGCCATCTGCAATTGAGTTTGAATTAACTGTCTAGTAACTTCTCTGTTGTTCATGATTTCTGCAATAGTATGTACTGTAGACTCTGTAGGCCAAACCATAATAGGTGGTTTGTAGCCATATAAAGCCTGAAAAGGAGTTAACTTGAGAGCAGTATGATAAGTGGTATTGTACCACCATTCAGCATGTGATAGCCACTTAGTCCATTGCTTAGGTTTATAAAAACAAAACCCTCTCAAATACTGCTCCAGACACTGGTTAACTCTCTCTGTTTGACCATCTGTTTCTGGATGGTAAGCAGTGCTGAACACTGTCTTGGTGCCTAACTGTTTCATAAATTCCTTCCAAAATAAACTTGGAAGGTCTTATCCCTATCAGAAATGGCCATTTTAGGCTGGCCATGTAGCTTGTACACATTGTCTAAGTAGAGCTTAGCCACCTCTGCTGCAGAATAGGGGTGAGCTAAAGGGAGAAAATGACTGTATTTGGTAAATTTATCCACTATTACCAAAATACAATTTTTCTTTAGTGAAGTAGGCAACCCTTCAATGAAATCCATAGAAATTATTTCCCAAGCCTGGTTAGGAATAGGTAGTGGCTGTAATAAACCAGGCTTTGCTAAATGCTCCACTTTAGTTTGCTGGCAAGTCTGGCAACATCTAACATAAGCAGCAACCATAGATTTAAGATTTGGCCAATAAAAATTAGACCTAATCTTATAATATGTAGCCTGAGCCCCGGAGTGTCCCCCTTGAGGAGAGTCATGTAAAGATTGTATAATCTGTAATCTAAGGCTTCCAGTAGCTCCAATATAAACTCTCCCATCATATCTAAGAACAGCCTTAGAAAACTTCCACTTACTGTCAGCCAGAGGAGTAATAGTCAGAATTGAAATCCAATTCTGAGCTAAAGAGTCACTCTTATAGCTTTCTTCAATCTCCTGAACCCAACCAGGTATCAAAACTGTCACTCCCATAGTCAAGCATTGAGCTTGATCCTCCCATCTTCTAGATAAAGCATCAGCAACCACATTTGATTTTCCCTTTCTATACTGAATTGTATAATCTAATCCCAATAACTTTGTTAACCCTTTCTTTTGGATAGTTGTAGTTAACTTTTGCTCCAAAAGAAACTTTAGGGGCTCATGATCAGTCTTAATAATAAATGATGCACTTTCCAAATAATGCCTCCATTTAGACACAGCCAAGAGAATAGCAAGATATTCTCTTTCATAAATAGATAATGCTGAGTGTCTAGGGCTTAGAGCTTTACTCAAATAAGCAATAGGTCTTCCCTCCTGAGATAAAACAGCCCCTACACCTCCTGAGCTAGCATCTGTTTCTAAATAAAATGTTTTAGAAAAATCAGGCAATGCTAAAACTGGAGCAGAACACATAGCCTTCTTAAGATCTTCAAAAGCACTGTAAGCAGCAGAATTCCAGTGAAAACCATCCTTTTTTAACATCTGTGTTAATGGTTTGCTAATAATACCATAGTGCCTAATAAATCTTCTGTAATATCCAGTTAGACCTAGAAACCCTCTGAGAGATTTAAGGGTTTTAGGCTGAGGCCAATTCTGCATAACTTCCACTTTGCTAGGATCAGTAGACACTCCTGCAGCAGAGATAATATGACCAAGATATTCCACTGTAGTCTGGCCAAAAAAACACTTAGATAACTTTGCAAATAACTGGTTCACCTTCAAAACTTCCAAAACAAGCCTCAAATGTTCAACATGTTGTTGCATACTGCTGCTATAAATCAAAATATCATCAAAGAAGACTAAAACAAATTTTCTAAGAAAGGAACTGAACAACTCATTCATGAGAGCCTGAAATGTAGCAGGTGCATTAGTAAGGCCAAAAGGCATTACCTTAAACTCATAATGCCCTTGATGAGTTCTAAAGGCAGTTTTGTAAATATCTTCTGGTTTAATTCTGATCTGCCAATAACCTGATCTCAAATCAATCTTAGAAAAGTAAACTGCCCCATTTAACTCATCCAATAAGTCTTCCACTATAGGAATAGGAAACTTATCTTTGATGGTCAAACTGTTTAGTTGTCTGTAGTCCACACAAAACCTCCAAGTGCCATCCTTCTTTTTAATAAGAAGGCAGGGAGAGGCAAAAGGGCTCCTGCTTGGCTGAATGACAGAAGAAGAAAGCATAGCAGCTATCTGTTTTTCAACTTCAGTCTTCTGATTATGAGGAAATCTATAAGGCCGTAGATTAACAGGTGTGGCAGTAGGTATTAGTGGAATTGCATGGTCATGTGACCTCTGAGGAGGTAGGCCTTCTGGTTCAGCAAAAACCTTGCTGTATTTATCCAATATAGGTTGCAATTCTATAGGAACAGAAGAAGAGTGTCCTGTCATAGTCAATAGGATAATATGACCAATAATATCAGAATCCCTTGCACTCATTTTAAGCAAAGTAGCTCCTGATATTTGATATAATTCAGTAGAGGGTTGTTGACCCTGAATACAAATCTGTTCCCCTTCATGATCAAAACTTAGTGTCATATTATTAAAGTCCATCAAAATTGGACTGAATAACTTCATCCAATCAACTCCCAATACCATGTCACTGCCTCCCAATTTAAGTAATCTAAAATCATGGGAAAAAGTATGTCCTTGCATTTCCCATTTAACCTTGTTGCATCTAGCAGAACTGAACAACTGTTGGCCATTAGCCACAGTAATAGCCAAAGGATAAGCAGTATTAATCTGTATGCCAGCATCAGCCCATGTAGGAGTTAAAAAACTGTGTGTACTGCCACTGTCAATTAGGATATTCAATGGTTTTCCCTGAATAGTGCCCTGTATTCTCAATGTATTATGGCCAATGCAGCCAGTAATAGCATTCATAGAAATTTCCAGATTTTCCTCTTCTTGTTGTTGAATTTGCTCAGCATCAGTAGGACATACCTCTAATAGAGAAGGATCAACTTCTTCAGTAATCATATTCAATTGCCTGGTTTTACACTGATGGCCCGGCAAATACTTTTCACCACATTTAAAGCAGAGGTTATTTTGCCTTCTGTAATCCATAAGATTTTGCTTTGGATTTGGTACTGCTGTAGGTTTTGTAGGTATTGGCAGTGTAGGTTTAGATGTATATAAGGGGTTTGGGTAGGGTGGGTTTTTAAAAGAAGACCTCACTCTTCTGTTCTCAAACTCCACAGACAGTTCATACAGTTTGGCCTGTTTAGATGCTTCAGATAAGTTTTTAGGATCTAAAGCCTTGACCCTATGCTTGATATCATCTCTAAGTCCACTAATAAAAAGTGACACAAAAAATTCCTCAGTCAAAGTAGGATTCTGCAACAACATATGAGGTTGTAACTCCTCAAACTTCTCTTGATAATCTTCCACAGACCCTTTCTGAGTCAATTTAGTGAACTCCTCAACAATATCAGAAAAAGTTCTATCACTGAATCTATGACAAAGATCAGCTTCAAATTCATGCCATGTCACATGGTGTTTCTGCATAATGTAACCATCAAACCAAACTTCTGCCTTGCCTGTTAAATACATTGTAGCTAGTTCCACTCTCTGCTCAACAGGAACCCCACAAATAGAAAAGTATTTCAGGCACTTCTGCACCCACCCTCTCGGATTAACCCCTTCAAAGAAAGGAAGTTCTATTTTAGGTCTATTCCACATAATCCCAGAACTAAATGAACTCCCTGGCCCCTTTTTTTCAGCATCTAGTCCCACTATAATAGGTCTAGAGTCACTATTTTCACCCATTTGATTCTCAGGCCTATAACTGTTCTTAATGGCTAGACAATCATCAGGTTTAGACTTTAATATCCCAGGTTCATCAGTTTTATAAGTAAACCTAGATTTGTCATTCAGCACAGTCACCATAACAGGAGTCTTTTCCTTATTTTTAGAAGTATCAAGAGATTGTACCTGCTCACCCACAGATTGCACTTGGTCACCAGTTCTGCCTGTCAATATCTTCAATAGCTCTTCCACATAGCCCTGATTCGTTTCCATTCTAGACTCCAATGCATTGATTCGATTCTCTTGATTTTCCCACCATTTGGGTGGATTGGTTTCATCCCGTCCTTGTTTAACTAAAGCAGTTAATTCTTCAATCTGCTTTTGCAACCCTGATAAATCAGCTTCAGCCATAGTTTGATTCTTCTTTGGCATGCCAGAATCGAGGCTCTGAATACCAATTTGTTATAGACTGGATTTTTGTAGAGAAGAATGTCGAAAGAAAATAGGTTTTAGAAGAAGAATTGAGAGATTTCAGAAGAAGTTTGCATCATTCATTTCATAAGAAAATTTTTACAATCAAGCCTAGTATTATTTAATTACATGAGCCATAGAATTCCTGCCAGCTGTCTAGTGTCATAACAACTATCTAACAGAATGATTCTTCTCTTTCTATTCTTTCTCAGATACTGGGCCTTCGTGTTGGGCTGCTCCATCACGCCATTCCCTTCCAGGCCTGCTCCTCTGCTGTGGTAAGTTTCCTTTGCCTCTCACGTGATTTTAATTCCCAATCCTATCTTCAATCCCTAACCCTCGATCCCCATTTCCCAATTGCTCCTGCTTCCTCATCTCTCTTCTTCGATGCTTCCTCTTCTCTCTTCTTCTCCAACCATAACACTTTGCCTCTGGGCGTTCACAGTTGGTTGCTGCTCTTTGGCACAAACATTACTAGCAGTCATAAAAAAATCAGCACGATTATTGACAATGTTGAACTGGCTACAGTTGGCTTCAATCACTCTTGGTTCACCATTCTGAGCTTCCGGAAGAAGCAAGGGTGGGCTTGAACTAATCGATGACAAAGATGGAAGCTTCTCACTACTCCCTTGAGGAGTCTCCATGGATTCTGGATTGCCTTCGGCAGAAGTAACAGATGATACCTTGTCATAGGAATGACTCGTATCGGGAACACCATTGCTGCATAGCCCCATTTGTTCACTAGTGTCAACTGACAACTTCTCTGTGAGGCAACTTTGCTCTGTCTTAGCACAAGCATTTAATCGTTGTCTCTTCATAAGAGAAATTAAATGAATTGGATTACCAGAGATATTCTCAGTAAGGTGACTTCTATCCATCTTAGCACAAGCAGTTAACTTTTGTTGTTTCATTGGAGAAGCTAAACCAATTGACAAAGCGGCAGATTTCTCACTAGTCTCCGTATTAGCAAAAGCAGTTAATTTCTTTCGTTTTGCCGGGGAAACTATATTAACAGCATGACTAGATTTAGCTCTTCGACTGAACTGGTGCTTTATTATCTGCTTTGGCCTGGTATCTTCTGATGTATTGATCTTCTCATCCTGGTGAATCAAGAAATTACGGTCTGCAATACACGAGATCTTTGGATTTCGTTTTGAACTGTCATTATCATATTTACCCTCACCATTGTTCTTATAGCCTTTCAACAAATTACTAGCAGTAACTGGCTTGTTACTAGGCTTTGTATCCGTGGCAACTGAACCATGACTGGATAGTCTATCACTAAGCTTTTGCTCGTACTCATCGGAAGAATCACCACTTGAATTGTCTTCATCTCCACCTGAAGAGTTGCTAACTTTGGAAGAAATTTCAAACTCAACGGGTAAACATCTGAGCTCCCTCACCCCAGATGATTTTCCTCCACGGAGCAAACTGCTATCTACAATGGTGAATTTGCTGTGGCTTGCAGTAGAGCTACCTATTTTGCCTTCACGATGGCGAGCATTAGTAGCACACTTGTCACCTTTTGACAGCATGTGATTAGAACTTTCCTTCCGTGAATCTTGAGCATCCTTCTGCATTGGCTTGGAAGTAACCATCAAATCAATTGGCAAATACTTCAGTTCTCTCATCTTAGATGCTTTTCCTCCATGCATCAAACTGGAATCAATAACTGTGAACTTCATATGGTTTGAACTCAAAATGGAGACTTGGGGCTTGAGATAACAAGTCTTATGATTTGGAGAATTGTCCTCATCTGATGACTCTCCCGAAAGGAACCCATTTTCTTCCTTGCAGCTCCCAATACCGTTTCCTTCAGCATCAAGCTCGATAAGCGTCGGTTCAGATGCAATTTTGCTCAAAACATCACTAACAGAATCAAAGTAGTGATTTCCCTTAACGAGTTTTCTTCTTGAGAACTTCTTGACTCCAGGCATAAGAAAGACAAGGTAATGGTTGGAACTGACAGACCACTGATTCTTAGGCTGCTCGGAGTGCCACCCTCTTGCAAGCAGGCGTGGCCAAACAGCTTCCCAGAAAATATCATTGCATCGAGCTTTGCTCAATCGAAAGCCTCCGGTTAAAAACTTGATGATGTCACCCGATGTAAGATATGAACAAGCCTTCCCAGATGGTATTTCGGTGGAAAATTGAGTGATCCTCGGAGGTTCCATGGCCAGGCCTGTAAGATCTGCCTTCCCCTTGTTAAGACCTACAGCTTCTACAAGAGCACATATGCCAACACTGGTCTTTAAATGAAATACATAATTTTCAAGTGAAGTTCTCCCTTCCACAAATGATTTAGAGACCTGAGAATTGATGATGAAATAGAAGAGTGACGAACATATAAACTTGGTGAAGCACAATAAAGGCATCTACAAAAGTAATGATTGTACAGCCTTAGTTTACAAATGTGATCAATTAGTTTTCAATAACTAACTAGAAGATTATACTAATGTCTTCTGATTATTTATCAAAGCTGACCAAAGGACCATGCGAGACAATTCTTAAGAAAACTTGTAAGCATTTCTGTTCTGATAAATAACAGCTACCAATAGAGGAGACACAATAACTGATTATTTTGAAAAATAGGCATGAATCATGCATTGAAACCATGTAACCATCCTACTTCAGATTGAAGGACTGAATTAGTGAAAATACGTTTGAAAGTGTATCGTAATCCACAATAGATTGGAACAAAAGCAGATTTGCTTAAACAATGAAGGCTAGTCCTGGCAGAATGGATTCGACACTCCTAGTAAAACATATTGAAAAGTTAACCATAAAAAAATTGATGTCCTACACCAACAATCAGCAAAGCGCACACAGCATCAACTAGGATATATTAAACTGGCACTTTATTCGTCGACATGCAGCTAACAAACACTTGGTTGATTCCATGTGAGTAATAAATAAACACAGAGAAATCTGGTTTACCTCCTGAAAATCATTTTGTAATTCTTTGGGGACATGGGTGAGCAACCGAGATAACAGTTCCTGCTGCCTCCAGCCTGTAAGGATTTTCCGTCCATAAACATTTCTCCGAGTTCCTTTTTTTTGGCCATCTGACCATCTGCAGTATCTGTCAGACCTATAAAATGCCCCATAGTAAAATGACAATATATCCCCCATCTCCTTGCTTTCAATGAATCGTTTAATCAGCCTAAAATCCTTTCCAAATATAAATAAACAAAGAAGAAAACCATCCACTTCTGCATCACTCCAGGAATAACCTGATGAACCTGGAATTAGATGAGACTTTTTACCTTCACATGGTCGAAATAAGCTAGTTTTACTTGACATTTCACATTCAAAGTTCTCAGCATTCGACTCTGTTTCTTCGATCAACCTAACATCCGACTGTTCAGCACTTGGTTCTAAATTTTTCTTCCTCTTAGAAATCTGCCCCCTGCTCTTTCGCGATTTGACAGGCTTGTCCACCTTACTTCCATCATTGAGCTTACTCGGACCTCCCTTGCCGTCATCCTCGAAATCAGTATCTTGTTCATGGGTCCACATGACAGGAACAGGTAAACCTAACAGAAAAGAATGGGCAAGATAAGGAATGCCTTCTGAGTCAAGAGGGTCCATCAAAAGCCGTAGATGCTCAGATCCTGTTATCATTGGAGGAATTTCCACCTGGTATTCATCACCAACTCTCGGACTTAATTGTAGGTTGCCGAATATATCTGTTATAACAGGAGAATCTGGTGGAAGCAACAAGTCGGGAGATGCTTCATCAGCGAGGTTGCAATTAGGATCCCCCAGGACTGTTTCCATCTGTGAAAAGTCGGAAACAAGCTTGAGATAAACTCAACTGCAAATAGCTAACACCTAAAGATATGACATATGGGCACAAATTAACAAGGAATCGGCTACATGCTCAAGAACAAACCACCAAATGTCAGACTCATTACCACCGAGAACTTTAGACCATGAGATATATAAAATGGCAACTTAGATAGGCACTCGGGTATGGAAACGAAAGAACACTGCTCAAAGAAGGTGAAATTTAGTGAATTTGATTAAAGCATTAAAGGGTGCTATTCAAAAGCTCCAACAGACGTAATATACATGAAATAGTTCAAACAAGGGATGCAAAGCTGATGAATTTGCAGATTAAATGTTAAAGCAATCAAACATCCCTACAGATTCGAGCAGCATAAAGATTCAAATCTTGTGGGAAAATAGGAACATGCTTTCCAAAACATAAAACCTAAAATATCAATCTAGTTATCCAATTCCAGGCACATTAGAGGAAATGCTTTGTACATTACTAGTTACCTCAAACATCATGTTCAAAGTGAGGAGCACCAGTATGCAGTATGACACCTGGAGAACTGTCAATTAAAACCCATAAATTATATTACCCAGATGCCCAAAGTCTCTTCTCCCATTGATACATAGCACAACAAACATACATCAACTGATCCCCCCACAAAGATGCACAGAGTGGGAACATAAACAGAAACCCACATTTAATGGCACAAATACAAATGTAAATAGCATCAAAGAACAACAAACTGATAATAGGGACAGCAACCCCAGATCCCCTTTTCTTCATACAAAAACTGAACAGTTTACCATTGAAAGTTGATTGATAGACCACTGGAAGTCGAAATTCGAAACTGGGAAACAAACAAAACAAATGGCAGGCAATTCAAAGAAACGCAACTACTGATACAGAATAATGTTTTACACAGGGAAAACAAAAACGATAAAATCTAAACTAAGGCAACAATCACAGTGAAAAAGATAACATCCAAAGTAAATAGAAGCAGCTCAGTGGCTATAACTTGACCTTTATTTTTCTTCCCCGGGGGGAGAAGAGAAGCTTTGAAACGTTGAAAGTAAACGTGAAAGGACTTGGGTGGATGGGCAGTTATAATGTTATGCAATGATACATAGCTTGTATTTGAAACTTGTGTATATATTCTCTTTCGATGTATTTATATATGTGTATATATATATATACATGAGTTAAAATTTATTTATATAATATAATTTTTTTTTAATTTTATACAAATTTAAAATGATTTGATAAACGAAAGATTAATTTATTATTATTATTTTTAATAAATATCTTATCTTATATATATATATATATATTTAACGAGTTGAATGTACAGTGTTGCTACATAGAGGGAGAAGAGTGAAAATTTATTTAAAGATCAAAGTTGGTTAAAAATATTTTTTTATCTAACACCTTTGGTGTGAATAATCAAGTAGATTCGATTAAGTTTGAAGTTAAATCTAATTGAGTTGATTTAAGATGCATCAACCCTAACGACTATAATGATAAAAGAATTGTTATTATCTCTTTAGATTTCGAGTTTGAATATTAAAAATGTCAAGAGTATAAGATTTTAATATCAAAATATTGAGAATTATCTTTAAATAAATATTGTCATGAACTTACCTTAGATTATTAAAAAAAATATTTCACAAAATATTTTTTAATTTATTAAGATATAGACTCAAAATTTTATACTGAAAAATCAATTTTCATCACTAGCTAACTAAATTTGATTTAGTTATTATTTTTATAGTAAAATTTTGGTTCAATTACGTCTGGGGATCTTGACAAAATTAATATATTTATTTTTATATAATATTTATTTTTTATAAAAATAGCTAGTTTTATTAAAAATAAATAAATTACAATAAAAGTTTAATCACAACTATATACATAATAAGGGTATTTTTTTATAATGACTAAGACAGGGAAAATATTAATAAATATAACTAAATAAACTCGAACAAAAGGTAGATACAAATAGATCTAACTACATTGGTAAACAAATCATAAAAGGGGATCAAACTATTGAAAGATTACCGACAAACCACAAATCAAAGTCGAGTGACGTGAGAAAATTATCCACGAACGCAAATTGTGTATCCAAATCAAATTCGATGGTCTAAAACATTGAAGATCACCATGATAACAAATAAGCGTCATCTTTAGCCGTCGCGACGATGTTAAATTCAACCCTACAAAAAATAACGAACAAAAATAATGGTCAAATGATCAAAAAAATATGTCAAAAGACATTTAATCTCCATATATTCAAATGAAAGATTACTAAAATAATAAGAAAAAAGTAAATATACAATATAGTAAAATAAAGGAAAAACAAAGAATATCAACAACCGGCGACTAATACTAAAATTAATATCGCTATCAGTTATAAAGATAAAAAAAGAATAAAAACCTAACAACAACAAAAAAAAAAGTGAAAAACAAAACTAGGAGTTTTTATCAGACTTTTACTTGTTAATTCAAGATTATATTTAATCTCCATATGTTCAAATGAAAGATTAGTCTACAATGAACATCGCATATGGAAACACACCACTAATTGAATTGTCCTTATTAATTAAATATTAAAAGAGTAAACTACACGTTTAATACCTAAACTATCCTTTTTTAAATTTTATCTCAGTATCTATACTTTATTTTTCTTTTAAATCATTTATAATGTTTAATTTAAGCTTTAATTTCATATCCTACCGTTAAAAATTTAATGGTAATGTTGATGTGGCATGACACGTCAATTTTATTATTATTTTTCAAATTTTTCATACCTCCTTTCTCTTTCTCCGTCAGTATTTTTTTAATTCAATTTATTCAACCAATTGAATGTGGGACACTTGCATCAAATGCAAGACACTTAACCATTGAACTAAGCTAGTAAATTAAGTTAATTTCACCAAAAAATTGTATTCAACTTCTATAACAACATCAACACAAAATAAATATTTTTATGATGATTATAAGATTCAAATATAAGACACTTTAAATTAATGACTAAACGTTTAGACACTCAATTAATTAAAGTGTAAATTTTTTTTTATTATACTTACGTACTTAACTAATACTTAGTTATATCATTATTAAATTAAAAGATTAATTTTTTTATTTTATTTAGAAATATAAAAATAATTAAATAATTTATATATTTTTATAAAATTTATATTTATTCAATCTAAAAATTATATTTATAATATTTTAAAAATGTTTATCTAATTTTTAAAACCAAATCATTTATTTATTTGAAATAATATTATTTAATTTTTAAAATATTTATTTAATTTTCAAAATCATAATATTTATTTATTTGAAATTATATTATTTAATTTTTAAATATTTATTTAATTTTCAAAATCGTATTATTTATTTATCTGAAATAATATTATTTAATTTTTAAAATATTTATTTATTTTTATTATACTTAACTTAATATTTACGTATGTCATTATTAAATTAAAAGACTGTTAATTATTTAGTTTTAAATGAATAGTATAATATTATAAATAATAAGTAAGTAATATGATTTTAAAAATGAAATAAATTAATCTTTTAATTTAGTAATAATATAAGTATTAAGTTTAGTATAATAAAAAAAATATTCACTGGCTAAGCTTTCGGTCGTTAATTTAAAGTGTCTCATATTCGAATCTTATAACCATCAGAAAGTATTTATTTTGTAGTGGTGCCGTTAAATAAGTTAAATACGAAATATGATAAAATTAATTTAAATTACTAGCTTAGCTAAATAGTCATTTTATACAAGTGTCCCAAGTTCAATTCATGTTTGGAGTAAGAATTATTTTTTCCGTTTTAAATTTTTATCCTCAATAATAAAAATTTGAGATGTCATGCCACATCAGCAATGTATTTTTTAACAGCGAGGTACCAAATTAAAATTTAAACTAAACATTAGTTGTGATTTTGAAAAAAATATAAAGTTTAAGTTTTAAAATGAAACAAAAGTAACAATTAGGTACGAAACATATAATTTACCCTTTTAATATTTACTTAATAAAAATAATTTAATTAATGATGTGTTACACTATGTTACAATAGTGATGTGTTCATAAATGTCGGAAATTTGTGGTTTGATGATATTTTTACTCCTTAAATTGTTTTGTCCTTTTTGAATCTTGAATTTTTATTTTTTTATGGAAAATTTTAATAATTTCTATATTTTTTACAAAATTTTAATATTTCCCTTGTTTTTATAACTTTTTATTTTATAATAATTTTTTATATTGTTATATATATTTGGGAAAACTACATTTATAGTCACGTAAGTATATAAATGGTTCTATTTTGATACTGAAACTAAAGATTTTATCAATCATGTTACTTACATATTGAAATAGTATTAATTAAATAATAATTATTAACAAAAAAGTTGATGTGATAGTTAAGTAAGTTCGTATAATTTACATTTTAACTTCATTACTTACGCATTCCATCAATTTGATAATAATTATATAATATGTTGTCAATCTTAACCAAGTATTGGACTTGACTCGATGGTAATTATATCCAATAGACTTGGGTTTAAATATGGTGACATTATTTGATTGAGTGTTTAAATTTATTAAGTTATATTAAAATTTTTGAATGTTTAAATTTATTAAATTAAAATTAAGAATAAATCAACAAATATATAAGTAATGCAAATCAAATATACAATTATACAAAATTTATTTAATTGTTACATTGACAATTGACGGTCAAGTTATATATATATATATATATATATATAGTCGAACGTAGATGAGTACGATTAACGATGAATATCATTAAATTAATTTATAAAACGTTAAATTATAAAGTACTAAAGGTATAATTATAAATTAGATAAAAATTTAAATGTAATTTAATTAAAATATAATATTTATTAAATATTAGTTTTTAAATATGTAACATTTTTTAGTTTTTATTTTTTTTATTTTTATACAAATTTATAAAATAACTAACATTAATATAAGTTAAAAATTAAAATAATTGATGTGAAACCTAAATTTATGATTTCCATCAATTATTTTAGTTTGATAAAATAAGTCAAAGATCAAGAAAAAAAGAAAATTTCAGATTATAATTATTTATTTTAAAAAATAAATTTAAAATATAATATTTTTAAAATGTGATATTCAAAAATCATTTATATAATAAATAAATATATATTAATATAAACTCATGCATTTTAAATATATTTTACTTTAGAATTTAGCTGATATTAATGGTGTAAATTAATAAAAATAATGACATAATTAATATAATGAAATGACTATCAAGCTCAGTTGGTAGAGCACAATGTTCTTAACCTTGAGGTCGTGGGATCGAGTCCCACGGAGGGCATTTCATAATTCGAAGGTCTCTTACGGAAGCTGTTCTCAACTTGGTGTTAGGGGTAGCCTACTATCTTACCTCCCCCTTACCCCATATATATGGGAAAAAGGGATAGCCAATGACATAATTAATATAATATTTCAGGTATTTAGTTATAAAGTTGTGGTCAATTTTTTTAATACAATGCGATGATTATAAGATAATATATGTTCATAATTTTTCTTAATTATTGAAAACATATATACATCTTAGGAATGACAAAAGAGCAGGGGAGGTGCGAATACTCTTTTTACCATCTATATATACGTCTAATATTTTCTTATTCACCATCTACACACTACCTACGACGGATGAAATTTTTAAATCCACATCTATCAACGAGGGTATATTACGAAATTCACTCTCATAAATCCATACCCACTACCCAACTGGATACTCATCATCCATTTCGTACCTACCTGTACCCACCTATATCTACCTAGCAACAACCTCACAAATTATATAAGCAACAAAACATAAAATAAACATGTTCATTAAGAAGTATAATAAAATGTTTACACCCTTAAATAAATGTTTATACCATAATATTTGGTTAAATTACAAGTCATGTGCTATAAAATTTTAAGATTTACATAATAATCTCTGAAATTATACGTAAATTCATAATAATCCAAATTTTATATGGTGGGTAATTAGTGAGCGAATGGATGAGAGTGGTAAGGTCTCAAATCCATCACCTATCCACTGCCTACAATATATATGATTTTTTACATCTACACTCGTCCAGTACTCGTTAAACTTATACCCATCACTGTCTCAATTGAAACAGGTACGGTGTGAAATCTATGAAATTATACCTATTTATCATCTCTAATTCACATATATAACTACTCGAAGCTAAAACCTATAAAAAATACACTCCTTTTAATCTCTTAGTTCGTTTAATGAGTTAACTGTGGCTCATTTAGAATACGATGGAATTAAACCGAATTAAATTTTAAGAAACGTTTATGGGCCAAAGAAAGAAGTCCTTCAAATGGGTTTGAATGCTGAGGCTTGGTAGAGATTTTCGCTTCGTCCAATCAGAAAATGTGCTTCACAAAGTGTGCTCAGCTCTGCGGATTAAATTATTTCGGGTCGGCATGGCAACCCGAATCTGATTTTGGAAAGACAAATTTGGGAGATTTCAGAGTGTTGAGTGGCTGGAGGAAATGTTTGCATAGCTGCGATCGAAATTGCTGGGTCAGAGCCACCGAGTTTCTGAGTCTTCATGGCTGATTTTCATACATCGTCTCACAGAGCTAAGTGGATCTCCTCTCCTCGAGAGCTGGTAAATAATATGAAAAAAAGAGCATTTATCATTGTTTCTTAAATGTAAGGCAAAATCAATTACTCCTCTTAGCAATGCATTTTTTTCCTATTGTTTAATTGGTTCAAGCTGCTCGTGCTAGTATCTTTGTTTTATTTTCTTCATTGATGCTTTATTGATGTAAGAGAAGATTGAGATTTTTTTTATTCTTTTTGGTTTTTCTCAAAGTTCAGTTGGAACTGCAATTAATTGAGAACTTTGTTAAGTATAAATTAGGTTCGTTTGTGTTTTCATTGGGTAGAATACTATTGTTCTTTTCTTGTTTTGCTGATATAGGTTGAGAAATACAAGAGTGTTAATCAAAGAGCAATACAAACACTGGAGAAGGTATGGCAGAGCCTTTGCTTTTCAGTTGTGCGTGTATCTGTGTTTGCACGATCTCAAAGGCTTGTCTTTATAGTGCAACTTCGAGTTATCGTTTTAGTAAATTAAATGAAATTGGTGTTGAATTCCATTCTTTACTTTCCATTAGCAACATTTTTTAATGTTGTCTGTTACAAATACCTGCCATTGAAAGCATTCCTAGTAGAATTTTCTTCCATTGTTCATTTTATTGAAGCTGACCTGCTTGTTTATTCTGAAGTATGGAACAACTCAAATGGGAGTAGATGCTGAAGGTTCAATATCGTACCCTGAACCTATTGCAAGGGATAATGGTAAATTCATTTTCCCTTTCCTTTTAGTTTCATAGTGAAATGCTTAGTCACTGAGCTTAGCATGTGATATTTTGATTGTTCGTGTCAGCTGACAAGCGTCCAAAACCTCTTAACATTGAAGAAGAACAATTCATGCGGGTGTTTTATGAGAACAAACTTCGAGAAGTTTGTAGTGCTTTCTACTTTCCTAATAAAATTCAGGTACTTGTTACATTTTTTATGATAACAGTCGTAGTCATGAATATAGACAAGGTCACAATTGATGTGCTTCTACTTCTGATTCACATTTCGCAGGCAACAGCACTTATTTTTTTCAAAAGGTTTTACCTGCAGTGGTCGGTCATGGAACATCATCCAAAACATATAATGTATGATTCTTCTACATCTCTTTCAGATATATGCTATAATGCTTGTTATATCTGCATGTAATCTGCTGTATGCATCATTCTGGTGTGTGCTTTAGACCATGTTAGAAAAATGCATCATGGGCTATTTTAAAATTTTATGAAGATGGCAGGCAAGTGTGTTGATATATCCATCCTCACCTCCCTTAATTTGGGTCAAGTGAAAAGTTTATCTTCTGGAATTTGTCTCGTCACTGATTTTGTCATTTGATATGTGGTGCTGGATGATCTTTCTTTTGACTGATAATCATCATTGTACACAAAAATTTCTTTAGAGAATACTGTATTTGTTAAATTTAAAAAGTTCCTTTATATCTGTAGGTTAACCTGTGTGTATGCGGCCTGTAAATAGAAGAAAATCATGTGTCAGCTGAGGAGCTTGGTAAGGGGATTTCACAGGATCATCAGATGATTCTCAATTACGAGATGGTTGTGTATCAGGCATGCTACTGTTCTTCTTCCTCTTTCTTTTAATCTTGCGTTTCTTTTTTTTTTTGCTATGTTTGTAAAAAGTACATATCTCAATTTGCAGTGTCTGGAATTTGATCTCATTGTTTTTGCACCCTATCGTTCACTTGAAGGTTTTTTCAATGACATGGAGGTGGGTTCGGTTAGTTATTATCCCTTTGTTTTACCGTCCATAGCTGTAAAATACTTTTACTAGAAAATTTTAATTTATTTGGGAAAATCATTTGCTTCCCCCTTATTTGCTCATGTGATTCTTTTTTATTTCAGTAGGGTTTTTCTTCCTAAAAAAAGGAATGAACTTTTGAAACTCTCAGTCTGTGGTCAATATAATCATGATCCCTTTACCATTGTATATAGCCCTAATTAAGTCCATGTGATTCATTTCCCCCTATAATTAATGACAGAGGGTTTGGTTCTCTAGGAATTCTGTGGAGTAAAGGATGATGAAAATCAAATGCTAAAGGTAATATTTGTTACTTCTTTCAACAATATCATGTTTGATAGCCTCATTCCTACTCAGGTCTGGACATATATCAAATTTTGATTTGACATTCAATGGAGCTTGTGTCTTGTAACTTCTGGCTCATCTGATCCAAGCTCGTACCCTAGTACTAGTGTGGCTGGGGAAATAACCTACTGCCGGCAATATCTAGCCTTCAAAATAATAAATGCATTCCAAGTGTCTATGATTTGTTAATATTGCATAGGATTTGCAAGAAACTGCAAGGCTGGAAGTTGACAAAATTATGCTTACTGATGCTCCACATCTATTTCCTCCCGGCCAGGTGCTCTTTCTGGTTCGAGCTCCTTTTTGAGTGTACTTTTTTTCCATATTTTTGTTCGATTGATAGCCTCGAAAGAAAATTTCTTTCGTAAGGGTCTTATGAAATTGGTTCTTCTAAATATATTCGTTGTTTGTGGATCTTCGTTATCTATAATGAATGAAAGCTTGTTATGCATCTTCGTATTTGCAATCGGTCAAATCTGTTTCATGGATCGATTAATCTTCCTATAATACGATTCTCATGGCTTTGCTTGCCGTTGCTATATTACAGTTGGCACTGGCTGCTTTACGCAGCGCAAATGAGATGCATAGAGTTCTCGACTTTGAGGGGTATTACATGCTTCTTAATTCATGAAGTTCTCTTAGGATTATTATAAAACGATATTTTACAATTCATTCAACTCGTGCGTCGTGTCCTATGTAGATACCTAAGAAGTCTTCTCGCACGGCAGAATTCCGAGAACTCCGTTTTGCTGTTTATAGAATCTCTAAATGCTATAGATGTTTGGGTATGGTTTCATTATGATTTTATTTTAACTTATATCCAGTTCAGCAACAAATGCATGCGCAATTTCACTGACATACCGATATACTTTTGCCGGCAACAAATGCAGGTTAGGAAATACAAGTTCCCCACGGAAAAGGATATGAGGCACATAAACCGGAAGCTGAAATCTTGTTTGGGGCATGACGAGTATGTTCCGTACAATCCGTTCTATGTAGATACTAGATTATTTGGTTTTCCACCTTACGTTCTACGTGGATTCGTGCTGATGATAATTGGTTTTGTAATGGCAGTAAGAAGCAGGAGAAGAAAAGGCACAAATCCCATAAGAGTTCAAATGAAGCTTAGAACGAACCGTCATCGTCCCTTGCTTAACCGTATATTTTCGCTTGCACATTAGAGTTGACATTATAGTCCAGATTATCCCGGTACCAATCTGGTGGGAGGCCGGGAATGACAAGGTCAAACCATTAACAAGGGTTATTGAAACAACCCGTTTACGGCAGAGTCAGTTCGTTTAGCGAACATCGGTACATTCTGTATGGTAACCGGACCCTTTGGGGAATAAGCTAAACCCTTTTGATATGAGGTTGCTGACCATTGGGCTCTCATTTCATATGATGGAGATTAGGCTTTTTTGGTACTTGGAAAGTGAATTCTGGCTTGAGGAATAACTTCGACTACATAGGACTTGCTTCTTGCAATTTTTTCTCTGGCAAATTCTTCGCACAACATCAAGGTGCTTTCTTCTATCGAAGAGATGCTCTTTTAATTAGAGCTCTAATTACATTCAGTTTAACGGGATTCATAAATTGTAATGGTTAGTTAAATATGTCACGTATGTTCAATTACACTTGGGGTGTTTTTGGTTCAAGGAATGTGGGATTCCGATGTGAATCTCACATTCCCATGTTTAGTTGGCCGGGAATCTCATTTCCGGTAATGTTTTATTATCAATAGTAGATTTTTTTGAGGTATATTACCGGGAATGTCATTACCTTCATTCCCTTAGGTATTGTAACATTACCGGCGTTTTGGATTAAAATACCTTTAAATTTTTTTTTTTTCAAAAATATCATTCTTCTGTCATTGAATAATAAAAATTCTACGAAGGTTAAATTACAAATTTATCCTTAAATTATTTTAGATTTACAAAAAAAAAATTAAAATTAAAATTTTATATGAAGTTCAGGGGTTAAATTCTTTTTACCATTTTATTAAACATTTTTTTATATTTTTAATTTTGTAAAAAAATTATATAAATATTATGAATTTAATTTTTTAAAGAAAATATATAAATATTTTATAATTTGTAATATTATACAAATATATAATAAGGACAATTTGGTCAAATATACATTCCAATAATCTTTTATTCCTTTAACCAAACAAAGTAATCTTACATTTCTGTTAAACCAACTAAACACAAAATACAACATTCTTAGTAATCCTATTCTCTGGTAATCTTTTATTCTCACTGGTAATCTTACATTTCGTGAACCAAACGCACCCTTAAATTCAAATCCAATTATTGTTTAATTGTCTGTGATGTGATTATAATATAGTATCTAGAGATGGACATGGGTCGGGTTGGATTGGGTTTTTGGTCCATCCGACCCAACCCGACCCGAGAACAAGGAGTCCTCCACCCGAGACCTGAACCGACCCGATCAAAACAAGTTTTCACCTGACCTGATATATAACTTGAAAACCCGATTCGAGCTGACTCGAAATAATAAAAAATTATTTTTATTCAATAAAAACAGTGACTTAATTGAGAAAAAATATATAGAGATGGGTATTATTGTAATTATTCTTAAATATATAAGGTAAAATTATATTTTTTCGGGTCGGTTGGGTATTTTTCACCCTAAATCTAAATCCGACACGACTCGAATCCAATTTTTTTTTTAAAAAACCCTACCCGATCGGGTCAGAACACGTCGGGTTCGGGTCCCATTCCCATCCCTAATAGTATTTGTTCAGAATTTATTTAATTTATTGACCACACACCCTACAAACGTAATTGTTCGAACTTAAAATCTCTAGAGAGAATAATATTTTTTTTATCGAGATCACTTATTATGTATCATCCAAGTAAAACTAGGTTCAAGTATTATAGATGAAAAAAAATCAAACTTTATAATCTAATGTGGTCAAATCTAGTCCATATATTTTTAATATTGTCCATATATATATATATATATATATATAATAACAAGCATATGCCTCAAGGTTTGAATAGTATGTTCACAATCAGCCATGTAATGTGAAACAATATTTACAGAAGTTACTCTCAATCTGGTGTTGGGATCAATCTATTATATTACATCTCCTTATTCCATACATATGAGAAAAAGACAGCCAAAAGCTTGATTCTAGAGTTTAAGAAACCCTAAACCTAGCTACAACCCTCCACCCACTTTGACTATTCTTTTTGCTGGAAGTTTATACATAGATTCGGCGGAGGTTATTAAAATAGTATTTATTCAATTTTTTTTAATTTATTGATATTGTGAATATATTTTATAAACGTTATTATTTTAGCTCGAAATCTCTAATAAAAAAAAAGGTACTTTAAGTTGGTAGGATGTTTCACAAATAATTTAAATAATTATTGTGTGATGAAAAATTACTATTTTAAAAATGACCTTACATTAGTCGATATAATCATAAAATTAAAGTGATCCTCCAAAGTTGATATAAACTGTAATATTCAAACATTCGAATAAAGAAAATGGAATTTAAGTGGTATTAATCTTCTCGAATAATAATCATCTCTCAGTAACGATACCATAGTCTTATCTTATAATTTTCTCTCATTAGTGATCGTTCTTTTTTTTTGTCTTTATTGATATGCGACGACATCAATTTTAATGGTGGTTGTATTTTTATTGTCCTTTTATTTTTTTATATCACATTTTTATTTTCTTTTGTTTTTTATTTTTAATAAGTATGCTGTATGACACACTTTCATATATCTGCATGGCACATTTTTTAATCATTTGACTGTTGTTTTCATTTATCTCTTTTTCTGAGGGTTGGTTTGATATCGCTACAACTGATCAAGATGATGCTTATCTGTTATATTGTTGATCTCCCTGCGTTGAACTCTCGGATTGGATTTGGATACCCGTTATGTGTTCGTGGATAGCTTTTCACGTTGCTCGAGTCTGATTTGCGGTTTGTCGATGGTCTTTCAGTAGTTTGATCCCCTTTTGTGGTTTGTTTGTCGATGCGATCAAATCTTTTTGTATCTATCTTTATTTGAATTTTCTTGATTAGATTTTAATTTTCATTGTATGGTCCTTATGTGATCTTAAGTTAGTTAATCGCAATTGCAGAACAAGTTTTCAATAATTTTTTGACTAATTCAAAAGGAAAAGTTTTTCTCCACTAGTTTTCCTGTTATAGATGAAGGCAAGATAGTTCGTGATCTTTACAATTGTGCTACTGTAGTTGATCATCTAGTTATTGTATCTTGGGAGACAAAGGACCAACGATCTCAGGCACCAAAGGAGTAGCCGAAAATTTATCTTATGGAAACTGTGTAACGACATGACTCAACTGTTTCTAATCAAAATATCAATAAAAAAGAGTATTTTTTCTTTCTTTCTATTTATTTTATTTTATTTTTAAGAAGTTTAATTTGATTTGCTTTATCTTCTCAAGTGTGATTATAGTCTCGGATTATTATACTTTTAACAATCCTAAGACGTGGTAAATTCGTTCTTTATCATTAATTTTTTACAATGATATTTGATAATTATTATCATTATATTATTTATCTATTTTATTCTCGGATTAACGACTTTTATCCAACAAATCCCATCCACGTTGGCAATTGGCAGTGTTCCGTTTCATTCCTCCATCATTCTTAGTAATGAACTCGATGCTCTCTCAAGCTTGACATGTAACTCTTTATATTCCACAAGCTTTCTTATAGTATGTAAACACATATAAACAGGAATGTCTATAATACATACCATTTGATGATGTACGAATTTTATAACGATTATTCACGTGTCATCCACTTGATTATTCTCGATTCTAATATCACTTATCTGATCAATTTTTTTTTTATAATTTTTTGTACATTTATCTATGTGCATGCTTATGCATAATAAAAATGGAATCCACGTACTAGTTGATGACATACAAGTTGGTCAAAGATGAGAAGTTTGGTAAAGAATTTATACAACTATTTGAATTATTATTATCTAATATGAGGAAAATTATAAGTCTCTATCTCTTTCTATAGATATAGATATACACATATTTACAAACAAAAAGAATTAATACAATACTTTCCAACTAATCTTTTAACTAAAAATTAACACATAATATTAGGTTAAGAATGAGTTTATAAAATTTTGGAAGACAAATTAATAAGGGTTGGTTTAAGTGGTAAGTAGCTTGATATCGCTTGAGTAAGGTATTGAGTTCGAATCCTTGTATATGCAGAAAATCCTTACTGGGAGATTTGCCCACCAAAATCAGATATGCGACATGGGTCAATTTGAATTAGTCAAGACGAAACTTTAAAAGCTGGAGGACAATAATTTTTTTAAAAAATAAAAATGTATTATCAATAAAAATATAAAAAATTATTTTCCATAAGAATCTTATTATTTCTACATATTTTATGGCTATCCAAGAAAGAGAATATGTGTAGGTGTGTGTGAATGAATGAAACCCTAAAAAGAGTTAACAATATGGTCCCCCAACCCCACTACCCTGATAATCTGGGAAATATACTATCTTTAGCTTGAAATATTTGTTTATCTTATCCTATTTATAAACAAGTGGAGGATATTCATGCACGTCTGCATGTTCTGGAATCGAGAGAACATACTTCCATATCGACTCCATTTTGCAGAATGGCCGTTGTTTTTCTTATAGGTATAATATCAAAGTTAGCCCCCTAACATTTATCAAAATAGTCATTTTGGTTCATATTATTTTTTGGAACATTTTGGACCCTAATATTTCATTTTAGGGGAAAAAACTTATAACGTTTGACCAGATAGTCATTTTGATGTTTATTCCTTTTTTCTAGAGTATTTTGGCATTCAATGTTTTATTTTAGGGCCCCTATTTTGGAAAGTTAATCGTTATTAACTAACGATTTCCATTCACATAAGAAACTTTTTGCCCCAAAATGAAATGTTACAAATAGGGACGAACCTTCATGGGGGACAAGAGGAGCCTTGGAACTAGCTAATTTTTTAAGTATTAATTAATATTGGAAATTTTATATTTTTGAAAAAACAAATAAATAAAATTTACCAAAATCCCTTCAATTAAAAAATTGTATTTATAAAAAATAATTTAACCCCGTCTTAATATACCCCTGATTACGACCAAAATGCTCCAAAAGAATAGAAATTAAAGTAACTATTTAATTAAGAGAAAATAACCTCAGTGACCGAAAATGCCTTGTAATATATGATTTTGACCAACTTTTTTTTGGATTTGCCTAAATGACAAAGTAAATCGCAATGCGATCGATAATTCGCAACGCGATCTCCGGTATCGCAAATCAGTTTCCAGATTCGCAACGCGATAGTTGAAGCTCGCGTTGCGATTCATTCCAAATCGTTGCGATAGTCTAAATATTGCATTTGTTTCTTAAGAATTTTCTCTAAAAAGATAGAATTCGCGCGGACGTGTCGAAGACACGTATTACCACGACCACGACCCGAGACGGGACGGGACGGCGGCGACGCGCGAGAGTCCCCCTTGTTCTCTATCACTCAACAAGGAAGTGGGAAAGCCAAGCCTTAAATACCATTCTCAATAGTGTTTCCAATACTATGTGGGATTGAGCATTACCAACACTTGTTTCCAATACCATTACCTTCATTGTTGTAAGAGTTTAATTTTGAAACTAAAAAAATATTTATTCGAATAAATAACTTATCCTTTGAGGACTTTGATCATAAATGAAGTAATTGCTAAAACTAACTCTGATTCGGGTTCTTATAGTGCTCAAATGACTTACTTGCAAAGAGTATATGATGACCAAACAACTCGATATGTTTCCTTTGTGTCATTATCAGCTAGTTTTCGTAGCATCCTTAGTTGAAAACTTCCATCATTGTCTCCTTTGCATTTGTTTGGTTAATATTTTTCTTACATCAAAGTCCTCAAAAGGTAAGTTATTTATTCGAATAAATATTTTTTTAGTTTCAAAATTAAACTCTTACAGACAATGAAGGTAATGGTATTGGAAACAAGTGTTGGTAATGCTCAACCCCACATAGTATTGGAAACACTATTGGGAATGGTATTTAAGGCTTGGCTTTCCCACTTCCTTGTTGAGTGATAGAGAACAAGGGAGACTCTCGCGCGCCGCCGCCGCCGCAGTCCCGTCCCGTCTCGGGTCGTGGTCGTGGTCGTGGTCGTGGTCGTGGTAATACGTGTTTTCGACACGTCCGCGCGAATTCTATCTTTTTAGAGAAAATTCTTAAGAAATAAATGCAATATTTGGACTATCGCAATGCGAACTTCGCCTATCGCAACGAATTTGGAATGAATCGCAACGCGAACTTCGCCTATCGCAACGAATTTGGAATGAATCGCAACGCGAACTTCACCTATCGCAACGAATTTGGAATGAATCGCAACGCGAACTTCGCCTATCGCAACGAATTGGAATGAATCGCAACGCGAACTTCGCCTATCGCAACGAATTGGAATGAATCGCAACGCGAACTTCGCCTATCGCAACGATTTGGAATGAATCGCAACGCGAACTTCGACTATCGCAACGATTTGGAATGAATCGCAACGCGAACTTCGCCTATCGCAACGAATTTGGAATAAATCGCAATGCAAACTTCGACTATCGCGTTGCGAATCTGGAAACTGATTTGCGATACCAGAGATCGCGTTGCGAATTATCGATCGCATTGCGATTTACTTGGTCATTTTGGTAAATCCAAAAAAAATTGGTCAAAATCGTATATTACAATATATTTTCGGTCACTGAGGTCATTTTCTCTTTAATTAAATATTAGGTTTTTTTTTATATTATGCCTTTTCTATATAGGTACAAAAAGCTAGTTGTCATGTAAAAACAAATTAATCCCCACTAGTGTCTGCTAGTGTTGAAATGGTTAACTATTTTGCCGCAATTTTTCACTTTAATTTGGTAATTGCACGTTAAATAATTAATTAATTTTTATGGGTTTTTATATTGAACAATTTCCTTAGTTTTCTAGCCAGTGTTTGACATAAGTAAGATATATATGTTATTCACCACGTGAAACATGCCGAAGCTGAAATGGGAACGATCGACTCTGAAACTAACAATTCAGAATAAATATCGATTTCAGATTTTTTTCCATGTACTAAATTGAAATAAATTATCAATTTATGTATCGATTTGTGTATAAGAATGTAAATAAATTGAGCTTTAATGAATAAAATTATATTGATGTTCTTTTTTTAATATGTTCGTGTTCGTGAATGTTTGTTTAATGTTTATGAATATATTCATTTAATGGTCACAACCATATTCATATAATGTTCATGAACATATTTATTTAATGTTCGAGAACCAAAACTCTCTTTTTACCCTTTGTTTGCAAGCCAACGAAAAATGATAAAATTACAACACTATTCTTTAATTTCCTTAGACTTTATAGTTTGAACTCTAAAATTCACATTGTGTTCAATTTAATCTCTATCTTCATCAATATTTAAAATATAAAAAATAAAAAGAAAAAAAGAATCAAATAAACGAGCCAATAGGTACTGAAACCATAACCTAGGGAGATACGAGGTGTCAACTGAGAGATTTTAATCACTTGTTCTATACGTTGTTGACAGAAATTTAGAAGTTTATTTATCCTAACGTAAAATTTTCTTCTATCCTTAACATGCAATCTCATAAAAAATTCAGGTTTTCTGGTGTTTGAATCGTAAGAAGCGAATACTCATTTCGTGCCTAAATCCTAATCCAAAAGTTAAGATAACTGTGACAAACATACATATAATTCATGGTAGAAACGTGTCTATTTTAAAAATTAAATTTCCTTCTATTAATAATTTATTTTATTTGTGCCTATCTTATGAATAAAAATTTTATGTTATTAATATATACGTGTTCACTTTCAAAATTCTATTTTTACCATTATAGAAACGTTGCTTATATTCACATTCTATATATATTTTTCGAAGTACATAATTCTAAACTTTAAGAAAATATTTTTCTCATTTAGATGTTAAAATATTTAATTTAAATTATTTGTATGCAAATACTTTATTTAGACAAATCATAGTCAATTGACTTTATTTGTATTTAATTTTCAATCAGTACTTCAGTACCTTTTATATAAAATTAATAGAAGTACATTTTCTTGTTTTCATGATAATTATTTAATACATTAATGACTAAAACATATAATTTGTAATAAACTTATAAAATTTTTATATTCTGTAATATAAATTAAATAAATATTTTGCAATAATTATATAATATTTTGTATTAAAAAATTAGATTTTGAATATATTATTTTTAAGGTGTTATGATTGTTACATTTATTCTCTTATATTTTATTAATGTGCCATTTATCCAAGTTCAACTGTTTTGGTATTTTAGGCCAAATTCCATATTTATTGTTAAATAAAATAATTTTAGATTAATCAGTATTTTGAAAATAAAAGTAAAAGCTCGTATTCGTATATAATAAGTCTTAAGTAATTCGTTTTCATGAAGTTCTCAGCCAATGCATATATTTTAAGAGTAATTACAAATTTATCACTGAACTTTTCTATTTATCCTATTTCACTCACAATATTTTATTTTTCTCAATTTAATTACTGAACTTTATATATTATTTTTTTATCATGACATGAATTATTTTATTATTATTTTCATATGATATGGTCATATTTTATTAATGAGTACAAAGTATCTGTTTAAAGTCAACTCTAAATTATTTGGCATTAAACACTCGTATTCTTGACATTCATGGTACTCGAACCCATAATTTCAAGGAATAACAATAATTTTTTTACCATCGAAATCATTAGGATTCGTGCTACCACATATGATTTTAATAAAAAATAAATTTTAAAATCATAAATTATACCTTTAAAGTTTTGACATAAATCCCTAAATTATACTCCAAACCCTAAATCCCAAATTACCTCCCCACCCCACCCTTATCCTTGACAGTCTCACCCTCCCACCGGCAGACGGTGGCTCATCAACAGCCTTACCCGTGAAATGGATATCGGACAATTTAGTGTTCTTCCGGTGTTCCAAATGAATGAAGGATAAGCAACGAACCACACGAAACCTCCTAGCTAAACTATGCTCTGTTTCTGAATGGACCTGAACCAACACTTTGTCCCAATTAAGGTAGGTTTTCAAGATCAACCCAGAAAGTCAACAGTTAATAGCTGACGTCGGCGTCGTTCCTTGCTTTTTCAATACGCTCTATTTTTCTTCTCCACCGACATAAGAGAACATCACTTGTTACTTGATTAAATATGTCAATTACTTCGCGTTATTCTCTCATGTCCACTACCGATCTCCTCGACGCATTATCTCACGTTCTGAGTAATTTAACTTCACACGCGAAGATTCAATTCGCCATCATAACGCTTCACAACCTGCTCATCGTCGACGAGTCTTATTGTCTGATAATCGAGCGATAATTATAGTAACTAGTGAGGGGATTAAATTAATGGAAGGGATTGCAGAGCTAGGTGAGAAAGGTTGTGAGGGGGAGGAGAGAGATTTCGGATGAGAACGCTTGTTCGTCAATACCCATCTCATGGGTGAGGCCGTCAACGAGCCGCTGTTTGCCGGTGGGAGGGTGAGGTATAAGATGAGCATTTAATGTTTGGGTCTAATTTTTAAGGGTATAATTTAGATTTTTAAATTTATTTTTATTATAATCCTATGTAGTTTAGAAATATTAATAAAGTATAACGTGTCATATAAAAATAATAATAAAATAATTAATGTAATATCTATGTCATCGTAGAGTGATAAAAAATAAATGTATAAAGTTTATTTATTAAATTAAAAAGTTTTCAAATTCAATGAGTATAATAGGAGTGATAAGGTAATTCAGTTGCTAAATTTTTAATTTACCCTATTTTTAATTACCATTTGTAATGTTCGTTTTCGTCCTTTCTCTGAACTTTTTATTTATTTATTAAGAAATATATTTTAAAAATTCATAGTCAGATTCTTCACTGAGAGGTCACAAATTCTCTTGAAGATCCAATCAAATGCCAAAGCTTTAATCTTTTATATCAAAGTTAGGGTTTTTATCTGTTTCAAGCTCTCCTTTTAATCCCTCCGCTTCTCGAAATTGTTTACCAAAAACCCACTCTGCAGCTTCCTCAAAGCTCCATTGATTTAGGGTTTTGTGCTTGATTTAGTGTCAAATTCTTGCTTTTAATTTCGGATCGGAGCTTTAATTTTGGGTATTGATGGAGATTTTGGGGTTTTGTTGCTAGCAGTTTGATTTGTTGACTTTTGGGATTGGATTTGTTGATTTCTGGAGGTTTTGATTGGGTTTTGGGTGGCACTACATGTAGAGAATTACTGAGAGGGTTTCTTATTTGGAGATCTTAGGGTTTCATTTTTATGTTGTAATTTATAAAAAAAAGGGTAATCTTTTTTTTTAGTATGGTTTTGATTTGTAGCTTTAATGTGTAACCATTACGGGATCCTCTGCTCTATTTCGTAGAGGATCCCTTTTGAAAAAAACTTAATTTTCTATGATGTTTACCAATCTTGATTACCGCGGCGAATATTTATAAGTGTCTTTAATTGCTTGATTACTAGTGCTTTCGTGGTGAAAAAGAAGAAAAATGAAGTGAAAATTTGTTGAATTATAGTTTTCGAGAATTCATAGTTTGGTACTTGAGTAAATTGCGGAGAAAATGTCTGCTGCTGCTCCAGAAATTGGCCATGAAAACAGGGGAGTTTCGAGGCCACTTTTGGTTCCAGTGCGCTTCATTTGGCCTTATGGTGGAAGTAGAGTGTTTCTAACTGGCTCCTTTACTAGGTGAGAGCTGAAAAGATCAAATTCGATTTTTCCTAGACTTTTTGTTAAAGTTCATCATTTCAAGGATTGTTCAGGAATTTAAGTTGGAAATGGCAATTGATTGTATTCTATGTGCGCAGGTGGTCAGAGCATATACCCATGTCTCCAATGGAGGGTTGCCCCTCTGTATTTCAAGTAATTTGTAGCTTGAGTCCCGGATACCATCAGGTTAATTAGTTTTTATGATCATTATCTGTAGACTGAAATTCTAATTTACAATGTAATGTAGTGTTCTTGATTTTGCTAAATGCTTTTGTAGATTTTCAGATAAAATTCATCGTAAATTTTCTGATATTTTTATCTGATGCCTCAGAATATTATTGAATTGGTTAATGATAGAGATATAAAGACCACATTCTTCCCCTTGCTGCCTTTGAAGGTGGGGAAGAGATAGTACACAAATATGTTATCAATTTAGTTGCTTGCCAAGTCGCCAATAATTTAAGTGCAAGAAGCATGAAAAGCACTCTGCACGCTCTCAACAGTTATATGATATTCTTCTGCCCGGCCTGTTCCATATTAGAAGAGTTGGATCTGTATAAGCAACCTTTTACTCCTATTCTCCTGTAAAGAGCACTTGATACTAAAGTTTTTATTTGTTCTCCGATTGAGTAATTGTGGAATTGACACTGATAATCATTGGAAGTAAATGCTGCAAGTACCACTATGTTTTATTATAAGATCCTAATTGAGTTCTTAAGTCCTGCATCCTGGAGATTATCTTGATAATGGTAAACTAAACCGGTGAAGCTAAAACTTCAAAATATTCATGTTCTGCTTCATGTTTGTATCGAGATTGTCAGTATACTGATACGACGACTTTGCAAATATTTTTTTCTCTTTTGAAGTATGTTGTGTACTAACCCTGGAGTAGGCGAATACATGAAGCAGAGATCCTCCTAAATTTGGTCATTTGTTTATGTAGATGCATTGTAGTCCTAACTCTGGCATCCACATCTGTTCCTTACTCTGAAACTGATGTTCAAGTTTTCTTTCTGTTTACTGGCAGTTTAAGTTTTTTGTTGATGGTGAATGGCGGCATGATGAGCAGCAACCCTTTGTAAATGGTAATTATGGTGTGGTCAACACTGTCTACATAGCTGGGGATCTGGATGCGATTTCTCCAAGTCCTAGTCCTGAGGCCCCATGTAGATCCAACATGGACCTTGATGATGTTTCTATTCATTCGGTGTGCTTCTTAAACTCTTAAATCTTTTTTGGGTGTTCAAAGTATTCTTTAATTAAGTTGTTGTGTTAGTCCTTTTTCAAGTATTGAGGTGCTTTTTTTTCTAAAAGAATCAGGCTGGAAGTTATGTTTTAATGTTAGATTTAGATGCATAAGCACTCATGTCCTTTATGGGGATCACTTGTAGGAACCAGTTCCAACCATGTCAGGTGCAGATTTAGAGGTCTCTCGGCACCGCTTAGCCACTTTCTTGTCAAGACATACTGCATATGAGTTGCTTCCGGACTTGGGCAAGGTTTGAATGCATTACCTTTCTCTTGGAGCTATTTATGTGGTAACTTATTGTGGGTGGTGGCTTGAGGCTGATTCTATCTGAATGCATCCGTTGTTGCAGGTTATTGCCTTGGATGTTAATATAGCAGTGAAACAAGCATTCCATATTCTGTATGAACAGGTGAATCTCTTTTATAAGCTCAAAAAACATGCAGAAATGAAAAGACATGCAAAGTCACTACACATAAAGGTTTTGCTAGTGTTTCCTAGTTTTCATCCAGAAAGAAGATTAACCTCGTGGTGCATGTGCTTTTTTTTGTTATTCTAGTTCCCTTTTCTCTCCCCCTTTCTTTTGACCTTTCGTATCTTCTTTGATGTAATATCTACTTTACTAGTTTCTTTGTCATATATAATGTACCTTTAGTTTTTATATATTTTTCTGGAAGGGTTTGTTTAGATTTTTTACCCTTCACTGCTGTGTGCAATTTGTCAAGGCTTTACTTTTCACTCTGCTGATTATTAGCTCAGATATTATCTTTGCTTATTTATGCTATGTGTAGGGAATTCCTGTGGCTCCTCTCTGGGATTCTCTCAAGGGCCAGTTCGTTGGAGTTCTTAGTGCATTGGACTTTATCCTTATCCTAAGAGAGGTGAGTTCGGGAGAAAATGTTGAGTTTTTCCTTCGCATGTCAAAGCCAAGCTGTGATAAAATTCTGACAAAACTTCAGTTCAATAGGAATATAATTTAGCAACTTAATTGATATCAGTTTAGAGACCTGGTGATGTATGAATTAGGGAATGTACTTGCCTGAAATAGATGAGCCACTGGTACTTTCAACAGAACTCTATGAAATTAACCATGCTTCATTCTAATTATGCTGAACTTAACAGATGACCATGATTGTCAAGAGAAAGAGTCAGATACATATAGGAATGAAAAACCGGAGAGCCACCTAACTGCTGGGAGCCTCTCATATTTATAGTAAGAGGTTGAAAGTTACAAATCACCATATGAACCTTCTTACTTAATACACCCCAGAATGATGGACTAGATGTTACTGAATCTGATAGATAATGGTTGAGAATATTGGTGAACTTTAAATGTTTAGAGTTATTTAACCATGAAGACATGCTTCTGACAGTATTTTTTTTCCTTTTTCTTCCGTGTCTAACCATATATTTTGAGTCACTGAAAATCAGTAGTTATGGTAACATATATTTTTAGGAGTACTCATGAGGTGTTTTAAAGCTTTTTGAGACATACTAGTTGAGATGCAGAAATATATGGTATTTTTCCCCTTATTTGCAATAATGTAGCTTGAGTGCGTTTAACATGTATAATCCTTTGAAGGACAGTTGGGAAATCATGGCTCGAATTTGACAGAGGAAGAATTAGAGACACACACGATATCATTTTGGAAAGAGGGAAAGGTGCATCTTAGCAGACAGATTGATGGCAATGCAAGATCATATCCTAGACATCTTGTTCATGTAAGTGCTTCGTTTCCAGGATAATCTAGCATCTCTAAATCATTCATGTTTGCCTTTGATTTATTTTGATTTGTTTCCTTTTTCTGGATGATTCATGAAGGTGGAAAAATTACCTCATTAGTACTTAATTCCCTGCTCGAATGTTAAATGAAACACCTGCTGTTTTTGCTCGAATGTTAAATGAAACACCTGCTTTTGGTTAGAAAGATTAGGTCTACTGTTGAAATTATTAGGGTCTGGATTTTTTCTTATCTCCCAATATTTACCTATTGCCTTTTGTAGTAGACTATTCTGGAATCTATTCATGAAAAATTGATGGTGAATTGGTGATTTCTTTCTTGGTGTGCAGTTCCAAATTTTGGAATGATGATTATTTGGGTTCTCATGTAATTGAGGGAACTCAATCTTGATGTTTCGCCCCTATATTTATTATAGAATGAATTACCTATTTTTAGGCTCCTGTAACCTTTCTTTCATAGCCCATGTTTCTAATGAAACCTCACTGTACTTTTATTTATCATATACTTCTTTTGATAGAAACTGGACTTCAGTGAAGTTAGAGCTAACTTTTAGAATGTTCAGTTACTTTGGTATCAGTATGCAACATTTTAGTATCATTTTATGCAGGCTGGGCCTTACGATACTTTGAAGGATGTTGCTCTGAGGATTTTAAAGAGTAAGGTGGCTGTTGTTCCCATCATTCATTCTTCATCACCAGATGGCTCACTTCCGCAACTGCTAAATCTTGCCACTTTGTCTGAAGTTCTAAAATGTAAGCTGAAGGTACATGATCCTTAACTTGTTTGTTTAGGGTGCATGAGTTATTTCTAACCGAAGCCTAATTTTCAGGTATATGCAGATATTTTAAACATTCTTCTAGTTCCTTGCCTGTTCTTCAACAGCCAATTTGTTCAATTCCTTGGGTACTTGGGTACCAAATATTGGGGAATCAAATGGTAGGCCACTGGCAATGCTGCGACCAAATGCCTCTCTTGGTGCTGCCTTATCATTGTTGATTCAAGGTAACCTGTAGCCTTTGAGCTCAAGGGTTTAAGCTGCCGCTGCAGTTTGTATATATGACATAAATTATAACACAGTGGGAAAATGGAGAACAGATTTTAAGCATGCGTTCGTATGATATTGAATTAGAAATGTTACATTTTGCATCTACATGTTTTCACTGCATGTCGAGCTTGTTGCTTAGCTTTTTGGTTAACGTTTATGTTATATATTTGACTACTGATATTAAGTCAGTTCATTGTAGGTATCAAGAGTCGGTATTGTTGAACAGTTACTATCGCATCATTACTATTTTGGTTTTAGAAGCATTATTTCTTCCTTTTTCCTTTATGTTCTTTTTCGAGGGAATGGCTTAATGCCGTCTAGTGACTGGCAGTACTTATTGGTCGTTGTCTCTTTAGTCCCTTCTTTCTCTCTTCTCTTTAACGTTTCCTCATCTTTTGTTAGTCATCTTACAAGATCACACCTTTTGCAGCCAATGTGAGTTCGATACCAATCGTGGATGAGAATGACTCGTTGCTTGACGTATATTCACGGAGGTAATCTGTTTCTTTTTCAAGTGGGGAATTTAAATTATAAAAGAAGAAACTTCTGGATGCCAAACTAATTAATTATGTTCCTTACAAAAGTTGTCCTCTGCTTGTTTGCTTGACAGTGATATAACAGCTTTAGCAAAGGAGCTCTCCTTACAAATGAGCATTCATCAGGTAATTGAAAAACGTCATTTATGCCTGCAGTGCTGTCTGTTTCGATAAACTGCAAGTAGAAAAAGAGCTCTCCTTACTAACGAAAATGATCTTGCAGGCCTTGCAACTGAGTCAAGATGCAAATTCTTTCAATGGACAAAGATGTCAGATGTGTCTACGATTCGATACTTTGCACAAAGTGATGGAGCAGTTGGCAAATGCTGGTATCTTTTTCACCTATTCTCTTATGATATTCCCTTTGAAGAATGAAGCTTCCTTTTCATCTGTTCTCCAATACGATCTAGTCTATAATGCATTAGTGCTTGTATTCGCACAGGGGCTAGGAGACTTGTGATTGTGGAGGCCGGCAGCAGGCGAGTAGAAGGAATCATTTCATTGAGTGATGTGTTTAAGTTCTTGCTTGGTGTTTAGCTCGAAAAGATCGAGATGTAATTCTTGTAAGAGGGTTTTACTATGGTGGGATCGAGTAAGATCCATTAATTTCAGTGAATTCCAGTTTTTTCCCTATGCTCCTCCATCCCCTCCGTCTGGCGCTCCCATGCTGAGTGGTCTTATTTGTTAATCTCGAGTTGTTTTATTGGTGGGGCTTCTTCACTCTAAAAGCCCCAACAATTGTTAGGATAGGAATATCAAAGAGAAAAGCATGATGTGTAAATTGTGAGTATTTTCGATATTCACCCTTCATTTCAATAACCTGATAATTGTCAACTCAACCATTGCTGCTGGAACAGCTCCCATGTCATGAACCTATTGCTAACAGAAAAGAAAAAATGGGGCAGGAAAAGAAGGAAGAGAAAAAAGAAGGGGGGTGAAGTGTATGATGGGTGATACACCATGTTGTGATGTATTTAAAATCTTTTGATCTCTGTTTCATTAGTTGTATACATTATAGTCTTTTCCCTAAAAAAAATTACAGATTTCAGTTGGTATTCACTTCATGATTATACCATCTTTTATCCAAGGCCTAGCCAATTCCTTCAACATGTAAGTTTTGTGTTTGGGTATATAAATTGTGTTGCTTCTGTTATCTCTTATGCACAAGAATTCCAGTCCGGGTATGTAAATTGAGCTACAAATACAAAGTTTCTATAGGATTGCCCGCATTCAAAAGATAATTAAAAAATGGGTCACAATTTCGACTTATCTTTCAATAACACGCCTGCTATTTTTAAATTCACTAGGATCATCCATCTCCCTACTATGTTCACGAGACTTTCCACGGTACCGATTTCCGGATGCTCCATCTTTCTTACCTCCCTTGAATTTCTGCATGTTATTTGTTATCTGTTTGCCATAATCATCCTCTCCAAACCTCCTATTATTGCACCGGGAATCTCGATATGATCTATCAGAATTATCGGAGTAGTTTCTTCCGCCATTCATCTTGGTGTTCGACCTAGATCGTGAATCGTTTCTCAAGTTATAATCACCACGGTTGCTCGCATTGTTTCCAAGTCTGGTAGATCCTAGTTTATTCTGTCTCGACTCATTTCTCTTGGACTGTGGGCCATCATTTTCATAGTCCGAACCGGAGAAGGAGACACCTTGAAAACCAGAACTTCCTCTGTGATGCAAGTTGCCTCCACTCCTATGCTTAGAGTCAGATACATGCCTCGATTTCCAGTTTCGACGAACTGAAAGGTCTTCATCTGAATCAAAATCTAATTCATCCTCGGTGTCGGATAACATTACTTTTTTACGCTCGTGTTTAGATGGTTTGCTGTAAGATGGAAACCTTGTCCTTTGACCAGCAACATTACTATTATTAGAACTATCACTATCTTCAAACTCCAAAAACAGCTCTTTATCAGAGTAAGCATTCAAAGAAGCTTTCTGCCTTGGATTATTTTGCTGGGAATCTATCTCATAACTATCAATATCATCTTCATCATCAAAATCATCAAACCCGATTCCAAGTTTACTGCTATCAGTATCTGAATATACCCTTTCATGGACCCTCGAGGCTCGGCGAGAAGTATCGAAATCATCTTCAAGCCCTCTAAACTTCCCTCCATGAGCCTGATTGCCCAAAGGAGAAGCTTCACCCTTTAGCGAAGAATCTGCATACTCAAAGCCAGCAACATCTGCCCCATCTGATTCATCATCATCAAAGTCAAAATTCCAACCATTAGAGACCTCGGATCGCCAGGCAGCCTTCTCCAACCTTGTTCTTGAACCGGGTCGAGTTTCTTGTATTTTACTCTCCATAAAGGCATCAGGTGGTCGCTTGCAATCACAATGAAAACATGCCATATTTCTCCTGTAGTTTAAGAAATTGCACCTGCCATAGCACAATAACAAGAAGCAACACGAACAAAATTCAACATATAAAACTACGATAGAGGAACACGGGGAATCATATACAACAAATGAACTTTGGTAAATATGATTTGCGTTAAAATCTGAAGTGGAATTTGCAAGGGAAAGAAAGTAATCTTACTCTGGACATTCCCATTCTCCAGGAAGCAATTGTCTCTTGGGACGCTTGGCATCACACTGTAGACAGACCGTATTCTTTGCGAAATTCATGAAGTTGCACCTGAGACCAAACAGTCAACGATGCCAGAGATTAAAGTGAGTTTAAATTTGTAAACGTGAAACACTGAACAAGTTCAGTAAGGTTTATGGAGTTCACATACTTGGGACATAGCCAATCACCCTTCTTCATCTCAATGTCATCCCGCCCTACACGCTTCTTTGGAGGAGGAGGAGGTTGCTTCACTTTTGGTGGAGGCTTCTTAAATACAGGAGGTGGAAGATTCGGGTCTATGGGAACGGAACTCAACTTCACAACCTCGTAAAGCAACTTACGGACAACAGTCTTTAAAGACTTCTGTTTCAGAACAGATTCATTTACGATGGAACCATTGACATAATCAAAACCATAGGTCAACAGGACACGCATAACATCGGTAGTCCGTGCCTCGTCCTCTTTGTTCGTTGGGAGATATGCTTTCTCACAAGAATTCCTCAAACTGCAGGAACTACAAACCTGATACGCGCGAATACCTCAAATAATTAAAGGGACAAACGGAAAGGAAGCAACAATTGCGGAAGCTTGTTAGATATGAGCAAACAACAAAGTAGTAACGAAATTAATACTTACATCTCCTTCATCAAGTTGAACATATTTCCTCAAGACTTTAGCAGAGAAAACCACCTTCTTGTCTGCACTTGGGCATCCAAAACCAACCAAATTTTGGATATCCTGTCTCGATAATGACCTGAAATTAAATTTCTATTTCAGCAAAGTAGCATTAATCAAACATATGATCCAAATAAATCCTATAAACATTCTTTTTTGGTAATTGAATTCATCCAAAGAAGCAAACGAAATCTACAGAGGAAATAATCTGCCTGGGGAAGGGCATACCGTCTTAGATTGAGATCAGTAAACAACATACGAAACGAACAACTAAAACGGCTACAGCAGGAAGGCAACACAATCAGAAACATGAAATAACTAGGATTTTCTCAGCCATTTCCCATCTTCGGGAAAAGCAACAATTCAAGCACTATTAGATCAATTGCTAAACAAACAAAGGATAAAAAATGAGAAACTCCAAATCAAATTTGGAAATGATCATCTCTTTATCTCATTATAACCAAACTATTGATTATTTATGAAACCACTCGCAACAATTATGTTCCAGATACACATCAATGACCATTCTTAACAAAAACAAAATAGCCGATATTATGTTAAGAGCATCAAAACGTGAAATCCAATTTGGCTGGTTGCAATTCAGTTGCAACATAAGAGCATTCCAATATTTACAACAATTCAATCACTTATATGATCAATATGATTAATCTTCCATCGAAACTTAAATTCTAAGAAACTAAATCAATCAATATGTAACAAATTACATATAATCAAACTAGTCCATCTCATTTCAAAAACAATTTCAATCATTATTTGAAGAAAAAAACTACTACACAAACCTCAATATATCAAAACGGTCCTTCCCGAAATTAAGACAAGCAGTTTGCACAGTCTTGAAGTCCTTAAAATCAATTCCAGCATCATCCTTGACTTCCTCAGCAACATTACTCATATCGAATCCCATCTCTTCCACCATCTTCTCCTCGTCTCTTCTTTTATGATCAAAGTAGTTTTGCTGCACTAATCTCTCCATCAACTCTATCCACTCCGGCCATAGATGCACCACCTCCAAGTCCTTCCCCTTTTGCCTCCCCAGTTCTAGCTCAGTCACTGGATCAGTCGTTAAAACACTAACTTTAGACTCATTTTCAGCAGCTTCACCTTCTGTACATTCTTTATTTCCCCCATACTTGGATTCCCTCCAAGCACGAATCCGCCGAAGGGCACCATTGGTTTGTGACTCGGTTAACTCGGGCGAGGGTGAAGAACTGAACTCAGTAGGATTTTCATCATTTCTAGTAATTCCGGAATCTGGGTTTTTTTCTTTGGATTGAAATTGGTGTTGGGTTGGTTGAGATTCCTTTTTTGATTGACGCCAAGCTCGGATACGTTGGAGGGTGTCGTCGTTCTCGAGCGATTGTTGTTGTTTTTGTTTCTCAATTTGATCAATTTGGTCAAATACAAAGTCCAAACGCGCCGAGAGAGAGGTTGCTTTCAATGACTCGTGACTGGAAAGTCCCTCAGGTTGCGGGGAAACAGAAGAGAAGGGCTTTGGTTTAACGATGGTGGAGAGTGAGGAGGGAGGAAAGCTGTGGGGTTTAAGTTGGGGTTTAGAAGAGAGTGTGAGGCGTCTTAGGAAAAGCAGAGTGAACAGAGATGAAGCCATTTTTTTAGGGAAAGAGTTCAACAATAGTCCTCAACCATGGATGAACAAAGAGTCCCAGAGGAAGAGCGGAAAATTAAACATTGTTAAGGGAACCGAGAAATAGTAGAAGTATAGATTTGAAGTCCATTTCGTTTATTTTCATTTTTGTGTGGGTTGGGGCCCTTCTAAAAAAAATAATACAATAACAACAAAACCATATTTCTATATGCCTTCACGTTTTATTTTTAAATAAAATGTCTATTAATTATATGTAATCATTAGTAGAACAATGATCAATATTTATTGTTGATGTAATAAATTTTATATCTTCAAAATATAGACGTTGTATATGTTATATGTCTAAAATGATTATGTACTCGTATCACGTACTGAGGGGATGTTGGGTTCAAATAATCTTGGATTACCGGGGGAATGAAATATCATTCCCCCGTTTGGATTGCAAACATTTCCAACTCCCAGTAATCTTTTATTCCCAACAGTGATATTTTGGGAGCTTATTACCAGGAATGTGATTCTCCCTATTCTCTTAGGTATTGTTACATTCTCGACGCTTTGGACTAAAATAACCTTAATTTTTTTCAAAAATATTCTTCTTATGTCGTTGAATAAATTTTTTTTACGAAGGTTAAATTACAAATTTAACCTTTAACTATTTTAGATTTATAAAAAAAAGTCCATAATTAGAATTTTATATGAAGTTTATGGGTTAAAATAAAATTTTACCCTTTCATTTAACATATTTATCTTTTCAATTTTGTAAAAAAATATATAAATTTTATGAATTAATTTTTTTAAAGAAAATATATAAATTAATTATAGTAAAATTATAGTATAATTCAACTTGTTAAAAACAAATATATAATAAGCACAATTTGATAAAGAGAAAATCGCCTCAGTGACCAAAAAAAAGTTATAATATACGATTTTAACCAACTTTTTTTGGATTTGCCAAAATGACCAACAAAATCGCAACGCGAAATAAAAATCGCAACGCGATCCCCAGAATCGCAAATCAGTTTCCAGAATCGCAAATCAGTTTCCAAAATCGCAACGCGATTCTTGAAAATCGCGATGCGATAGTACAAATTCGCATTGCGATTTTCCAAAATCGCAACGCGAATATGAAAATCGCAACGCGAACACATAAATCGCAACGCGTATCCGTAAATCGCAACGTGTATCCGTAAATCGCAACGCGTATGGGTAAATCGCAATGCGTATCCGTATATCGCAACGCGTATCCGTAAATCGCAACGATAATACATAAAATCGCAACGCGTATCCGTAAATCGCAACGCGATATTTAAAGCGTCATTATAATCGCTACGCGTATTTTATTTTCAAATTACAAAAAGAATATTAAGACAAAATCCCGTAATCGCAACTCATAACCTAAAACCTAAAATCACAACTCAGTCCCATCTCCATCTCTCACTCTCTACGGCGAAGAAATCCGTCCCCATCTCCGAAGATTTCCGTCCCCATCTCCGGCGAAATCCCTCACAACCATTCACGGTCAGAAATCCCTCACAATATTCAGAAATGGAAAATCAACCTCCGAGGGTTAGTTTTTTTAATTATTTTTATTTTGAAATGTTTGCATTATTGTAGGTTTTTCATATTGAAACTGATGATAAGTTTACTGGTCATTTCAATAATAGATTAACCATTTCACTTAGATTTCATTTCGCGTTACGATTCTGTCGTTGCGATTTTCATTTCGCGTTGCTATTCTCTCGTTGCGATTTTCAAGTTAGTATTTGTCTTTGTCTTTGTTCTGTCTTTTGGTTGAAGTAATGCAATCCATTCAAGTTTCAATTTGCAGAAGAGTCGCAACGAGATAAATGAAAATCGCAACGAGAGAATGACTGTCGCAACGAGAGAATCGCAACGCGAAATGGAAATCGCAACGAGAGAATCGCAACGCGAAACCAAAATCGCATTGCGATTTTCATTTCGCGTTGCGATTCTCTCGTTGCGATTTTCATTTCGCGTTGCGATTCTATCGTTGCGATTGTCATCTCGCGTTGCGATTCTCTCGTTGCGATTTTCATTTCAACCAAAAGACAAAACAGTGTTGCAAATTTTAGTTTAAAGAATAAACTACTACTTTTTATGTTTATTGTTTTTGGTATATCTTCACAGTGTAGTTTTTGGTATATCTAACTTGGTATGTTTATTGTTTTTGTAGAAATTTTTTCGGCTCAATTGACCTTGAGAAATAAAGTCAGCCTGGCCACTACAATTGCAAAGAAGCTTTCACCTGCTCAAAGACAATTGTTTGAGGAAAACCTGCTTCGGGCCATGGCTGAGAGTACAGCATCCGGGTGGAGATGCTAATTTGACCCATTGTGGCTTCAGACCATGACATCAAATCTACCCGACAGTATACAACGTGGTGAGGAAGAGATATGGTTTCATTTTCCACCAGCGTATACTTGCTTTGGGCGGAAGGAGTTCTGCTTAATCACTGGTCTACGATTCGGACACGATGATGTAGGCCGGTACACTCGTCATATCGCCCGCCCATCATGGTTATCCCGGGTTTTTCCGGATGAGTCAATGGAGAAGCCGAACCTACATGTCGACGACCTGAAGAAATTATTTAATAAGAAAGCTGGTTTCACTCGGATGGAAGACGTCGATGTTGTCCGAGTATGCCTTCTACTACTTGTGTATGCCGGCTTTTTAGGCAGAGAGGCCAGACAACCTATTCATCGGGAGCTAATAATATTGGTAGAGGACCTGAATGCATGGAATCTGTTTCCGTGGGGTTCGTATATGGAAAGCTACCTGGACTAAGTTGTCGTCTGCCTTTGATGACCGCAAAAGTTTGCGGGGCGATGGGTCCAAATACACTTTGTCAGGCTTTGTTTGGGCCTTTAAGGTAAGAATTTCTATATAATGTTTCTAAAATTATAATTAATTATTTAACAATTACTAATTTTGTTATTATATTGTTTGTAGATTTGGATATTCGAGGCTTTCCCCAGTATGCGTACATATGCAATAAAAACGTCAAATGATATTCCCAGGGCTATTTCCTGGAAGAGGAAAACTCTGTTGGATTGGGAAGACTTAATACCATATGCCACAATAAATAATGTAAGTTAACACAAATACTTTCATATAATATATAAACAAGTTATTAATAGTAGACGTTTAACTTTGTTTGAGTTTTTATATTTTAGGAGGCCAACATTCCATTACAAAGACTGACACCCACGGAGGAAGAGCTTGCCACTGATTGGTGGCAAGCTAGTCAGAATTTTTTTGATGGCACGGATGATGAGCAGCATCCACTTCCTCCAATTCGAGAGCCATCACCTCACCTAGAGCCATCACCCGATCGACCCGACTATACATCTCTAGAACGAGAGCCATCACCTATCCCGTCACATCATCGAGCCTCTTCTCCACCATCACCTCATGATAGGCGACCGGCAAAGATGCCACGACTCCTATCTCCCTGTTCTCCACCTCCACCTCAACGGGATGAGTCAAGGGAGTTACGTGATGAGGTCAATGCCTTGCGTGAGGAGATCGGTACTCTACGCGATAACGATGGTGCATGGCGTGTGGAGGTGTCAACTTTACGTGGTGAGGTTGCCGCTCTACGTGAGATGATAGTATCGTTGCAGAATGAGGTTCATACTCTACGCAACGAGGTAAGTTTAAGATTTTCCATATTTAACTTAATGATAAATTTACTCGTAATTTCACTTAGATTAGCCATTTCACTTAGATTGCTTAGTAAATTTGTTCGGTTGCTGCCAATTCTGCTAAACTGTGTATTCTTTAACACTGTGAAATAGTATTTGTCTTTGTTTGTCTTTTGGTTGAAAGTAAATTTGTTCGGTTGCTGCCAATTCTGCTAAACTGTGTATTCTTTAACACTGTGAAATATATTTGTCTTTGTTTTGTCTTTTGGTTGAAAGTAAATTTGTTCGGTTGCTGCCAATTCTGCTAAACTGTGTATTCTTTAACACTGTGAAATAGTATTTGTCTTTGTTTTGTCTTTTGGTTGAAAGTAAATTTGTTCGGTTGCTGCCAATTCTGCTAAACTGTGTATTCTTTAACACTGTGAAATAGTATTTGTCTTTGTTTTGTCTTTTGGTTGAAAGTAAATTTATCCATTCAAGTTTCAATTTGCAGAAGAAGAAATAGTTTACTTTCGCAACACGAAACTTAAAATCGCAACGCGAAACCAAAATCGCAACGCGAAATGAAAATCGCAACGACAGAATCGCAACGCGAAACCAAAATCGCAACGACAAGATCGCAACGCGAAACCAAAATCGCATTGCGATTTTCATTTCGCGTTGCGATTCTTTCGTTGCGATTTTCATTTCGCATTGCGATTCTGTCGTTGCGATTTTCATTTCGCGTTGCGATTTTGGTTTCGCGTTGCGATTTTAAGTTTCGTGTTGCGAAAGTAAACTATTTCTTCTTCTGCAAATTGAAACTTGAATGGATTGCATTACTTCAACCAATAGACAAATCAAAGACAAATACTAACTTCAGGGTATTAGTTTGAAACATATTTTTCTTTGTTATCTGATGCATTTGTGAACTATGATAGAATAATGACTTGGGTGAATACAATGCAAGTTTGAAACATATTTGTCTTTGTTTTCACTGTTTAAATATCATGTCTGTTTATTTACTGATTTTTGTATTTAATTATTTAGCGGCCCGATAGAGTGGATGCTTTACGTCGGGTTATGCTTGCACGACGGAGTTCACGCATCAGACAGCGTGCACGTGCTATTAAGTCTCCGTACACCCCAATAGTGCGAAGACACCGCAAGAAGAAGCCCGACTCGCCTGTCATCCCTCAAGAGTCCACTCCTATCGTTGAAGAGGCCCCCCATATCATTCCTCGAGAGTCCCCTCCCACCGTTCAAGAGGCAACTGTCATCGTTGAAGAGGTCCCTCCCACCATTCCAGAGCCCGATTCACATGGGTAATATATCGAAGTATTGAGAAACCCCACCGGTTCCGGACATGATGGATGAGAGTTGGCTCTCGTATGAGTTACCGGCCAGTACCATACCGGTATCTGAAGAGGAGAGGGAACAACTACCGGACACAATTTGGATAACACCCTTTGGGCTAAGACCGCAGTTGATTTTTATCTACATGAGCAGAGCAAGGGGTGTTTCACTGACATATGCAAGCTCACCGATGATATCTTTTTGTTGCTTGAACGGCCTTGGTGGGGCGTATTATTAGGGGTCGAAGACAATGGCTATTTCGATGGGGGGGTAAGTCTTATATTTTTCTTATATTTCAATTTGATTAATTTTTTTTTAAATTTATGTAAGTCACTAATATATGTCTTTTTTGTAAAACAGCATATCGATGCGTGGGTGACACGTCTTCTAATAATAAGAAAACTTAAGAAAAATAAAAATATACGATATACAATAATGCCGACGTCTTTTCACGCCGTTCACTTGAAGAATGCACGAGATGAATCATTTGATTTGGGCAATGGACAAGCTAAACTTTATCCTGCATGGTGGGAGGTCGATAAGGTTAGTATTTATTTTAGATTGAGTTTAAAGGTTTTATGAAATAAGTGCGCAAATGAATGAATTATTACTTATGATTGCAGGTGTTTATCCCTGTTTTGGAACGTAAACATTGGATTCTCGTCGAGCTTCAGCTCCCATCCCTTAAGACAATAGTGTATGACAGCATGATAAATTACATATCATTGGCTGATTTAAGAGATGTTATTAAGGGATGGAGCTCTCATTTGGCTAAATTCTTGGATGCGATCAATTATTGGACTCGTTCTGGAAACAAGAAGCCAAAGAAGCTCAATATTACAGTTATTAGAGACGAGACCGCGCCACAACAAACGAGCGGAGCCAGAGGAGATTGTGGTCCTCTCGTATGCTTGGCGTTGGAGCGTTTGACGACGGGAAGCATCAAGTATCTACCTCCCACCGATAGAGATAAAGCTGCAGTAGGCTTGTGGTTTCGGCATTATATGGCTAAATCGATATATACGAGACGCTGCCTACCTGCATCCGCGTTATAAAAATGTCCATAAACAATTGGTAAGTTATATACTTATAAATGAAAATGTTTGGTTAAGTAATTAGAATTCAATAATTTGCGTAGAAAGTGTTGTTTGAACAAATGTTTGGTTTCTGCAGGTTAATCTCAGAAGTGAACTGCGTGAAAATGATGTCGAGCTGCAAAAGTTGATTCAATAGTTTAATTGATTGTTTTTTGATTGTTTAATTGATTTGTAAAAGTTGATTCAATTTTTGATTGTTTAATTGATTTGTAAAAGATGATTTGTAAAAGTTGATTTGTGTAATTGATGCGAACATAATTCTTATTGTGCTTGTTTAATTGATTGAAATGTAATGGTTGATTTTGTTGATTTCAATCTGCATTATGTTGAAGGCAAAATGACTATCGCAATGCGAAATGAAAATCGCAATGCGAAATGAAATCGCAACGAGAGAATCGCAATGCGAAATGAAAATCGCAATGCGGAAATGAAAATCGCAATGCGTTTATAATTTCGCATTGCGATTATCTCGTTGCGATTTTCATTTCGCATTGCGATTTTCATTTCGCATTGCGATTCTTTCGTTGCGATTTTCATTTCGCATTGCGATTTTCATTTCGCATTGCGATTTTCATTTCGTATTGCGATTTTAATTTCGCATTGCGATTATGTCGGTTCGATTTTCATTTCGCATTGCGATTTTCATTTCGCATTGCGATTCTCTCGTTGCGATTTTCATTTCGCATTGCGATTTTCATTTCGCATTGCGATTCTCTCGTTGCGATTTTCATTTCCGCATTGCGATTTCATGTTGGGATTTTCATTTCGCGTTGCGATTGTATTTTCCGTGTTGCGATAGTCAAATGCATGCCTAATAGTGATAACAACTGAATAACAAGAGTTGGTTAAGTCAAAATGGTTGGCCTGAGTCATTAATTCAACTGAAAATGTTAAAAGTTCACACATAAAATCCACATAATACAACGTTTGCATATGAGCTTTTGATGGCAACGTTTACATAATACACATAAAATGTTAAATGTTAAAACGTTTACATAATACAACTGAATAACACGTTTACATAATACAAAGTTCACACCATATGAGCTTTGGATTTTGATGAGGATCCATATTTTGGTAGAGGAAAAGATGATTTTGATGGCACTGGTGATCCACATGTCAACCTTGTATGACCACTTTCCTTGCACCGACTACATGTCGATCTCTTCTTCTCTTCACCCTTAGACGGTATACGATCGTGACTTTTTGGTCGGCCAGGTAGCCTTCTGTCCATGGCTGGTGGCAAAACTGTTTGTAAGTCATCTGGTATGTCCCACTCAGAAGGATGTGGAATAGGGTAGACAATCTCGGCATAAGTCTGTCGATAAACTTCTGTAGTGTAGCAATCCATAGCGTATGCGCTTGAATCATCTTGGTTTAAATGAAGAGCAACTTTTATAACATGGCCACACGGATAACCAGATGTTTGCCATTTCATACAACTACACGTCTTGCATTTAGATCGACTAGCCCATTTAAGTTATTATCCAGTACTTGAAACAAAGTGTTTGAACATGGTTCAACTCTCCATGACGTTGACTTCACAACACGTTTCGTTATCTTTTTTTCAGTCCATGGTGTAACACGATGTTCCAATGTTCCTGTAAATTTAAATAAACAATACTTAGTAAAATATAAATATGATAAGTTACGAATTCAAAGAAATAATACCTGCATGGTTTCTTTTCTTGTAGTACCACTGTTGAATAGAGGCTCGAAAAAACTCCATTAACATAGTAATGGGTAATTTCCGGGAATGACGACTTAGAGCGTTGATTGATTCTGCACTATTAGACGTCATGAAACCATATCTTGCTCCAAGTTGATGTACTCTTGACCATCTTTCAAACCCGACATCTTCTAGTGTTTGAGCACACTGAGGCAAAACACGTCTTAAACAATTTATATGCTTATTGAAATCCACTTCCCGATAAGCTTTTACAGCCTTCCAGTATGTACATTTGTGCTTTTTTATACCAGCAGACCTTGATTTTAGATTTCTATACAAATGAACACCACAAAGTCCATGAAAAGCATCTGGGAAACACCTTCTAACAGCGTTGTCAATTGAGTTTGCCCTATCGGATATGATTGTCAGATTGCTAATAGGACCTATGCAATCCCTAAGATGCCCCATAAACCATGTCCATGAATCAGAGGTTTCAGATTTGCCAACCCGTAAGCTATTGGCAATATCCCATTGTTAGCATCCATGGCTACTGCTAATAAGTTTACTCCAAGGTATCGACCTTTCAAATGTGCTCCGTCAACTATAATAACTGGGCGCATGCAAGTAATAAACGAACGAATCTACAAAATAATATACACAAGAAATATAATCATTTAAATGTGAAATGCATGTAACTAACAAAAATGAGTCAACAAAATTATATTGATTTACTAACCGTAGCACCAATGGCGATAAACAGCAACTCAAAGCGTCCATCTCTATCTGTTTTGATATGAGTTACCGACCCAGGATTTTTCAGCTTTAAATTGTGACAATAAGCCGGCAGTTGGGCAAACGATGCTTCTGGCGACCCCCTCAACAATTCCAAGGCATAACATTTGGCTCTCCAAGCTTGAGAATATGATATACTAATCTTGAACCGAGCATTCATGTCAGTCATAATTTCATGTCCCCGATATACCCTGCCATTCAAAAACATTAACTCAGCCAGAAAACCACCCAACACCTTTTTGTTTGCCTGTCTATGGTGAGGAAAAACTTGGGTTCTTGAACATGTATGTTTATCAATAAAAGTCCTAACTTGAAACATTTTGCAATCTTTTATTCTCTTTGCAATCATACGCCACGTACAGTTTTTGTCAATCATACACCTTGTTTCGAAACGATCTTTGCTTGATTTGTTAACTTTTAGTTGATAGCCATCTCCACACATTTCGTATATAAAGCTATCTTCAAGTCTTCCTTTGTATCAAAACAATCATCTTTCTTGATACGAATAACTTTTGTGTAACAATCAACTGCTTCTTTATCAACTCTTCTTCCGGTATCTGAAGTAATTCTGGCATATTCCAGTTATACGCCCGTGGCATTTCTTTTCTTCGGGGACTTTTTCTTCTTCTTTTTCTTCTTCAGGATTATATGAATTACAGAATGGATGTTCAACATGTTCATTCACAGTCGTAACTTCCTCCTCATTATCATCAACATTACATTCTTCGGCAACGGCTGTTTCATCATCAAAATTCGGGTATTGACCAATATCAATATCATTACACGCATGGTCTGTTTCTTCTTCTGAAACATCATCAAAATCCGTGTATTGACCAATATCAAAGTCCGGATATTGACCAAGACCAAATTTCGAATACTGACTAGTACTCACAATTTTTTCTGTTGGCTCATCATCGTCTAACTGGTCAATACGAAAACCGGAATTTGGTGCTGAAAGTTGATTGGGATTTGGATTAGAGAAAGGTTGTGGGTTTTGAGAAAAACTTAGTTGATTACTACCCGCTACTGACCCAACAATACTACTTCTAGGTTCAACAACATACAATGTAACATCATCTTGTGAAACACTAATGTAAGCAATGAATCGTTCAACATCTTCATTGTCGGTTAACAAATAAACTTTACCATTTCTCTGATAAGATAGCCTAAATCCACTTAGGGGCTCTAAATTCAATTTATTTGAAACACGTAGCATTAGAGTTTCATAAGTTAACTTTTGTAAAGACAATTTTAGTTGAAGATTTATGGGTAAAGGCATATATTGTAAAACACCATTAACATTATCCCATGACCCTCCAAAACACAAATCTATCCAAACATGATCAACATTAGATGATTTCATGGTTGTAACTAAACAAACGAGATGCGAAACTAAGACCTGTTGCCGGATGGGGAAGGATGTCGTTGGATATAGGAACGGATGTCGCCGGAGAGAGTGATAGATGGAGATGGAATGAGTTGCGATTTAGGGATTTAGTTTATGATTTCAGTGTTATATACCCAAAATTTCAGTGTTGTGATTTACAGATTCTCGTTGCGATTTACGGATTATCGTTGCGATTTACAGATTCTCGTTGCGATTTACGGATTATCGTTGCGATTTACGGATACGCGTTGCGATTTACGGATTATCGTTGCGATTTACGGATACGCGTTGCAATTTACGGATACGCATTGCGATTTACGGATACGCGTTGCGATTTACGGATACACGTTGCGGTTTACGGATACGCGTTGCGATTTACGGATACGCGTTGCGATATACGGATACGCATTGCGATTTACCCATACGCGTTGCGATTTACGGATACACGTTGCGATTTACGGATACGCGTTGCGATTTATGTGTTCGCGTTGCGATTTTCATATTCGCGTTGCGATTATGGAAAATCGCAATGCGAATTTGTACTATCGCATCGCGATTTTCAAGAATCGCGTTGCGATTCTGGAAACTGATTTGCGATTCTGGGGATCGCGTTGCGATTTTTATTTCGCGTTGCGATTTTGTTGGTCATTTTGGCAAATCCAAAAAAAGTTGGTTAAAATCGTATATTATAACTTTTTTTTGGTCACTGAGGCGATTTTCTCTTTGATAAAGTATACATTCCAATAATTTTTTATACCTTTAACCAAATATTATAATCTTACATTCCTGCTAAACGAACCAAACACAAAATGTAACATTCCCAATAATCTTATTCCCGCCGGTAATTCCATTCCCGCCGATAATCTTACATTTCGTGAACCAAACACACCCTTAAAGTTGTAATATGATACATGTCACATGTTTAAAGTAATGACATGACATATGCTATGTGTTCAGAGTGATGACGTGATATATATTATATGTTTAAAGTGATAACGTGAATATCATAATATGATTAAAGTAATGACATGACATTATCACATGTTTAAAATTATTATATGGAATATGCTACATTATCTCTCCGAATAAAATAAAAATTGTCATGTCTAAGACAAATTAGATACCACTAAATTTTGTTTTCTGATTTGTTTATATTACTAAAATTTCAATTTTTATCAATTAGAACATTATACTTTGATTTTTCATTCAATTATGTTACTCTTCCGTTAAATAACTAACAGGACGATGACATAAGTAACGATTGATGACGTATCATATCACACCAAAATAAAATCGTTTTGATGCAGTTGTTCTGATGCCTAAAATGACATCGTTTTAGACATTAAACTTCAAGAGTGTATCGAATTTGTCATTGAATCTTTAAACAATTTACTTTTTTGACACTATATTTTTCGATTACCATCAATAGTCAATCACTTCCTACCACTGTCCGTCTTTTGTGAAAATTTTGATACCAAAATGTTCCAATTTCACTCATTCTTTTCATATTTAGTTTTTCATGGAACTCAATCAGAATAGACTAAATTAGAAAGAAAGTCTTCCTTTTTTAAATGTTTGGAGAGTTTATTAGATTTATGGGATTTGAGGTGTTTATTCGAAAATTTAAACGGTGAAAAGTAATATTTCAAGAAGACGAACAACA